>NW_026068063.1:2900675-3107888 GCF_014885135.2 Alexandromys fortis | reverse complement strand
TTTTTTTTTTTTTTTTTTTTTGAGACAGGATCTCACTATATAGCTCTAGCTGCCCTGGAACTCACTATGCACACCCAGCTGGCCTCAAACTCAAAGAGATCCGCCTGCCTCTGCCTCCCAAGTGCTGGGATTAAAGGTGTGTGCCACCACCACCTGACCATGTATAAGTTCTTAAATGTGTACAGAAAAAAAAAAGATGACTGAGGAGCTTGTTACAAAATCTAGAAATAGTAAAAGAACTAACTAATTAGTCTCCTGCTCGGCACTCCTGCCCCAGCCCCCACCTTCTCACCCCTGCCCCAGCCCCCAGCCCCTCACCCTGCCCCAGCCCCCAGCTACTCTTAGAAGTACCACAATCAATGGTCCTTTATGTATGACCCTCACAAAAAAAAAAAAAAAAAAAAAACACTCACCTTTTTCTTTGTTTTGCACATTTTTATCTATCCTTTGTGCCAATTTCATACATTCATATAATACATTTGATAATATTTACACACACACATTATCCTCTCTCCCCCCACAACTCCCTCTTGACTCCCCCTTTCTTCCCAATGAGTCCCCTCCTACTCCATGTCTCCCCCACCCAAGTGAGATTAATGGGTCAGGAGTTACTTCCTGAAACACAGAGGAATTGACCAATGGCTACACTACTGAAGAAAACTCTCTCTCTCTCTCTCTCTCTCTCTCTCTCTCTCTCTCTCTCTCACACACACACACACACACACACACACACACACACACTCCAGCAGTTATTGGGGACAGAGCTCCTCCATCATGCTGTAGCGCTGATTGGGCCAATCCTGCGCAGCTATTGAGAGAAGAAGCATCATGTCAAGTCCAGAAGACAGCATCCCACAGCCTTCCTCCATGCTCTGGTTCTTTCATTCTGCCCCTTGTTTTGCTTTCTTGTCTCCCAAGCGCTACATTGACAAGCACAGACACCACTCCCAGAAGGCAATTCCCCCCACCCCCGCCCCGGGTCCTGGGCTTTGAACTCAGGGCCTCACAGATAGATGGCTAGTGTCCTACTACTGACCTACAACCTGTGTGCCAGACCTTGTATATCGTAAACGTAACTCCTGGCTTAAAGAAGACTATGCGAGAACAAACATGAACCCCATAAATACTTTGGTTTCCCTAAACCCCAAAGCTGACACCCACCTCACAGTAGTCAGGGATCCTTGCTACTCCTTTCAAATGTGACTGTCACGGCTCATTCCAGAGAGAATAGTCTGCCCAGGAGATCAAGTTACAAATGAGAACATGCTGGATTAGCCAGGCAGTGGGCAGAGGCGGTGGCAAGTTCCTAGGGGATATTTCTATCATCCCAGAAACATGGAATGAATTGCCTCTGTCCCTGCAGGGAGATTCATCATCCACCCACCCAGCCGCCCCTCCATCCCTCCAGCCTCACTGCAGGGGCCTCCGCTGGGTGCCAAACAGAATTCAAGGAGTAAGGAGGCTCACTCTCTGTTGTGTTATTTACTAGAGCTATGGATCTAGGCAAGTCTAAGAGGGACAAGAGAAGTCAGCCAAAGCACCTCCCGCCACCATGACCATTTCACAGATCCAGAGACAAATGTGATTTTCCCAAGGTCACACAGCAAGAGCACAGCTGAGCCGGGGTGAAAGGCAGGCTCAGGGAGAGAACCCTCTCATAAGGTGGGCACCCATATTCAAAAGAACTAAAGGGCAAGCTGTGGCTGTGGAGGGGATCATTCTGGGCTCAGAGCCATGAAGGGGACCCCATCTGGTAATGGGGTTCAGGAAGAGTCCATGGTCTTATGAGCACTCAAGGGTCTAGGCTCCAATTAGAGGACTCAGAGGTATCAGGAGGGACCTTCAGATAAGGAGCCATCATCAGCCATGGCTGACCCACAGCCAAAGAGTTAGTGGGGTAAATCCCAGTCTCTCCTCTTTTCCAGTTTCCTGGAAAAGACATGCTTTGGATTTGAAAGAGAAGGCCATCCATGGGTATGAGTTCCTCCCTCCAGCCCTGGAACAGTGAGTGCGGACAGCAAGGATAGAGGCGGAGGACAAACCAGTGATTCTCATGACCACCGTTCCCTCTCTGCCATCAGTTAGTATCTGGTCTCCCTTCGTGTGCCTTAGCTCAGTCAGATTTCTGGCCGTGAACCTCTGCTACAATGTGACAAGTTCTTCCACCACGTGACTCCAAAGTCCCTTCTGCCCTTAGCCTGCAGATGGGACCCAATGCCCCGAGCCCTCATCACCACCTTTCCCTGACCATCTAGGGGTAGAACCCCAGGCTAGCCCCTCACACAGGAGAGACTCAGGCAGAAGAAGGGGAGGGACATAAGACTTTCCCTCCCAGAATGTGCTGCGGTGTGGCCTTTGACTGGACCCTGTTCACTCAGGGTTTCTCTGGCTCAGGTGCATCTGGGAGGCACTGGCCCCCGTCCAGCTAAGCTGCTGGGGCCTGGCCACATGGCAGGCAGCAAAAGCCAAGGCTGGCTCAGTGTCACAGGCCTAGCTTTAGAAACCAAGAGTTGGGTAGTCAGAGGGAGAGGCAGCATGTTCTCGGCCAACTTTGGAACAGAGATGGCACAGCCCAGCCAGGTCCCCTCTAGATTTAGACCCCAAGTCCTTCATCTTGCAGCATCCATGGGTGAAGAAGCCAGTATGGCATCACACCATATGCAGGAGGTCAAGAGCTGGAGCCTTAGCTGAGTCAGCTGTGCTCCCCACCACATCCGGTCCAGGGAAACTGCTCACCCCCTAGGCAGAACCTTTCCCAGCATGCGATCTCCTGTGTAACGCTGCTGTCTAAAACCCAGTTTCCCCTGGCATAAGTGGTGCATGAACGTGATCCCAGCTCTCCGGAAGCAGAAGTAAGATAAGCAGGAGTGCAAAGCTATTCTGGACTCTTCACCAAGTTCAAAAGAGCCTGGGCTAGCTAAGTCCCTGTGCCAAAAACGCCTATCATGGAGCTCAGTTGGTGGTGTCTGCCTACCGTGCATGAAGTCCTGGCTTCAGTCCCTAGCACCACACAAACTGGGCTACCTGGCATCCTAACACTTAGGAAGTAAAAGCAGGAGGACCAAAAGTTCAAGGTCATCCTCAGCTATTTTGCGCGTTTTAAGGCTGGTCTAGGCCATGTGAGACCCTGTCTCAAAAACAAACAGATGAAATAATAAAATAAACATTTTTTTAAAGATACTAAAATTTAGCCGAGTCGTGGTGGTGCATGCTTTAATCCCAGCACTCAGGAGGCAGAGGATTAACTCTGTGAGTTCGAGGCCAGCCTGGTCTACAGATTGAGTTTACAGGACAGCCAGAGAAAAACCCTATCTTGGCAGGGAAAAAAAATAGCTGAAGGGAGAGAGCACCCTGGCATGGTGACAGCTCGTTCCTCTGATTCCAACACTCAGGAGGATGAGGCAGAAGGGTTGGGAGTTTGAAATCTGCCTGGATTGCATAGAAAAAAGAGGAGGAGGAGGGAATTTCTCCCTCACAGTCCCTCCCCTTCCTCCGCATCACTTTGGGTGGCCTCTCTCGGGGTTCTTGGGGTTCACAGGAAATAGTCTGGAAACCCTGGTCTATTAGTTCCCTAAGTATCCCGGCAGCCACTGCATGCTCTGAGTTGTGTGGCTGTTGGCTCTGCGTTGATGATTGAAGCTGGGGTCTCGTACCTGCTAGCCACAAGCTCTTCCGCAGAGCGGCATCCAGCCCCTCATGAATATGTAGAAAAGTTAAATGTTATCTTAAATATTCATGTGCCCATCACCTAGGTTTTACGATTAACAATTGAATCTGGTTTGATCGGGATTCTCACACTTCACTCCACGTCTTCCTGTATCACTCAGTACAAATCCAGAACATCGTGGCATTTCATCTGTAAATATCTGCGTTTGTATCTCCAGAATATAGGCCCTCGCTTTTATTCTATTTATTTATTTTGCTTTTTCAAGACAAGGTTTCTCAGCCCTAACTGTCCTGAAACTAGCTCTTGTAGACCTGGCTGGCCTCAAACTCACAGAGAACCAACCACCTGCCTCTGCCTCCCAAGTGCTGGAATTAAAGGTGTGCGTCACACTACCTGACTCCCTTTATTTTTTAAGATTTAGTTCCTCAGTGTGTGTGTGTGTGTGTGTGTGTGAGAGAGAGAGAGAGAGAGAGAGAGAGAGAGAGAGAGAGCGAGAGAGAGAGAGAGAGAGAGAGAGAGAGAGAGAGAGAGAGAGAGAGAGAGAAAGAGAGAGAGAGAGAGCAAGCACACGCTCCCGCAGAGGCCAGAAGAGGGTGTCAGAATCCCTGGAGTTGAAATTACAGCCGGCTATGGGCTATCCAACGTAGGTACTGGGAATGGAACTGGAGCCCTCAGTGCTAGAGGTGACAGTGGTCAGAAACATAAATGTGACCCCTCTGCGGTTTCCATACAGAACAGGTGGCACATCTAGGTTTGGACCCAATTTTCTTAGAGTACCAAGTCTGCCGTGCATGGTGCCACTGCACTGGCTGGGCCAGATGGCCTGTGGGTGTTTCGAGCCAGATAGCTCTTTGTTTTGGGGTGCACCACTTTGTACTTTGTAGGATATCCCTACAAAATCCCTAGACCGCTAGATACCAGCAACAACACCCCCAAACATAGCAATCAAAAAATGTCCTTACACAATTTTAAAGGCTCTCCCTGGACTGGACACAAAAGGATCCCTGGTCTACAGCTTCTGCCTTAGGCTTCTAGAGGAAGGTAATTTCTCTGTAGAGATAAGTGGGCATGCGTTCTTCCTTTCAAAAAATTCCCTTCTACTTCCAGAATTTTCTCAAGGTACCTTTCCATTTATACAAACCTTTTTTTTTTTACTTTCACGTATCTTCAAAAAGTCTTCTTACAAAAAAAACAAAATAAATATAAACAAGAAAATATCACACACCAAAATTAGTCAGACCCCAGATCTATGTAACTCAATGAATGCCTATAAGATTTATTTGCATGCTTTTAATAATTAGGTTATAAAATTTTAATAATAAAAAGAACAAACCAATAAACTTCAATGGCTTTCTTGGCCCCAGTTAATAAATGCAAAAATATGGTAATTGTGCTACAGATAAGTGTACATGGTGCCCTTGATTGATGCAACCTCAGACTTGGAGAAAGACAAGGAGGAGCCACAAGAATATTCTCCTTGGCCTGTGTCATTGCCAAGCCCCATCCTATACAGTCTGTCTCATCCCAAAGTATCACGTTCCTGGAACTGAAGCCACCTCTAAATCACAGTACAACTCCCTAGAGGACCAGGCTCAAGCCGTCTCTCTATGGTACATAGAAACATCCAGAGTGGGAGTCAAGGATATGGGGTTGCCTGTGTCTAGCCAGCTGTGTGGCCATGGGCAAGGTGTGGTGTGGTTTCCCATCTGTAAAAGGCTGCTAAGATCCCCATCACAGAGCCGTTGTCGAGATGAAATGAGAAGATGTTTGTGCAAGAGCTGAGCCTTGGAAGCTGCCTCACAAATCCTGCTGTTAGTGCCTGCAGTTCTAAGGGAATGAACGATACCACCCTTTCTCCAGCCTTCCTCCTGCCGCCAGCCTCTGAGCCCATGTTTGTTCTCTAAGGAAATCTTCCCTCTCTTGCCACCATCACTTGCCCACACTCTTCCCTCAACTGTATCCTCTGACAAAGGCAATAAGATTAAAGCCAAATGGTCCTTCTCTACTTAGTGTGGCACCAGAACCCCACCCCAAAGCTAAGGGAAGTGCAGGATACATCCCTAGAAGGATAATGTCAGTGATTCCCATTTATAATATTTTAATAATAAAAATGGAAGCTGGGCTGCAGCATGGCTTAGCTGGTAGGAGAGTTGCTGGAAGCCCTGGGATTCATCTGGAGCATAAACCAGGCATTGGGGCATGTGCCTATAATCCCAGCATTTAGGAGGTAAAAGTAGGAGAATTACAAGTTCAAGTCGTTCTTGGCTATTTGGTGAGTTCAAGGCCAACCCGGCTTATACAATCATCTCTCTCTCTCTCTCTCTCTCTCTCTCTCTCTCTCTCTCTCTCTCTCTCTCTCGAAAAAGAAAAAGAGAAAGAGAAATGACTCAGCAGATAAACATGCACTTTCCATACAAATCTTGACCCGAGGTCCGTCCCTGGAGCCCATGTAAAAGCCAGACACAACGGTGCAAAATCCTACACCAAGAAGGGAGCTAGAGAAGGGAGAGTCACCTAGAAGCTCAAGGGTCGGTTAGCCAGGAGTAGGAAGCACAGCAGAAATTCGAGACCCTACCTCAAAAACCCTTTTCGCCTTTACATGGACTTCCAGGGATTTAATTCAGGCCATAGGCTCAGGCTTGAAAAGGGTGAAACAACTCCACAGACTGTCCTCTGATCTCGACATGTGTGCCATAGCATGTGTGTTCACATATACATCACACACAATTAATAATAATAACAATTTTAAATAATTAACTTAATGTTTAAGTGTGGAAGTTGAGAACTGACTTCTGAAAGTTGTTCTCTGACTTCCACACACATGCTGGGGCATGAGTTATGCACACACACACACACACACACACACACACGCACGCACGCACACACACAGACACACAGAGTAATGATAAATAATATTTTTAAAAGAGTTTAAATAACTGGGCGGTGGTGGCGCTAGCACACACCTTTAATCCCAGCACTCAGGAGGCAGAAGCAGGCAGATCTCTGAGTCTGAGGCCAGCCTGGTCTACAAAGTGAGTTCCAGGATGGTCGGGGCTATACAAAGAGATTTTTTTTCATGGAAAGGGGGTGAGGCTCAAACGGCACAGACACTGCACAGGAAGCTCTTGACACACCTTATTTGTTGAGAGCAGAAGGCACGTGCTACTAAATCCATACCTTCCTCCCTCCAGATCCCGCAAAAGCCTTGCCTCCTCGATGGCACCTTCCCTGTCGGCACATACAGGATTAATATTCTTGCCTCTGTGGCCACAGTGCCTGGTCTATTGTTGACCTAATTTTACTAGCTTTTAATTCTTTATCAAAGTGTCTGCATCCCATTGCACGCTGTGAACACCTTGAGGGCTAGGACCCTGGCACATTAATCATTATTAGCGTTGGCATCCCACCGTGACTGGCACGTAGTTGCTGCCCATTAAATGTCTGTTGAGTAAGTGGTGGCTCTAACACTGTCTCTCCCAGCGATCCTGGGATTCTAAAGACTGCTCTCTCTGCAAAGCCTTTCTCCTGGCTCCATCCTTTGGACTGGGGCTGCGGGCACGTATGATGGACAGACCGATGGGAGTCTGCCAGTTGTGTCTCCAGTGTGTGACAAGGCAAGTGGAAAACAGAATAAGTGTCCAGAAGCGCCAAAGCCGTCCACTAGAGTCATGAAGGCCTACTGGATCTTCTAGGTTTTGAACTGTGCCTTTATTTTGTGTGCCTCCATTAAAAAAAAAATATTTTTCATTTCCTAGTTATTTCTTGCCACTGAATTTGCAATAGTGTCAGCTGTGATCAATCAGAAATATGAAAATAGCTAAGTTTGATGGAGCATGCCTATAATTCCAGCGCCTGAGAGACTGAGGCAAGAAGATTGCCAGGAGTTAGAGGCCAGTCTGGGCTACTAAGACCCTGCTACAATAAATAAATAGGCCTGGTTCTTAGTAACACTTTTTCTGAGAGGTGCCATTGTCCAACACCCCCTCCCCCTAGTCCCCCCACACGGCCACTGTCTCTACATCTCTCTGATATCTGGAAGGTCAATCGAATGTCTTTTATTTCTGTTTGGGTGACTTATGCTGCTCCTTTCTTTGGAAGTGGTGCTGAGTGAAAGCTGATTCCTGCTTGGACCTAGACTGGATAGAGAACAAAAGGAGCCATGGGAAGGGAGTGTGGGAAGGCTCGGCTGGGGAAAGATGGCTCCAATGGGATGGAGAGGGGTGTGGGGAGGCTGCTGCGGAGACCACCCTGAGCATCAGGCTGTATGCATGTGTGCATGGGGGAGGAGTGGCAAACACCGAGCTGGCAGAGCAGCGAGGAAAGCCACTGAAGATAAGAAGTTTCAGTCTCTGGACAAATACAAGGGAATACTTAGGACCGTTGAACCACGGCTCTCAGAACAAGTTGAATCCTGGCAAGCAAGCCCCCGCTCCAGCTTCGGGTGTCTGATGGAGATTAGATCAGGGAATAACACAGCCTGAGCGAGTTGAACTGGCAGGAGACACTTCAGGGAGAAGGTGTTCACAGGCTCAAAGCCAGAAGAACCAGAGTTGATTTCTGTGAACGGATGGCATTAGCATATTTAAAGATCGTGTCAAGGGGAGGAGGGTGAGCTCAGAGCAAAAATCTGCTGCTGTTTACTGAGCCCAGGGAGTCGGAATCCAGAGAAGGGCAGCGCTGAAGCTGTCCTTCCCCTCCAGAAACTGTGCTCCAAGGCCAGGGCTGGGATGTGGCCCTGGGGAACGAGCGAACCTCCCCTCCCTTCCTCCATCCCACAGTCCAGGGTTCTGGGGCCCTTCTCAAGAATCTACTTCCTGCCAAGAATTTCCTGGAAGAGCACCCAGCCCACTCTATCTTGATGATGACCATGAGAGGGACTATATGCCAGGCACGATGCCAAGCCCTCTCCCCTCCATGGCCCTCGGAGATGCACATTCCTGTGTCCATTTAATACATGAAAATATTGAGGCACCACTAAATCATTTCCTAGAGCTCTTCGGCTTGAACTCTGAAGAGCCTAGACTCCAGTCCAGGCTGCCTGACTCCAGGACCAGTAGGCCACCTCTTCACTCTGTATATTTCCCTTTTGTTGGTAACAGTGGGGACAGTAAACTGGCAATCTGCTTGGTGTCCATGCATCCATCTCTCTGGAACTGATTGGGCTGAGTCACTGCCCTGAACCTGAAGACTCAGGATTCTGTCTCACCTGGGCTGTGCGCGCGCGCGCGCGCGCGCGCGCGCACACACACACACACACACACACACACACACACAATGGTTAGATCAATGTGACCAGTGAATCTCATCAGTAGCTCCTTCTACCTCAGAACCCACAACCTCATCAGAGCCAAGACCCTCAGGTGTCTTGAGCTTAAATTAGGAAGGAGAGTATTGCCTACGGGGGGGTTTGGACAAGCCATGCTCCCTGTGCCTCAGTTTCCTCACCAAAAAATTATCACACGACCCACAGCGACTCCAGCTCCAAACTGCCTATCCACTGGGCCCCTAGATGTGATGGATCTGGCTCAGTGTGCTGAGAGCAGAGTGTAAGGGAAGGAGGTAGACAAAGTATAGATAGGGTCCAGAGCAGTCAGGCTCAGCTGGATTTCAAAGTAAGCTGGTCCCGGCACTAGGATCTGCTTCTTGGGTGCTTCTGTGTACTCAGGAGCGGCCACCACAGGTCTGAGGGGTGAAGATGTCTCCACCTCTGAGAGGCTCCTTTTCTCCCTCTCCAGATCCTGCTGGTGGGTAGTGGGGCGGTGGGGGGTGGGATCAAAAGGCCAGTCCACCTAACGGGGCCTTAAAGCTGACGAGACCTGCTTTTCAGGTTGGAGTGGAGTTGAAAAGCCAGCCCAGATAAAGACCCCGAGGTCTGGCAGGACAGCCCACCCCAACCCCAAGATCTTAGCCAAGAGGGGGCGCTGTGGCCCCCTCCACGCCCTGCCTGCTGGATTCCCTGCTGTGTCTACAGCGTCGCTGCGCGGTGCGCGCCCCGCTTTGCCCTCTGCGCAGTCCAGGTGCCCAGGACTGCTGTCTCCATTTCATCTTGCGAATCCTAAGTACGACCTGGATCAAAGTGGCGGCCTCTTAGTTTGAAAAATGAATAAATGAATGAAAGATTGAAAAAGGAAGGGCTCCTGCCGCAGAGCTTTGGTGTCTTAGCACACCCTAGTTGTGTCTAGGCCAAAGGCGCTGGGTGCGGGGGGGGGGGGGGGGGGGGGGGGGGGGGGGGGGGGGGGGGGGGGTCGGGCCCGGGCTCCGCTCCGGGATGAAGTAGGGGCGGCGGTAGACTCCTGGCTGGATGCAGGGCGGGAACGGCCCAAATGTAGTTCCCGGCTTCTTGTTTCCTTGTAGGCTGAGCTTGGTGGAGATAGCCCTATTCTCCAGCTCCTACTAGCCTCCTAAATTCCCCAGAAGCCGCAATCCCCCCGAGACCCCCGAATTTCCTTGGTCCCGACCTCCAGCCACACAGGAGGCTAGAGGAGACACTGACTGCTCTCCCGCCGCCGCCTCCCCGATTCCTCGTTCTCCCAGAGCTGCGGCGGCCGCCACTGCTGCCTGCGCGCCCCGCGCACTGCCGCAAGCCGGGGTGCGGAAAGAGGGGGGTCAGCAACGCCAGGGCGCAGGAGCCGGCCCGGGGCTGGGCAGCGAACAGAGAAGGCGGGAGCCGGCAACCAGCGGAGGGGCGAGGCGCGGAGGAGGGACTGGAGGGGAGGGGAGGAAGAAAGAGGAGGGGACGGCGAGGCGAGGGGGCGGGGAGCCGAGGCGAGCGGCAGGCGGACCGTGGGGGAGGCGGCGGGGCGACGCGGGCTCCAGGAGGGAGTGAGGTGGCGGCGGGTCAGGCTGAGTAGGGAGACGGCGACCAGACTTGCTCGCGAAGGGCGAGCCGGAGCCGACCGGCGGGGCGGGGCGGGAGGGTGCGAAGCCGGGCGCCGGGGAGGAGAGCAGCGGCCCGGGAGACCGGCCGCCCACTGGAGACCGCAGCCGCCGGTTCTTGGCTCTGGGATGTCGGAGGGATCCTGGCATCCAGGACGCTGACGGTGCGAGCCCGAGGATGGGACGGCGCCCGCAGCTCCGGCTTGTGAAGGTAAGAGCGGACCGACCCGCCGGGGATCAGAGGCACTCTGGGCCGGGCGAGCGCAGGACAAACGTGGGCAGGGATGCTGGGGGAGGGGAGCAGGGAACCCGGTGCGTCCCGGGAAGCTGGGGTGCAGCCTGATATCCTCTACCTGGACCTCTGGAGCCTGGCTTCGGAGACTGAGGAAGAACTCCGGTGGAAAATAAGGGATGGCGGGGAAGCCGTTGCGGTGCCAGAGGAGGAGGGGGTCCGCCCACTCTAGGAACCGGCTCAGCGCGAAGAATCGCTGCAGTCTTAGGGGCCGAAGCGACGTCCCCTCCGAGCCCTGGAGGGGGTTTCCGTCCCCGCCAGACACCCTCCGAGCCGCCCCTGTCCCGGTCCTGGGCGCAGTTTCCTGCTGGTTCCCCTCCATAGAAAACCTCAGGTTTCGGAGGTAGATGGGGCTGGCGCCTCGCGGCCCTCGAGCCACATAGCATCTCTGGGATGCCACGGTGCCGGTGCCTCGGGTCCCAGTGTCCGGCCGGTTCCCCCCTCCTCCCCGGGCGCCGCAGCCCCGGAGCGCAACGCTTTCTCTCCAGCCGGCGGCCGCGCTCGCTCCTGCCACCGGGCTGGGGAAGCAGTACAGCCGCCCGGAGTTTTGTAAAGTCTCCAGTAGGCGTTTGCAGCGCCTGCTGGATGAAATTCGGGGGCGACCTGGGGCTGTGCGGGGGTGGACAGAGTCAGGGAAGAGCTAGGTGCTTCGCAACCCGGCCCGCAGCTTAGAGACAGGCGTCACTTCGCTGGTGCCAAGCGCGTCCTGGAGCGCACGGGCTCGCTGGGTACCAGCACCTCAGCGCTGATGCCTGGGAAGGTGAGTGGGCCTGGGCGCCGCCGCCCCGCCGCTCCAGTTGCCATGCCTGGGTCTCGGGACTGCTCAGAGCCTACAGGGACCTCCTGGGCCCCAAACAGAGACACCGGGTTAACTGTGACCAGGGCGTTCAAAAGCAATTGCGTTCAAAAGATTTAAGTGGATTTGGGGGCGGAGGGTGTGTGTGTGGGAGCAGTGAGGATTGACTGACTGACTTTTCCATCAGTTATTAAGCTGACTGTACGTTTACTTGCTCAAAACGCGTTTGAGTTAAATCACTACGCTTTTAAAATGTGACTTATGCCCAGATTACTAGTGACTCAGGTTCCCATGTCTTCCCTCTCCACATACTCAAAGGTTGTCTTCAAATCTGCCGTAGTTTCAGTGAAACCTAAGGGCTGGAGCCTCAGATTATTCTCTGGGCGACCAAAGTCTCCCTCAAAGAAGGTGGGGAGATTCAGGGAGGTTGCACAGCTAGGCATCAATGGGAGTATTTTTCCAAAGCTTGCCTGTGTCCTGAACCCTGATCTAAATTCACAGAGGGGTTATTATGCAGTTGGGTTTTTTTTTAAAAGCGAATTCAAAAGATTTGGGCTGTGGATTTTTTACATGGAAATCAATAAATGTTCTTTTCTTAAGCCCTTCTTAGAATTGTATGCAATGACCTGTTTAGAATGTTCACGTTTTCTTAAAATAAAAAGGCTCTTTTTTTTCTCTTGTTCCTACTGGCTAGTAGGCGTTGGGGGACATGTCTCACCTGATAAATTCAGCAGTTCTCAGGAAATGCCGACTAAGGGGCAGAAAATGTGGTGTTTGTATGCTACACACACATTTCCTGGTGGTAGTCTAGTTGTTTTTATAAATATTAAGTCATTTAGTCTTCATAACCGTCCAAGAAGTAGTATTATATCCTAGGCATACAGAATCTAAGCCACTTTTTCAAAAAGGAGTACCATAAGCTTGGCGGTCAGCAAGCCTGACTTTGCCCTTAGCGCCTGCATATAGAATACAAGCCCTTGCGGCTAAGGCTTTGTTTCCAGCTTTTGCCAGTAAAAAAAAAAAATCTTAAAACCCCCTCTCAATCCCTACCCACCGGGAGCCTGAGAGTTTCATCAGTTTGAATGCAGGACTCTAGGGAACTTGGAGATCATGCAAAAACCAGTTCTGTTACCCACGACTGCCAGACAAGCCATGCTGGGGAAGGGGTCAATTCAGGGTCCTGTAGTGAGGGTTCCACAATGAATTGGTTATAGATTGAGCATTGTGGGAGAGTGTAAGAAAGATGAAGAATGTGTGTGTGTGTGCGCGTGCGTGCGCACCCATGCGTGCACCAAATGAAGGGAGATACATGTATGGAGTGTTTATGGATAGAATACAGGTGAGCCGGGCAGTGGTGGTACACACCTTTAGTCCCAGCACTCAGGAGGCAGAAGCAGGCGGATCTCTGTGAGTTCGAGGCCAGCCTGATCTACAAGAGCTAGTTCCAGGACAGGCTGCTAAGCTACAGAGAGAGAGAGAGAGAGAGAGAGAGAGAGAGAGAGAGAGAGAGAGAGAGAATACAGGTGAGACATGGTCCCTCGCCCTGTCACCCCACCAGCTGCTTTTGCTGGGGACAGGTCTATGCTCTGGTGACAAGTGACTCCGACAGTGACTATGAGGGGTGAACCAGGCCTCCGCGGGTCCTTAAAGGACAACAAGTGTCCATTGACTTCCAGGGAGGCCAGTTTCGTTGCTGTTGTTAGCTTATGACTGTTCAGAAGCATTAGATACAGTCTGCGAACCAGAGGAGGAAATAACTGTGACATCACCCCTTACATGCCGCTGTGACCGCTTTAACAATGACCCTTGCCGGTCCTGTTTTTAAAGAGCAGGCCTGGTCATTGCTGTGACCATCGGACAGCCCTCTCTTTTGCAGCGTCCCCACCCTAGTCTTGTCCCATGCCATTTCTGAGCCTTCGGAGAGAGCTTGCCCACCGCTGGGCAATGGCCGTAAGTGGCTATGAGGGATCCTCTTCCTGTTGTTCCTCTGCTTAAGAATTAATGGAGTGCGGTTTTCTAGAGGTGCTGGGAAGACTAGAAGGGGGAAAAACGAACGAGGGTGGGACTGTAAGCCGTGGAGTATGAAGTGGCCTGGGTCACAGACCGGAAGCAGAGTAGGAAAGGGAAGCCCCCCCCCCTCCCCAAACAAGGGCGAACCATGGGCTTTGATAGTCAGCCTAGGGAGAAACCGGGCAGCTCAGGTTTCTCAAAGCAGCAGACAGAAAAATCAAGAGCCTAGAGCTCAAGTGGAAAATCCATTTCTTATCCTTGTTGACTTTCGACTCCTTGGGGGGCATCAGCAGCCAGCAAAGATCAACCTCACATCTTTAGGGGTCAAATGTGCCCTTTGGCTCCACTGTTAGGGTCCAGATTCTTGCCAAGATTCTGACCTCTCGTCCTAGGGAGTGGGAATGATGGGGAAGTAAGGCCTCCGTAGAGTGCAAGGTGCAAGGCCGAGAATTTCAATAGCAGAAGGGGTAGGCAGGCCATCAGCTGGGCAGGCAGCAAGCCTGACTTTGCCATTAGCTCTGCATCCAGTGGACTGTGTGATCTCAATTAGGTCACTTTCCCTCTCTGAGCCGCAGTTTCTCTGTGTGAACTGACTCCCTTTACCTGTTTGTCTCTCTGGAATGTTCCCAAGAGCTCCTGGGGGCTGCAGCCTTACTTGGGAAGAGCAGGTCCAGCAAACCCATTCCGCAGCTCTGCGCCTCTTCATCTGGGGCCTCAGTGTGTGGGGACCAAGTATTCTCTGCTTACTTCCCCTTCATAGCACTGGTCCTGAAAACCCAGTGAACACAGAGCGTGTCTACCAGACACCTACGATGAGGGTTGTGTGCCACCTTCTCCTTTTAGTAGATGTAGTTGGGATGAAGGAATTCTTGTTGTCCCCGTGGGACATGAATGTCACCTCCGAACGGAGGAGCCAGAGAGAGATGTAGGCTTAGATGAGAAAGCGGCAAAGCAAAACCTCCTTAGATATGGAAAACGCGAGTCCCATCCTAAGCCACTGTGGTTATTACAAAGGAGACTCGAAAGCAGCAGACATCTGCACAGCTCACAGTGACCTGCAGCCTAAGGAGGCTGGAGACGCAGCCTTGTAGGGAATCTGGAAAGACTGAGTGAGCCCTGCAGGGTCCTCCCCTTCCTGCCTCCTTCTGGGTGACAGGAGAGCTAGGGGAGCTGTCTTTCATCTCAGATTCCACCCCGGCCATTTCTGGACTCTCTGGAACTGAAAGCCCATAGGGGACGGAGAGACAAGATTTTGACTGCAGTTTTCTGGTCAAATGATGAATTGTTAATTAGAAACGATCCTTGTCCTGTCAGCAGAGACACTGGCAAGCCATACAGCGATTCCTTTTAAAATGCTCCTCACCAGACATTTGCTCTTGGCCAGGCATTTTCTTGCAGGAGTTAGGAACATCCGTGAAGCAGTTGTGGGCTTGAATCCCGACTCTACTGTGAGGCTCCGAGAATCAGGGTTAGCACTATGCTCTGTTTCTCCATGGTTTAAAGGATGGGAAAGATGAAGCTGGAGAGATTGCTCAGTTGGTACCAGGCCGGCCATGAATGTGTGAGGACCTGAGTTTGGGTCCCTCGAACCTACATATAAAAACTTGGGCATGGCAGTTTTTGTTTGTAACTTCAGCGCCTAGTGGGGGTAGGGGGGACGCACACTAAGACAAGTGGATCCCTGAAGCTCGTTCATTAGCCAGCCACCCCAGCCTAGCCTAATCGACGAGCTTCGGCGTCCATGAAAGACCCTGTCTGAGAAAAATAATGACCAAGAGTCCTAAAGATACCTGATACCTGTCTCTGTCCTCCCTGCACGCATGAGCATGGTTGCCCACACTAAGGAGCACACATATCACATGTGCACACATGACCATGCGTTGTCCACACTAAGAAGCACACATATCACATGTGCACACATGACCATGCGTTGCCCACACTAAGAAGCACACATATCACATGTGCACACATGAGCATGTGTTACCCACACCAACAAGCACACGTATCACATGTGCACACGTGAGCATGCATTACCTACACTAACAAGCACACGTATCACATGCACAACACAGCACGCATATGCACTCTTCCCAAAATTAGAAAAAATGGGGTAACTTCCTGCACTGCTGCATGTGGAACGTAACAATCCTAACATGTCTGGTATAGTCTACCCTTAATAAGCGTGAGCTGGAGCGGCCCTGTGAGATAGCCTAGCAATGACTTCAGTCTAAGAAAGGCCATCAGAAGGGGGAGGGGGAGGCTGGGATGCAGCTCATTTGGTTGTGTTTGCCGAGGCAAGAAGTCCTAGGTTTGGCTCCTCAGTATGCATCTGTCATTCTAGTACTCGGGTAATAATAAGAATTAGAATTTCTTGATCATACTGGTCTACGAAGTGAATTTGAGGCCAGCCTGAGCTACATGAGACCCTATCTTTTAAAAAATTCAACTAAACCAAAAATAAATAAAAAATAAAAACTTGAAGAGGATGAGGAGAAGGAGGGAGAGGGAAGAGGGAGGTGAAGGAGGAGTCCGGAGGAAGAAACAGTCTGTGGGGCTTTTGAGGGAGAGGGAAGAGGGAGGTGAAGGAGGAGTCCGGAGGAAGAAACAGTCTGTGGGGCTTTTCACTTCTCACTCCCTGGGGAAAAGCTAGAGCCACCAGCCTGCATCTGAGCTCAAGGTCCGGGGCCAGACTGACGTGGGAGCATCTGTTAGTAAGATGGACACCTGCAAGGAGGATGACACAATGTGATTAGCTTTGGGGTGCCAGCAATTGCTTTGAAAACAATTCTTTGGAGTCTGTCAGGTAACAGAATATCAACCACTGATTTTCCAAGCAGCAGCTGCTTGGGTGGAAGTAAAAAGCAGGACAGCAGAGAGAGAGGGAGGCAGAGAGGGAAGGAGGCCCAGACTAGCAGAATTTCACCTCAGAATTGGGACAGGTCCTTCCTCCTGTGTGAAATGGACATGTCAGGATTCTGCTCCAGGACACGGGACCCTGTGCGCAGAGCCACCTCTTGAGATGCCTGATCCAAACCTGTTCTTTGGCAGTCATCCACCGGGAAACTGCTCCTGGATCGCCTGAAGATGCTATGGAAACAGATAATCTCACCACTGGTCTGCTGGGCCCAAGGAAGAGCAAACTACAGGAGCCCAGAGGTGGTCTGAGTGGCACCCACCCTCCTCACTGTCACCCTGATATCTGGTCTGGTGGGTAGCCAGGGCACTGAGGTCAGAGTTCAGAAGAGAAACTGGCTGGACAGGTCCAACTGCTTCACTACCTGGGAGGGGATCACTGAAACTCAGTTTGAAAAGTCTCCTATGTTACATTGAACAGGGCTACCAACCTTTTGGCTTCTTTGGATCACACTGGATACAGAATTGCCTGGGATGTACAATAAATGCTGGAGCTGTCCATCCTACCACCAAAAGGTGTAATGTGGCCGAAAAGCCGTGGGTGGGACACCCCTGGTAGAGATATAGGGCTGCCATGAGGCAGGGTAGAACTCTCGGGTGAGTCCTCAGGCACTGGGAGGTCAGGACATTCAGGGGGACAAGAACAACTTACTGGTCATGGTCCCTGGCAAGTACACAGAGTGAGAGCTGAAAGGCCCAGGTACAGGGCTAGGACAGGAGGTGGCTGCAACAAGGACAAGAGTGTCATCTGGCAGAGGGAAGGGTGTAACCTTCCCCTTTGACGTCTTTTGCTTCCCCAGCCCTCTTGGGAAGGGCTCAGTGGTTTCCAGAAGGCCTTTGCTGGTTCAGCAGTCGCCTTCCACTACGAGGATATTGCTGGTGGGCAGCCTGTGGGTAAAGATGGGAGAAAGACAGAGGCCCAGGCAGCAGCAGAGTAAAGTCTTAGCTGATGAGAAAGGATTGGGAAAGAATACAAGTAGGGCATGGTCCTTCTGGGACCAGGCTCTCCTGTACTGAAGGACCAGCCTTGTCCGCAGTCTGCCCAGGTTGGACAGCTGTGTTATGATAAAGGAGGCAGTCTTCAAGACAGTCTGGTAGAGAGAGACTTCACTGGCTAAAGTAGAGGAGAAAGAGGTATTGAACATGAACATGAGATCCCAGCAGGCTTGAGGAGGATGACTTGCTTCTCTGCCTTGGTCATTCTGGCCTTGCTTTTTTTTCTCTAGGCCCAAGATGGCATGTACCCCTGCTTCTGAGTGTTCAGTAACATCTGTATCCCCTGACATGTGCTGGGGGGTGGTCCCCCACACTGGCAGAGGCATCTGCATCTTGAGGGCTTCTAGGGAGACATCACTAAGGGTCCAGGCTTGGGACACAAGAGAACAAGAAGACTCTTAGAAGCTGGGATACTTCTGTTCCCCAAGGTTTTAGAGGAATTAGAGGTTTTCCGATCCTCCCGGCATCGAGGCAGGAGTATTCAGAACGGTGGCATTCCTGCCTCCTCTAAATGATCTTGTCCTCAGTGCATGTCCAACCCCCCAGCACCCTATGGGTGGCAGTGGGACAGCTTGAGGTCCTTTCTTTGCACATAGCTGGACCCCATGGTCCAGGGTGAATGCTGCTGCCAGCTGTGCGACACAGGCCAGGAGTGGCAGGCTCATGTGTGCCCTGAGAAACAGAGTGTCCCAAGGAAGGGGCACATCCCTAATACTAAAACTATAGGAAGGAGCCCTGGGGTGAGAGTCAAGTCTGTCGCTTCCTGGTCGGGTGACCTTCGGGAAGTCACCCCATCTCTCTGGGATCCTGTACCCTCTTTACCTGGACAATGGTGAGGATTAAAGCAGGAAATGTTTGTGCGGTGAGCAGCCTGCATCCACTAAAGCTCAGAGCGGGGGACCTGCTGCTTTCATGGGCGCCAGCCATCTTCCCCGTTCCTCCCCTCACGCTGAGCTCCGCAGTTCCTCCTTCTCCATGAGGGCTTCTGTAATGAGCTCTGTCCTCCAGCTAGCCAGCCGGGAGAAAGACCATGGGGATTTTCCAGTCCTCTGCAGACTAGCATGTGGTCCCGGCTGCACCCCGTGATTCACCTTGCCAGTCTGACAACACTGGAATTGGTCTAGACCCAGTTTATCGACAACTGGCTTGGGTGTCGCAGCAAGGTCAGATTCCCATCCAAGTTTCTAAGGAGTTGCTCTCAGTCTTTGGACTTAGCACACTGGGCACTGGTATTGAATTGTTTGTCTCTGGCAAACCTGCCCAAATAGGTCATGAGCACTCTGAGCAGCACACCTCTGGGGATGTACCGGATCACTGCACAGACCCTGTATGGCCATGCCCTTCGGACCTGATCAGCTCTGCTGTAGAGACTTGCGTTAAGAACATCTCTAGGGGCTGAGGCAGAGGTGTGGAGCCTAGGAGGAAGCCTTGAGAATTATCCTGGCAGGACTCAGTGCTGGCTTCTCTCTCATCCTTATCCTACAGCAGTAGAAACCCTAAGACACTCGTCAACCTGCTCCTTGTCACAGATGTAAGAGAAAGTCTAAGCATAGTCAGTGGGTCCTAGTGCCCCAGAGAAGATAGAGATGTTTTTCCTTGAATAGTGTGCTATCTACAGCTACGAAGACCAGTCCTGCACTCTCTGTCATTGGGCTGCGACTCAGTCTAGATAAAGAGGCCAGTTCCCATATCCAGGACCCTGTTCTGCCAGGGAGGCTGGTCCTGTTCTGGCTGCCCTTAAACTTCAGCCGTGCCAACAGTCAGTCCTTCCTCATCTTTTTGGCTTTCTGCCACATCCCACCCTGGAGGAACTGGGAGGAACTGGCTGGGTGGGATCCTTGCCGCCAGTCTCCTGATCTCAAAGGCCAGAAATAGGGAAGCCTGGTCAATGGTTGCAAAGGGCCATGGACAGGGAGCACTCAGAAATTCTCCCTCAATGTAGATGGATCTTTCCCTGTGTTTTCCTTTTTGCCAAGGACCTCCTATGTCTCCCCACTTCTCTTCCTAATGAGCAGACAGGTGAGTGCCGTCAGAAAAGGGGTGGCCAAGGCCATTGCTGTTGGCGTTTGGTAACGGTAGTTTTGTTTGTTTGTTTTGTGTGTGACAGTGTGTGCACAACTGTGTACATGTGTGTATGGTGACCAGAAGACAACTTTAGATGTTATCTTTGGGACCACCCTCCATCTCCTTAGAGACAGGGCTGGAGCTCACCAATGAGGTTAAGCTAGCTGGCTGTTCACCCTTGGAGAATCTGCGTGTCTCCACCTCCCCAACCCCGGGACTGAAAGCGTGAACCCCATCCAGCATTCATACATGGGTTCTGGAGACCAGACTCAGGACGTCATTCAGCAGGACAAGCACTTTGCCAGTCAAGTAAGCCCTCAAGCTGGGACAGCAGTTCTTTGCTGTGGGGCTGCCTTGAACACTGGGATGTCCAAGCACCCCTGGCCTTTACCCACGCCAGTCACTCTTCCCTCTCAGTGTCTGCCAGGCATCACCTGGAAACTTCTGAGGGTGCCTACCCCACATTTACAGGTGGAGAAGCACAGGACAGGGCCACTACCTGCCCCATGATTATTCCTAACTTCTGCCCAGTGGACCCTGGCCCAGCAGCAGCTTACGCTCCCGAATGTCCTTGGTGGGCTGCTGCTTGCAAAACATCCAGGCGTTACAGAAGCTTTAGGCTTACTATACTAGACCCACTTGCCAGCTACCAAGCTCCTTCTTCCTTCCCAGCCTCCTCGGATCCCTTCTAAAATGCTTCTTCTCCAAGGACATGCTTCTGCTGCTGTGTGGAGACCTTCCATGTCACACCCGTCTCTGTGTTGCTGATCAAGAGCCCCCTGGCATGTCACTTGCAGGGTCGTTGCCGTCACAGCTGCTCCAACACCTGAGAGCTGGCTTCTGCCTCCTCAGAGACATTTCTCAGCATTCAGGGATCACACATAGCGCATAACTCCCTGCCCTCTGACTGGGAGCAGAGTTAGAGCCCAGGCCCGGCTCCCTGCTTCTCTGAGTTCTAAGTTCTACCTAACTCATGCCTCCCACGCTTGCCCCATAAGGAACTCCACTTCCCCATTCTCACTACAGCACAGGGCAGCTCCTGTTATGACCTGGAGATGTAGAAGCAAAAGAAACTGCACCCACTTGGATGCATCAGGCTTATAGAAGGGGTTGGGGAACCCCTGATAAGATAAGATAGGAGAGTAGCTGCTATCCCCATGCCTCAAGTTGTAGGGTAAGAGCCATGAGCAAGATTCTCTGTTCACACCGGTTTGTCATCTTTACAGGAGCAATGGTAAGGGCTCCAACATGGGATGGGTTAAGATTTTTAGTCAATATTCTCTTGCTGTGAAGGGACACCATGACCAAGGCAACTTTTTTTTTTTAAGATTTATTTATTTATTATGTATACAACATTGCTTCCATGTATGCTTGCATGCCAGAAGAGGGCACCAGATCTCATTACAGATGGCTGTGAGCCACCATGTGGTTGCTGGGAATTGAACTCAGGACCTCTGGAAGAGCAGTCAGTGCTCTTAACCTCTGAGCCATCTCTCCAGCCCCCTCAAGGCAACTCTTATAAAGGAAAACATTTAATTGAGGTGACTCTACTACAATTTCAGAGGTTCACTCCATCATCATCATGGCAGGAAGCCTGGTAGTAGCAGGCTGACATGGTGTTGGCTACATCTTGCCAGAAGTCACCAGGAAAATGGACCCAGACACTGAGTGAAGCTTAAGCATAGGAGACCTCACAGCCCACCCCCACTGTGACACACTTCCTCCAACAAGGCCACACCTACTCCAACAAGACCACACCTCCTAAAAGGGCCACTCCCTAAGAGCTTCTGGGGCTAGTAACATTCAAACTACAGCAATGGCCCTAGCCCAGAAGCAGAGCCCGCAGCTGGTCCACTCACTTTCTCCTGTCCCCCCGTTCACTCACTGGCAGACTTCAGGCCAGGGGATGATGCCACCCATATTCAGAGAGGGGTTCCGCTCCTCATTGACTGAGATTTAACATCTCTCTGGAACCCCCCCCCCAGAGACACCCAAAGGTGTGTCTCATTGTATTTCTTTCTTTTCAGGGGTGCGGGGTTTGGTTTCTCTGTGCAACAGCCCTACAGAACTCGCTCTGTAGACCAGGCCTCATTGTGTGTCTTAATCCAATTAGGCATATAGTGGAAGTTAGCCATCATGATGGGGATTGGAGATAGGTTCCACTCTATGTCCCCCCTTTCCCAAGCCCAGCTAATCCACATCAAGGGTGACATACACCTCACATTTATAGGTGGCCACGGCTCCTGGGAACAGACTGCAGATGTGATGGGCAGGAGACCAGGCGGGGCCAGTCCTGGTAGGGAAGACTGAGTCAGGAAAAAAAAAAAGCATCCTGCAAAGAGGAGGCCCCTTGCTGTGGAACTGGCCAGGACCTTGGCTCCTTGTTATTATGTATGCACCAAATCACCAAATCTTTCCAAGAGCTCCTGGCTATAAATGTTTCATTCTGACTTGTCCCGTTTACAGAACAAGGCCGGGAGAAGTCCAATGGTTTTCCCAAGGTTATACAGTGGGCCTGGCAGTAAGCTATTCCACTGTGGAGCTCTCTGACCCCAGAGTTAGAGGTCTGGATTTGGGCTTTCCTGGGGGTCTGGGAGCCAGAGCTTATTTATACCTATAGAGGAATTCTGGGAACAAATATCCTTCTCATTTCCCACTTGCGGAAACAGACTGGAAGAGGAACTTGTCCACTGTCCCAGAACCAGCCTGTCAGAGCCACATTTCCTGCCAGAATGTCCATTCTTGAGCTCGACTCTCTGAAGTCCAAGGCAGGGATGAGAAGCATGAAGGCAGGACAAGAGGAGGAAGGGCGCTCCATCAGGAGGGGGAAAGGAAAGGAGAAAGAAATAGGTGTCCAAGTGTCTTGGTGGAGCTGGACACAGTGGCACATGCCTGCAATTCCAGCAGGAGGAGGCTGATGCAGGAGGATAGCCATGAGTTCAAGGCCAGTGTAGGGCACTTAGTGAGTTCCTAGATTAGAGTGAGTGCTTGTTCCAGAAAAATCAAAGGTAGAAAAAGAAGAAGAGGGAGATATAAAGGAGCAGAGGGAGGGGGAGCGGAAGGAAGGGAGGGGAAATTGGCACAGGACCCTTTGGACCAAGGAGTCAGAATGGGAAAGTTAGTCTGTTTGTTCGTTCATTCATCCATCCATCCATCCGTTCATTCATCCACCCATCCACAGGTCTTGCAGTTCATTGAGGTTATCAAAATAGCCATGGACCCTCCCCCAGAAGCTTATAGCCCAAGCAGACATACTCCTGTGTCCTCAAAGGCCGAGTATAAACTCCATTGCCCTGTGGGAGAAGCTGGGATGGGGCAGGTCCCGCCCTGCCATGAACGAGGGGAGGTTAGAGACCTGTAGGAGCAGGAGCAAGGACAAAGGAACGCACATGGGAGCTGGGGACCCAGGGAGACAGTCTGGAGGTGGGGAGCGCCCAGCCATGCACCCCGCCCCTTGAGTGTAGGCAGATTTTCCCTTCCATTTTTTCTTCTCTGCACAACAGCAATTTAAGCTAATTAAATACAACAATACATTATTTCTTGTCTACCTGGAATAATCTTTCGCTGCTCACCCACTCTGGGGGGAAACGGGCTCTTTCCCTTGAGATGGGGACAGGTTGGGGCTGTCAACAGAAAGAGGTGGTTGGGAAGGAACTGGCCTGGGGCAAGGTAAGGGGAGAGAGGGCTGCATGGGCACATCAGGAAGACAGAGGAAGGACTTGTGACATTGCTGCCCTCCGCCCTTAGTCTGATGTTGCCCTGACTCAACTTTTGGGCATCTCTGCGGATCAGAAGCAAAGGCATCCCCTTCATGTTTCAGCTGGGCTGTGAACACCTTGAAGTCGGAACCACAGTGACCCCTGACACTTGGGAGTCCATAGAGTTCAGGGAGTTGCCTGCGGGGTCCTTCGCTATTCCCAGGACCCCCGTCCAGATTCAGTCTGCCCATAACTGCGCATGTATCTGTAGCAGCAGAGATGGGGGTGGAAGAGCTGATGGCACTCGTCTTGTTTCTGCAGCCAGATCTTAGCATTCAGTGCAGTGGGGGAGTCGGCTTGGGGAGGGAAATTATGGTGTATGAGTCCTGTGTGCTCTCACATCTTGGCTTGTTCCCCTTGGCCTTGCCTAAGTCAGGCTCCTCCAGAGTACAGATTGAAACAGACAAAGGAGGGCGGGAGGGATGGCTCAGTGGCTAAAGTATTTGCTGCGTAACTGTGAGGCCCTGAGTTCATATCTCCAGCAAAAAAGCCTGAGGTGTCTCGAGGCTCACTAGTCAGCCAGCTGAGCTAATCAGTGAGCTTCAGATTCAGTGGGAGACCCTGTCTCCAAAACTAGTGAGGAAGTGATAGAGGAAGACACTATTGACCTCTGACCTCCACATGTGCACAGACACATGTACCCACATGCACATGAGCACACTCTCCTATGATACACACACACACACACACACACACACACACACACACGGTGCCGGCGAGAAATGTCAAAAGCAAGGAGCAGAGCTATGATTTGACTTCACTGGGGAATGGGGTGGGGGGCACCTTTCTGGTCCATAAACCACGGTCAAGGACCTACGATACTGCCTCTGCCTCATGTAATAGGAGGCTCTGGCTTTCAGTTTCTCCCCAGGCTTCAGCTTCCACACCTGCAAACGATGGCACTGATAAGACCCAGTTGTCTGCCACAGACAGAAATCCCTATTGGCTCTCCCGGCCTCCTGGATCCCTCTCAGTTTAGTGTCTGAGTCCCCCGATTCTGGCAGCTTGCATCTCCGTGGGCCAAGAATGCATCTCCTCCGGATTGTACCCACCCTCAACAGGCTCACCTCCCTCCAGAAGCCAGCTCATGGTCATGCTATGTAGCTCCCTTCCCCCTGTACTCAGTTACGTTTTCTTTGTCTTTGTGGTGTGGTGTGGTGTGGTGTGGTGTGGTGTGGTGTGGTGTGGTGTGGTGTGTGTGTGTGTGTGTGTGTGTGAGAGAGAGAGAGAGAGAGAGAGAGAGAGAGAGAGAGAGAGAGAGAGAGAGAGAGAGGTTGTCCTGGTCCTCTCTGCCTCTGAATTCTTTTACTCTTCTACAAATCAAGTTCTTGGTTTTGGGCTCCATGAAGGTAGACTCTCAGAATAGCAAGGGCTTGCAAAACAAACATGGTAAATGACAAAAAGCCATTTGTTTAGGCTGAAAACCCCTTCTCAAGGGCAAGCTTACAGAGAGAGCAGGATGTGACTGAGGTAGACAGGGAGTGGCGCAGGAGCACCTCATGGCTGTTACACCAAGAGCTAAGGAGGATTCTGGGGCCCAGAGGGACCAAGTGGTGAGGACGGCTCTGCTGGCCCCATCTTCCAGGAACATCCCGCTCCTTGCTCCCAGGAATGTCCCTGCTTCCCAGAAAAGGAAGAGGCGTGTCAGGGGGCAGGTGACTCACTCAGTCAGAACTGCACTCTGAGTTCAACAGAAGGGGGATTTGGCTGGGGATATTTGAAGAGGACCCAGTGCTGAGAGGAGGCCATGCCTGCCCCGTGGCTCACCTCCCAGGAGGAACTTGGAAAGGAAGGCAGGTCCTGCTCCTGATTCTTTGGGAACTTTGAGGAGGTGGGGGTGGCCCCAGCTGCCTCTGGGCCACATCCCCCTCCCTCCTGTGGCTCCTCGGGTCCCTCCCCAAAAGGTTAATCACAGAATGGTCCCATCAAAGAAAATTGTACTTGGTGCCTCAAAGACCAAATGGAGCTTCAGTAAAGTGGTTATTTACGGCCTCTAATGAGCGTTTTCTGGGTGTGATTAACCTTTATGCCAAAGTCACACTGGGAACTCGGATGGCAGCTCAGATTGTGCTGGCCTGGGTTGGGGGGGGGGTGCTGGAGCTGGAGCAGGCAGCTGTCAGGCTCAGCCCTCCCACCAGCACTCCAGAGACTTCCATACTGCTTTTCTTGCTTCTCTATGACTGTTCCCGCTCCCACTGGGAGTGCCCTGTGCTCGCCAGGGCCTTGGTGCAGTTACTTGAAGGCAGACGCCCTCTTTGAGTGGCAGGATGCCCTTGTCTTTCTCAGACTTTACCTCCAAGGCCCGTAAAGATTAGCAGTGAGACAGAGGTTTCATTTGGGGCCTGGCAAGTGGGGTCCAGAACCAGGCACTTGCCAGGGAGTGAACTAGCATACTGCTGGCTTCATCTGCTGACTAGAAATGGCAGCTTGCATGAGATACTGTGTTGCGGAATGTTTAGCTGTCTTCATTGGTTTATGCTAGGGAATGTTACTTTAACTGTATAAAGGTGTGTTCCATTTGTTTCTGTTGCCCTTGTTTAATTATGTAAAGATGTGTTGCTCTGCCTGCCTAAGGCACCTTGATTGGTCCAATTAAAAGCTAAGTGGCCAATAGCTAAGCAGGAGAGGGATAGACAGGGCTGGCGGGCAGAGAGAATAAGTAGGAGGAGACATCTAGGCTCAAAAGAAAGAAGAGAGGACAAAACAAGGGAGAAAGAGAGGGAGATGACCAGGGGCCAGTCAGTCACCAGTCAACTAGATGGAGTAGGGCATTCAGAAAGAAAAGGTAAAAAAGCCCCAAGGCAAAACATAGATGAAAAGAAACAGGTTAATTTAAGTTAAAGGAAAAAAAAGCTTGCCAGAAACACGCGTGAGCTAAGGGCAAGCATTCAAAACTAATAGTAAGTCTCCATGTCATGGTTTGGGAGCTGGTTGATTGCCCCCAAAGAAAAAATCTGGTATAATACTGAAAACTCCCCCCCCCCCCAAACTAGTTCTAGAGGCCTATGAGATGGCTCAGTGGATAAGGGAGCTTGTAGCACAAGCATGAGGACCTGAGTTCAAATCCCAAGTGCCTCCATAAAATGTTGCACACCACTGCATATGTCTCTAAACCCAGCATCAAGAGATAGATCCCAGGAGCCCACTGGGCAGCCATTCTATCTAAAGGACTGAGCTTGCAATCACTGAAAGACCCTGTCTCAAAGAAATAAGGCGGAGAGGAATAGAGGACAACATCTGGTATCTTCCGCTAAGCTCCACATCCGTGTGCTGCACCCTCTTGGGCATGCAACACACACACACACCACAAAAGTTTAAAATGATTCTGAAGAGACAGCCGCCAGTGTTCAGTGCTAAGGTTGGCAGGAGGGAGCAATGCTGAAGAGGCCAAGGAAGCGGTGGTTTTCGGGATAAAACTACGTTGGCCTAATTTAAGAAGATCCCAATCTGATTTCGTAGAGGTCTGGACCTTGTTAAGAAGTAGAGGAAGTGATGAGAAAAATAGCTTTTTTAAAATTACAGGTACCATACCACACTTCATTACAGGGTACACACTGCCCACTACCCTCAGTGTGTTTGTGGACTCCAGATTAAGAATTCCCAAAAAAAAAAAAAATAAAAATAAAAAAAAAATTAAAAAAAAAAAAAAAAAGAATTCCCAGTTTTTGACTGGCAGTGGTGGTGCACGCCTTTAATCCCGGCAATTGGGAGGCAGAGGCAGGTGGATCTCTGTAAATTTGAGGCCAGCCTGGTCTACAAAGCGAGTTCCAGAACAACCAGGACTGTTACATAAAGAAACCCCGTCTTGGGGGGAAAAAAAAGAATTTCCAGTTTTAGCTGGTGTGGTGGCTCACGCCTTTAATCCTTGTGCTTGGGAAACTGAGGCAGGAGGATTTTGAGTTTGAGGCGAGCCTGGACTACGTTGAGAGCCTGTCTTCAAACAAACAAGTCTCCATTAAGAGGAAGTCAGCATTAGCCTGGGCCGCTTGAGAGCCTTTTGCTGCTGGCAGAGAAGTAGCTTGCTGATGTGGCTGTGGAAGAGAGTCCCAGCGGGTCCGAGGGGATTCCTAGGAAAACGCTGGATCTTTTGTGGAAGTATAATTTCTGAATTAGCTGGAAGCTTTTATAAACCTCCGCAGAGCAGGAGGGGGCGCAGGCAAAGATTCTGCCACGGAGCTGACCTTTTGGGGGAGGAAAGACCAGCTTAGAAATTTTAAGAAGCATTTGCCTTTGCATAACGAAGCCCAAGACCTCCGTGGGCGGAAAACGGGTGCCGTGACCTGGTACAACCAAGACAGCCAGACTAGCACCAGGGTTCAAGGTCAGCTGAGCCCTTTGCCCTGTGGCATTTGATTCTTTTTTCAACAAATCTGGGTTTCTGCTCTAATGAACCCCAGGACATTAAGATGTGTGAATAAGAGCTTCCGGCCCTTGCATTCGCTGTCCCCTAATTGGAGCTGGGTCGAGTGCGTGTGGTAATGAGCTGGCTTTCACACGCTCTGAACTACCCCAAGGCCTCCCCTGGGAGCATCCGTGACATGCACAGGGTACCGGGGCGTACTCGGGCACACTGAAAAAGTATACTGAGTCGCTTTGCTTTGGGGTACTAAGGAGAAGCTCTGACCCTAAGGACAGCAGAGTCACCAGATGCTGGGCAGGGTTAGAAGAGACACAGAGTGTGTGGGCAAAGGTGTACCTGAGCAGGAGGGTCTGCATGGTGAGAGGTGACAGGGTTAAGTAGATGGGAATGGGGAGTGATGTTTGTTTAAGGGCGAGCTGGAAGACGGAAGCATGTTTTAAGTATTAGATTGATAAGGGTAGGTGTCGGGCGGTGGACTGATGTTTTCCAACAGGGTCTGCCGTTTCTTTAGTTTGTCTGTTACTGAAATGAGATTGATTGATTGATTGATTGATTGATTGTTGGTTGATTGGTTGATTTGTGTGTATGTTAGGAGGTGAAGGGGAGCAGGATTTTCTAGAAGGGACCTCTAGCCCCAGCAGCCATCACCCATCTATGCGGACAGCACAGGGTCCCTGCTGACTCTAAGTGAGCGGTGTAGCTTTGTCATGAAGACACTGCTCTCTGCTTAGCGGACAAGAGCCACCCGCTAGCCTGTGACTTCTCTCCACTTCTGCCTTTGCATTTGGAAAACGGGGCTAATGATATTTCTCCACCCTCTGGAGACTGTGTAGCTTCATTACTGATTAGTAGAGTATGGGAAATTGCTCAGGGCCAGAGCAATGAAAGGGCTTATCCTGACCATTGTCAAGGCCCAGGAGTAGTTCATGGTCCCCAGGGCTGATGGCAGAGTGGCTTCTGTACCTGCCCAGGATGGTGGGACTGAGGTCCGCTGAGGAGTCTGAAGCATGTATCAGAAAGAGCAAAGAGAGCCCTGGGGTAAGATGGAGGGAGGGTGCTTGAGGCGGGGGAATGAATTAAAGCCCACTAAGGACTCGGACAGACATCAAGGGTACAATGTGGCTGTGTAAGTCACCAGGATTAGAGGTGGCGCTTATGAGGGTGGGTTCAGGCCCTGGTCAGGAGTTCAAATGCATGGTGGGAAAGAAGGCAGTAGCCTGCCTTTGTCATCAACATGACAGAATGGGGAAGGAGTGAGTACTGGTGAGGTTGGGGGATTGCTGGGATGGGAGTAGACAGGGCACATTCCTAACAGGTGAACATAGAAATCTGGCCTCTGAAGGGAGACAGACAGATGGACGCAGACATAGACACACACACACACACACACACACACACACACACACACACACACACACACTCTTAGCCCAGTCACAGTCAAATAAACTAGGGTTCCATTTTTCTCAAGCTATGTGTGGTGGCTCTTGATCCTAGGGCCCCCAAAGAGGGAACAGGAGAACAGAGTGGGGTGGCTGTGTCGAGAACACTCCCAGGGTTGCCATCCTACCTGGGGATTCTTTGCTCACCATGGTCAGGGCCCCAGCAGAGGAAGGAACAACATGCTGTAGTGCCCCTCCCCCACTCCCATGCTTCTGAACTCCCTTGCAGAAGGAATTCCAACAGACACAGCTCCAGCCCTCACCCGGTTGAAGCACTGAGTTCAAGTCAGTCTGACCGTCCTCATTGACCACCCATCGTGGACCCAAAGCACAGAGAGCATCATTCATTAACCTGGTTGCCAAGCGTGAGACTAATATATGCTCTTAGACACAGGGAGGGCTCACTTACTTTACAGCAAGGACACTGAGGCTCAGAGGGGTCACACGGCCCACCAGTTCAGACTCTAACCTGTAGAGAGAGAGGGTGGTAACCCAAGAAAGGGAGCATCATTGTTGGGGGCGTCCACTCAAGAAGAGACAGCCTTCTGGTCTTAGGGCCCATGTCACTCCTATCCCAGCAGGGCTGAAATCCTGGAGTCAGAGTAACACAGGGCCCTCAACAGCGTTAAAGGACAAAGGCCTTCCCTGGAACAAGGACCCATCTTCCCAGACACAATCATTTCTTCAGTGCCTCAGTTTCCCCACCTTCAGTAGCCATATCCACGCAGGTCCCAGGGAGAATTAAGCCATCATAGACATCACAGCACGTCAGAAGGGCTTGAAGAGCTTGATGCATGAAACACAATTTGCAATGACTGACAGGAAGCCAGGCAGGGAAGAGGACTCGGGAGGAGCTCATTAAAACCACAGGCCTGAAATGCCACAGAGGAAGGGAAGGCGGAAGGTTGTGTGCAAATGTGTGTGCGTGCATTTGTAGGGGCCTAGGCAGACATGTTCAAGGTCTGAGCAGTGCAGGAGGCCTTCTCCAGTAGCCAGAGACAAACATCCTCTTTGCCTAAGTAGCTTGTGCTTCCCCACTGACCAGCCTCCATCCCCCAACATAATTTCAAACATTCAGGGAGGGATCAGGAAACTGGGCAAGGGTAGAATGCTTGGCAGATAAGGAGGGGGCAAGGATCATTAGGTCAGACCCTAACAGTGTCCTACATCCCCTTATGCCCACAGGCTCTTCTCCTCCTGGGGCTGAACCCTGTGTCCACCTCCCTACAGGATCAGCGCTGTGAGAGCCTGTCCCTGGCCAGCAATGTCTCTGGTGAGTCATCCTGCCCCTTACCTCCCAGAATGCCAGGTTCCCCCACGATCTCCTTCCCTGGGTCTCTGAGCAGTGGTCTGTATGGAAAAAGATCTGGAACTGGAGTTAGTGTGTGGGAAGGGCCTGTGGTTAGCCAGTGACCTCGACTGTAGATACAGGAGACACACTCAGCAAATGTGCCACATGGTCACCCTCCCATGGGCAACAGGGGAAGGCCCTCCCGGCCTCACTGCTGGGGATAGTGGCAGAAGGACAGAGGTTGCTGCTGTTGGTAAACATGCTGAAGTGTACGGCTACATGCTGCTAGCATTAGGGATTTGAGATGCTGTCCCCATCGGACACCTAAGGTGACCAAGGCACAGAGAAACGCTAAGTGCTGGACCCTGGATTGCAAAGGCAATCTGGCTCCTTCACGATGCTCAATTCTTCCCCAATAGAAAATGCTAGATGAATGCAAATTCGCCAAGACCTATAGCTTACCCATTGACTAACGGCTTCTGAGTAGGTATTTTATCCTTCATGAACTAAAAGCCTGATCTCTGTTCATATGAGGAAACTGAGGCATGAAAGAGTTTCGTAGGTTTCCCAGGGTGTCACAGTCAGTACTAGCAGGGTCTGGTCCCAAATCTAGGTCTGCTGGATCCCAAGGCCAAGCCTCCACTCACTCTGGACATGGCCCCAGGGATGGCAGTTGCCAGGCAAGATGCGGTAAAGATGCATCTTTGCCTTCTTGAATCAGCCGTCAACACCTCCTGTGCCGCAGATCCCGTGTGTGTCACCAGAGGAGCTGAGAGCTCCTAGTCTCACCCAGGTTCCCAGTGCTGAGAGCAGCCAGTGGAGAGATGGACTCAGGAAGGTCAAGGAGGCAAGAGGAGTTCATTCCTACAACTGAGCCTGGCGAGAGAGATTTGTGTAACTGAGAGCAGTGGCCACGTGGCCTGCTGTCCCCGCACAGAGGTGGTGGAAGAAGGGAGGAGTGCTGGGCCCACGGCGACCAACTGGGTCCTGTACTGACTCCAAGCTGGATTGGCTTGCACCCCAACTGTGGGGGCTAAAGACTGGTACCCACAGGAAGACTATGCCCTGGACTTCGTGGGGGGTGGAATCATGAAGTTAAATGTACTGAGTTTTGTGGATCTGTTTCACAAGTGGAGAATGCAGACACCTACTGGGCATAACCGTGGGTGGCTTTTTAAAAGTACTTACTGCATACTTAGGAGGAAGAGAGAGTACACCCTACCAAATGCTTGCATCCCACAATGGAGGTGTCAGGGAGGCTGGGACACGGGTAGGGCAAATCCAAGAAGCCTTCCTGAAGGTGGGGTTTTTTAAAAATGAGCCTTGAGATAGAACAGTCAATGATTGAATGCCAGTGGGGAAGTTGGCAGAAGGACTCACCAGGGTTAAGAGGCACTGGCCAGCCCAGCACTGGACTACCCACTGGCTGAACTGAGCAGGAAGTGTATTGTTCTCAGCCTGAGCAGTTGCAGCCAAGCACAGGGAGGGAGGATGCCTGGAAGAAAGGTCCCAGCCCTCCTCTCCACCCCAGGCCACGTCAGGCCCCATTAACTTGCTTGTGCTCAAGAGAAGTGACACCCTGGGGCCACACAGGTGTCACCTGTCCTTGGAAGCAGCCAGGCAGCGGGTCTCGTGATTTGTACTGGATGCCCCGCCCCCGTCCCAGCCTGCCTGGCTTCATGGGATGCGATCCATCACCCTCCACAACGGCCTCCTCCGCTATGGCCATTTGTCATCTGATGGGCATTGGCAGAGACAGATGGTGAGGGTGGGGTGAGGGCCCGGGACAGATGGATGGGCGTCTGGCCAGAGTGGCTGGCACAGTGCTGGGACCTTTGGGGGCCTTGTACATGCCTCGTGCCAGGAGTAAGAAGGGGCTAGGTTCCCATGGCCAAGGCCCCCATCATGTGACAGATTACAGACTTGGCGATTTATAAAATCATGGCATGAGTCTGACCGTGCCAGAAACTAATAGAATTACTGACTCTAGGCAAGTGGAGTCGGAGCGCAGTAGGACCTGGGGTCGCCCGCTCCCATCGCTGTCCTTAAGGGACAAACAGCAATAGTAAGAGTCAATACGTGTGAATGTCCGCTTTGTGTTGGGCACAATGCTAACCGTCTCACTTAGCCATCACAACCGAGTCAGCAAGGATCTCTGTTCCTGGCTCTTAAGAAAAGGAACCTTAGGCTCAGAGAGGTTGAGTTACTTCACTGAACACACACAGTTGCCAAGCCCTGGCCACGGGAGTTGAGTCCACTGGGCCTGACTTCAGATTTAGTACATTATGTGGTCACTTAAGAGATCTGTCATACCCAGGGCTCGGTGTCCTCAGTTACTCGGAGACAAAGTGTCACATGGAGGCACAGTGCCACCCCTGAAGTTTCCCCTGTATATACTGAGCTTGTATATGGCCCTGCAGTTTCTTCAGCACCTGCTATGTACCTGGACTTCTACTAGGTATTGAGTGCAAAACTCAAGAGTCTTCAGAGACACAAGACAAAGGTTCACGGTCTCCTATCTACTCTTCTGGTGTGGCCCACTCTCTACAGAGACACCCTTCTTTGCCCTGCTAAAGAGGCAGCTTAGCCCGGATTCGAAGCCTGTCTGCCCGCCCCTTGCCTCTCTCCGTACCCTGTCACCCAAACAGAGCAACTACCCTTTCACTCCAGGATACTCGCCTCCCGCTGGCAGGAGTGTCCACCTCCAAGGTGGCCCCAGGGCACCTGGCTGCTCCCTAGGCAGCCTCCGAGGAGTCACGGCCCCAGCCTCAAACCATACGGGTAGATGGCCTTCCTTCCTGAAAAGGGGGCTACCCAGTGCTCACACCCCTTATGGTTCACCCAGAAGCATGTGATGGGAGACCCCTCCTAACTGGGACAAGAACATGGCTCTGGTTTCCTTCTGGCATTACCTGCAGTGAAAGGGTCCTCTGAGCACATTTGAACACTAAGCTTGTAGCCAACTTGACAGAAGAAACCAGTGCCCAACTGTGCCCGAGCAGAAACTGGGCCACCCTTCAAAGAGACCTTATCTGTTATCTGAGAGACACAGTGGCAGGAATGTCAGCCCCAGAGACCTCAGCAAACACCTGCCTCAGGACCTTTGTATGGGCGGCTCCCTCTTCTCCATGTATGTCCATGACTCCCTCCCTCCTTTCAAGTCCGTAATTAAACTCAGTGTTTTAGAGAAATACCAGATTAAAAGAGCACCCAGTCCATCTTTATCTCCATACATTGTTTGTAGTATCTCTTACTGTGTAGCACGTGCTTGCTCCATCATCCTGTCTAGATGCAATCACCTTTGGGGCAGGACATCTGTTTTATTCTCTGTTTCGTTTTTTTTTTGTTTGTTTGTTTGTTTGTTTTGTTTTGTTCCTTGAGTTAGGGTTTCTCTGTGTAACAGCTCTCGCTGTCCTGGAACTCACTCAGCAGACCAGGCTGGCCTCAAACTCACAGAGATCCTCCTGCCTCTGCCTCCCGAGTGCTGGGACTAAAGGTGTGTGCTACCACCGCATCTTATTGGTCGTCTTCAGAGACCCTGCCTGTCTGCCGGATCCCCAGGGACCCTGCTCTCTTTCCCAGACGTGGGGTCACAGGGTGAGCTGCAAACATTAGTTAAGATGTTACTGGACAGCACATGGCCCCAGAGAGACAGTCTCGGGACTGGAGGTCAAGAGGCTCTGACAAGCTCCCTGATCCCGGCCCTCCATACCTGGGTCCCCGTGTTTCTTTCCTGAATCTTTTCAGCACCAACCCCACCCTGGAGTTTTTAGATGTGAATGGAAACCCTACTGCTAGTTCAGCAGTTAAGTGAAAGGATAAAGCCCAGCTGCTGCTCCTGATTGGCCCCCCTAGGCCCCGCCCTCTCCCACACTGTCCTGCCCATAGGACCGGGTGCTGCAAAGAGTCTGGTGCCTTTCTTTGCTGCCTACCCCAGTTCATTCCACCTCTCTTCTCCAATCTCGCAATCACAGACTTTTCATCCTCCAGGATTTTCTGGGCTTTTAGTATAAAGGTCACTATATCCCCGATGTCACTTCAGCAGCTTTCTGTGAGTGTCAGGGACAAGCGTGAGCTACGAAAAACATGGCGCAGATGCTGCCAAAGGCAGCTGCCGTCCGCGGGCCTCTGTGGGGTGGTAAAGGCGCCTGGGCTGGCCTCAGAAGCCCAGGGCTCAAAATCCACTCCGGCCCTTGGTAGCCTCTTGATGTTGACCCCTGTGCGTTCTCCAGCCTTCAGTGTCCCTTATCTTCTTTTATTTGTTTTTTGTTTTGTTTTGTTTTTTGAGACTGGGATTCTCTGTGTAACAGCCCTACCTGCCCTGAAACTAGCTCTTGTAGATCAGCCTGGCCTTGAACTCCCATACAACCAGAGTAGATTTTAGGTCATCTAAAGGAAAACCCCAGAGACATTTGCCGTTCTGTATCACCCACCGTCGTGTGGGTCCCCAAATCACTGGACAAATGTGGGCAGAGTTAGAGCTCCAATTAGGATCTTTAAAATGGGAGACCTTAGAGGTGGTGTTCCCAGCTGGAGCCTCCTCTGGGTGGAACCTCACTGATATAGAATGAGCCCTGACATCAGCGGGTGCTAGCTGCAGCTAGGGCGTTTTGGTCTTTCCCCGCCTCTGGTCTTAGCAGAAACGGATCTGGGAACTGTTAAAGGAGGGAAAGAGGCATTTCGGCAGAAGGTGTGCTGGGCACTTCCTTCCCTGGACCCCTGACAGTGCATATAACTGCCCCAGAGCTGGGTGAATGTGTGAGACCCTGTGAAGGAAGCATCCTCACCAACGGAGCCCAGCTGAAACCAGACAGGGCTTGGACTCGTTGTTCTGCTCTGGAACCCACGGTCTCCCTAGTGCTGTGGCAACAAATCCACCTTATTCTATAGGCTGAACTCAAGTCTGCCCTGGGGCGTTGCCTTTCCTGTCTGTAGTGGGGCTGAGCTCTACAGGGACTTCTGTCTGCCTGGGGCCTTGGTAGGGCCTCACTCTCTCACCTGTTGTCTCTGTGCCCAGGCCTGCATTGCAATGCCTCCGTGGACCTCATTGGCACCTGCTGGCCCAGGAGCCCTGCAGGGCAGCTGGTGGTTCGGCCGTGCCCTGCCTTTTTCTACGGTGTCCGCTACAACACGACAAGTAAGGAAGGAAAGGAAGAGGGTGGGCTGCTGGGGGCTGTGGAGCAGTTTGCACGTGGGAGAAATAATCCGACAGGGGCAGCACCCCTAGGACCGGCTCTGCTCTCTGCGGGCTCCTGCGGATTCTTGCAGAGTTAACATCCAGCATCTGACCGCTGAGGCCTTGGGACTGAAAAAGTTAGGTAACTTGGCCAAGTCACCAGCTGGCAGGGGTGAAGCTGCAATGCACTGGTCTACCTGACACTTTCTTCTTGTAGTTGACAAGCCTTCTGGTTAGTCCCATTGGGCCTCAGCCACTCCCAAGATAGGTCTTAATGGTCCTGATAGTCCTGACTTTGCTAATAAGGCAAGGGCAGGGAAGTTCTGGGAAGACCGGATACCTAGAATACCACATCCATGATAGAGAGTGATTGGTACCCCAGCATCCCAGGCCCACAGGTGTAATGGGGGTGGGGAAAGACTGACCCACACACAGACTAAGCACTGGATACTGGATCCCCATGTAAACACCTTGCTCCCCAGAGGCCCAGCCTTCATGCTGGGCTTTGCAGCTCCTTGCTAGAGCATCTGCCACCCTCAGAATTAATTTGTTTTCTCCTGCCAATGACTCAGGTCCCTGCTATCAAGGGAAAAACAGATGGAGGCCGGGGGCACTGGGCTACACAAAGGAGCTTGGGTTCTGGGTCCCCGGGGCTGGAAGCCCCTGTGTGAATCCTGGAGGTGTGCTGGGTGATCCCCAAGCTCCAAAAAGTGCCCAGATACCAGGTGACCCATGTCAAGACTCAGTGGGTGACATCAGTGCTTCCTCCCTTCTTGTGACCCTCTGGCTTTCTTGTGTAGGGATTAGAGGGTTGAGGACCTCTTCCTGCTCAGAAGTCCCTAACCTCTCCTGCCTCTCCCTCCTTTACTAAGTGGGTGAAGGGGTTAAGATTAGAAATACAGCCAGAAGGGCTTGCCAAGATGACTGTGGGAAGGTCAAGAGAAAAAGTACTAGAATGGGCTAGGAGGAGAGCTCAGGTAAGAAGAGGAGACTTAGTGGTGCACCGTTAGCTAGCTTCCGATATAGTTGGGCGCGGTTTTTGTAAAGAGGAAACTGAGGAACAGTTTGGTTGATAACCTAATGAGGGTCACAGACCCTGAAGGTGGAGGCTGAACTCAGTAGTCCAGAGCCTGCACGCTGCTCTGCATACACGCCACATCTTATCCCAGGACAGTGGCAGCGTGGGCTGGCACACCCAAGCTCCCGAGGGGGTCTGTCTCTTTGCAGCAGCACCAGAGCCTGTTTGGTCACCTCCAAAACACTCAGCTCCCTACCTGCCTGCTGCGCAGTCTCAGACACTCTGGTCACACCCACCTCGTAGCCTTTCCTTGCTGTGCCCCACCCACTGCCTGTATTCCCGAGTGAAGGCTTTCAGGCTGTCTGTGGTTACAACCCTGCCCACTTTTGAAGCCAGCCCCAGCCATTCTCCACGGGTATCCTCAACTTGGATTACCAAAGTTTCCTGGACATGTCCCAGGAAGCGCTGTTAGGCTTTAGTGCTATGGTATACATGGGCCCTGCCTTGAGTAGAAGCCAGGCACCCTGCGCTCTATATCCATCTGTTTGTCCATAGTTCAAGAGCCCTTGGCTTCAGGCCCTCTCTAGGACTTTGTTCTCTACCTACAGGATGGATGGGGGTGGGGTGAGGTATCCTCTGGGTTCCCTTGCTCACCCAATAGCTCCAAAGAGAAAGTTGAGATGTTGGTTTCCTAGCATGGGCTGCCAGACTCCCCGTGCAGGGGCCGCTTGTGCCAGACTTTGGGAATGCTACCACGGTGGCATCAGGAGGGGGCAGAGCTGCTCCCAATCATTAGTTTCTAATTAACTCATTTACTGATGAGGTGTTGCCAGGACTTCCAAGCTGCTCCCTACAGTCCTCCCTCCTGCGGCATCAGATCTTCAAAAGGATGGGAAACATTTCCAAAAATATCCATTTTCCCATGATCCTCTAAGAGGACTGCTCGGCTCAGCAATTAGACGAGGAAGTTGGCTCCTCCCTGGCAACAAGCCCCTGTGTGTGAGGCTTGTTTTCCTTCGGGGTCAGTTGGTCCCTCTAGGTCAAAGCCTGCTGCTTCCAATGGTCCAGCCTGGGAATGGGCTCCAGGCACCCTATGCTAGACGGGGGTGGGCAAGGGAAGCTGTTGAACAAAGATGATTCTTATAAAATCACCACCTGCACCTCCTTGGATAGAGACAAGTGATACGTTCTATTATGTAAGGTTATATAAATACAACTCAGAGACAACAATAATAAACACAGGACGGACACCATATGTCCAGTATGCTTCCAACTGCTAACTAAAAATACTAACCCAAAGAGACCAGAGTATCTTCAAGATGGCTCTGTCTCAAGATAGGGAAGCTGAGCCATCAAATGACTCACCCAAGGTCACACAGCTTGTTGAAGAGTGGTGACAGCCTTTGAACCCAGACTCTGTAACTCTAGGACCCTGCTCTGAAACCTCCTTTGGGCCGCCTCTCTCTGCTTTATGATCTCCCCAGCTGACATTCCAAGCAGCCTCTGGTTGATGCTGTAGTTAGTCCCCTTGTTCTTGGCTTCCTGTCCCCACAGATATCCCAGAGCATCCTCACCATGAGCCCCTTGGGGATCAGCTCTTATTTAACACCATTAAAGAGCCTGTGGCCTCATTTCCAACTCGGTGCAGATCATAGCTTTTCCTAGGACTCAGATCTGTTCACGGTGAGACCAAACAGAGCTGGGAAAATCCATAAAGATAATTTCCCCCATCAGGTCGCTGCAGCTAGAGCAGCTTTTGAGGTTAGAGAGGAGGCCACAGCCTTTCAGCTTGAAGGTCAAACCAGCTCCCTCTGTTGAGGCAGCATCAATTCCCCTGATCCCTCATTCTGCATCTCTGGTCCTGATGCTGCCAATAGAGGCAGCTAGCTCCTAGGCTGATGGTCATCAGAGGTCATCTGAAGCATCTCCACCTTTGGAGATGAATGGAGGGACCGAGAGGCACTCCGGCTGCTCAGCCACAGCCGAGTTATGCCTTTGGCCCCCTGTAAGGGCTTCAAGCCCAGGGACTGGGGCTCTGGCAGCTTCCCCAGCCCTCCTCCAGCCTGTGGGTCAGTTGGAGCCACAGAGTGGACTCTAGCCAAGAGAGACACCAGTGGAAATGACTCAGAGCTCAGTTTCTTCTATGACCAGTGCTGCCTAGAGTGACAGCTAGAAATACAAGGGCACATGGATGACCATGCTGATGCGAGAGAGAATGCAGATGAGGTAGGAGACATCACAGGAGGGGAGGAGAGTGTGGACTCCTTGATCTCCATCCCTAGTGGATTTCCTAGCTCTGCTACCCAAGGCACTATCCAGGAAATGGATAAAAGGGGCTCTTCGGGCAATCCTGTCTCCTAAGGCTCTAAAGCTAAGTAGAGAAGCCCTAACTGCCCCCCCCAAGCCTCCTTAGGAGGTGGACTTCTAGCTACAGCCCAGTCTGACAGTGACACAGGAGCCCCCACCTTCTGCCATCTGTCCTATTCTGCCAAAAAGGCCTCCCTGTAGAGTCTCCAGCATAAGGCATGCTGTGGAGAAATGGTACTATTGGGACCTTCTGTAAGTGTGACCCGTGTGAAACACCCTAATATGTGAACGGCACACAGAGAGATCAACCCAAGGAACCCCAACATTTAAACCGCCCGTGTGAGCAGTCACTAGGTATCATCCACCAGATCTCCCCGGCCACGAAACTTTATTAAAGCCAGTCTCTCTGTGTATCCCTGGCTGGCCCGGAACTCACTATGTAGACCAGGCTAACCTCGAACTTGCAGAGATCTGCCTGCTGCTGTCTCCTGAGTGCCAAGATTTAAGGCGTACGTACACCACCACGTCCGTGTATCTCAGGTCGCAGGATCTGCATTCTCTGTTGTCATGCAGGACCCCAAATGGGAACATCTTAGAAGAATAGCAACCAGGAAATTTACCACTGGAAAGCATTTATGGGGACATAGGCCTCCGGGTGAGGGGTGAGGGAAGCCCATGATAATGCCAGTTTGGGCTAACAGAGCCAACGTCCTGTGGGCAGCTTGTAGGGAACAGTACTTTTGTGGTACAGGAGGTGGAAAGAGGTGGGACATGGGACAATCAGGAAGCCCTTCCCCCAGTTTTATTCTGCCTTCCCAGGCAGCAGGCCCTGTGGTAGCTCAGATGTGTGGACAGACAGATGTCTCTTCTGTCATGGTTTTCTTCTTTTCCCAGACAATGGCTACCGGGAGTGCCTGGCCAACGGCAGCTGGGCAGCCCGTGTGAATTACTCCGAGTGCCAGGAGATTCTCAACGAAGAGGTGAGAATAGGCTGCCATACTGAGGGAGCAGGCCAGGGCCACCAGTACAAGCTGGGTGCCTGCCACATGGCCAGTTGGGGCCTGGGAACTTTTCAGAAGCTGGTACTGAGACTCTGCCATAGGGAAGCTGGTGGGGAGCCACTGGACATGCCAAGGACAGTGAATTCAGTCCTGGTCCCTTTTCCTCCCTCCCCCCTCCCTCCCTTCCCTACCTCCCTTCCTTCCCTCCCTCCCTTTTTCTCCCTCCCTACCTCCTTCCCTCCCTCCCTCCTCTTCCCTTCCTTCTTGCCTCCCTCCTTCCTTCCCCCATCCCTACCCCTCTCTCCTTCTCTCCTCCTTCCCTCTCTCATTCATCTTTGGCTGCTTTCACTGGATGTGGGACAAGGCTGGGGTGCAGTCAAACCAGACAGTAGCTGGATCACACCAAACAGTGACATCAAGGTCCAGCTGTGGGACCTTTTCAGAACCAAGGCTGGAAGTGGGGCGATGATGCACTTTGAAAAAGCCCCAGAGATGCTTTGCAAAGCTTCAATGGTTTTGAACAGCTGTTGCTTACATGGAATGCAAAATTTAAAAGGTACAGATGGGAATACAGCAAGAAGAGCCCCCTCCCATCACTATCTGTAGCCAGTTTCTCACGTGTTCTGTATGTACGAGTCAGTGTCTCTGCATAATGTTTTTGGCTTTACCCAAACTTCACCCGTTAAACAAACTACTTGACGCTTGCTTCCTCCTGTAGCCATCTATTCCAGAGATTGTTCCAAGTCAGTTTAGAGCAAGCATCTTCGTTCTCTTTATATTTGCATGAAATCCGCTCTCCAGATGTGCCGTAACTTAGTGGGCTAGTCTTTAGTCTCAGTCTTTGGTTTTTACAGACTTGGAAGGTGCATGGATGTGTGCGTTCCTCTGTCACTGCCTCTACCTACAGTCACCCTTACCCCATCTGTGTGGTCAGGCTGCCAGGTCCCTGTGCTGCAGGAAGACAGACTGGTCCAGAGGATTCTGGGAATTCCATCATCTGAAAGTCTGAGTTAGAAAGGAACTTGGAGAGCCTCCATCTCTTCTTGAGATTTCCAGACCTGCTTAATCTCACCTAGAGCACTAGTTCACACACAGGTTCCAGAAGCCCAGCCAGAACCTATAAGGTCAAGCTGCCCAGGGACAACCTGGGAATAGGCATTTTCACATGTGTCTGCAGTATGCATGTATGTGCATATTCCTGATCACATGTATGTGAGACATGCAAACATGTGTGTGCTGTGTGGGAGGGAGAGGGTATCAGCTTGAACCTTGGCAAAGAAAGAAGATTCATCCTCCCACCATGCCTGAGTCCTCTACTAGGAAGTCAGAATAGATAGCAATGTAACTGAGAGAAAGTGACATCATTGGCAAAACCCCAGGTACCATGGGTCCTGCTTTGTCAGGACTGAGACCCACATATACCATGCAGTGACCCACCCCTGCCTGGTTCTCTTCCATCTGCCTCTACTGCCCTTCCCCGGCCACCCCTGCTGGCCTGGTGCATGTCTGCCCGTAGTTACCAGTTCCTTTCATGGAAACGCCATCTCCACTGCCAGCCCCTAGCCTCCAAGGCTCTCTGCCCGCTCAGATTTACGAAGAGGCAGGTGTCTAGCTGAATGAGCAGCAGGTTGCTCAGCTCTGAGCCTAGGATTAGCCCAGATCAAGTACAAGGGTGGGGGGTGGGGTGCAAATAAAGGGTCTGTCTTAGTTACTTTTCTGTTGTAACAAAAGTGAGGCAATTTACAAAAGTATCAGTGAGTCCTTTAATCTGGACTCACAGTTCCAGAGGGTTCATGGCCATCACAGCTGGGAGAATGACGGCAAAGAGCCAGGCATAGCAGGAGCAATAACTTAGATCTTGAAGCACAACCATGGAGCAGACAGAACTAAGAACAGTGTGGGCTTTTGAAACCTTAAAGCCCACCCCCAGTGACACACTTCCTCTAACAAGGCCACACCTCCTAATCCTTCCCAAACAGTTCCACCAGCTGGAGACCAAATAGTCAAACATAAGAGCTTTTAGGAGCCATTCTCCTCCAAACCACCATCGGAACCTCGGAAGGTTGCCTGAGAAGTGGCACCTGTGAGGGCATGGAGGCAGCAGGTGCAGAGATCTGTCCACAGTGGGCACCTCCTGGCGACAGATCCTCAGCTGGGAAGCTTGACTCATCTGGGCCAGGGATGGCACCAAGCCCCCAAGGACCACCCTGCCTGCACTAACTTCTGCTTCCTGGAGCTCCACCCACAAAGTGACCCATTACAATGTCCTCAACTATTATCTGTTCCCCTGATACTTAGAAATACTGTCTCCTTCCCACACCCTGCTGAGCACAGGGTCTCCAGCTCATTCTGAGAGGGTGTAGTGGAGAGTGAACGGGACTCTGTGAGCTTATGAGCCAGGGGTTGGGGCTGGAGGTGGGGCAGTGATTGGAATGGGCCGCTAGAATGTTCAGATGTTCAGCAGCTTCCTGGGCTTCTTGCTAAAGGAAAGGTTCTGATTCTATGCAGCTGGGGTGGGGCTTGACTGGCTCTCTCAAGATGTCTGCAAACTCCCAGCCTCTGATGCTGTTGGCTTAAGGGCCACACTTTAAGAACTAGAGGTACAGACCACCCACAGAGGAGTAAGAGAGGCAGCTCAGGAAGCCAGATGGACAGGAAATGCCACGTGTCTGATGAGCAGGGATGGGAAGTGAGAGAAGTGGGCCACGGGGAAGGAGCTGTGGAGATCTCATTGCTTTCATCCTGGCAGGGCATCCAAGCAGGTCTAATGGTGCTGGCCTTTGGGGTAAGATGATTTCCTCCGGTCTGGTCAGAATCAGTTCAGCCAGCTCTAACTGCCTGTTAGAGTCCGGTTTTGAGAATGCAACACTGGTCCTTCTCTAACACCCTGCTGTGCCACCCTCCTCAGGGAGCCTGTGGACCTCATCCTTAGATTGACAGGGAATAAGAGCTCTTTAAGCTTCCCGGGGTTGGTTCTGTCCACTTGTGCTGTGGGAATCCAGTTTCTTCTGCAGTTCTTGGTGGCTTGTCCCCAGGAACTCCGGGTATCACTGACATTTTTGCCGGGAATCCGGGGAGATCATTGGCTGTCTCTTGAGATGTTTCCTGGTTGGTCTGTTCAGATGTCCTTGACATCCTTTTGGGGGTGTTACTAGCTTTTCCTTGGGGTGCTGCTGGCTGCCTCTCAGGGTATTGCAAGGTGTCTTTCTAGACAGCGCCAACCAGAGTTCTGGTTTGTTAATGGAACTTTCTCGTTGTCACTTACTGTTCTACCTGGGTGTCACTAGCTGCATTCATCTCTCAGAGAATTGGCAACTGTTTTGATCTGGTTTTGCAACTGTAACAGAATACCTAAGATTGAATCTTTTAATTTTTGAGACAAGGTCACATGTGGTCCAAGCTGACCTCAGACATCTTATCTCAATGAGGGGCTGGAGACATGGCTCAGCAGTCAAAAGCACTTGCTCTTTGCATGCAACCAGGTTCTGTTCCAAGCATTCACATGGATTCACAACCTTGTAACCTCAGATCCAGGAGAGCCAGTGCCCTCTTCTGACCTCTGCAGGCACCAGGCACATACTCGGTGCACATGCATACATGCAAATAAAGCACTCATAGACATAAAGATAGAATAAATAAATCTAAATGATTTTTTAAACTTGAACTCCTAAGCCCTGAGTTCCGGGCTTCTAGGCATAATCCCCCACTGCTGGTGCTATGGATTGCTAAGAATCGAACCCAAGGCTTCATGCGTGCGAGGCAAGCAGCCTATCAGCTGGGCTATATCCCCCAGCTCATGGGTCATTTATAATGAGTAGAAAAGTATTGGCTTTTGGTTCTGGAAGCTGGGACATCCAAGGTTGAGGGCTAGCATCTTGAAAAGGGCTTCCTACTGTTTCATCTCTTAACAGGAGGCAAAAGAAGGGAAAGCAGATGGGCCTCACATCCTTTTAGAAGGAACCAGATCCTGCAGTGAGGCCCCCACTCTGCTGGAAGACCCCAAACCCAGCAGTACTGGGCACCGTGTTTCCAGCACTTAAACCTTCAGGGACACATTCATATCAGAGCGGTTGCCATGGCTGGGGGCGTCTCTGTCACTCTCTCTGTGACCTTTGCCCTCCCCACAGCTGTCTTGGTGCTCTGGTCCTCAGATTGCACCAGGCCTGTGGGGCATGAGGCGAGTAGGTCCCAGAGCTTGACCCAGCTGGATCTCTGTTCCCTGCAGCACTGGACTTTGTTTTTCACTGACCTTAGTGAGGAAAAACACTAGTGAGCCACACTCTCTCTGCAGAAATCCCTCCCCTAGATCCTGGATACAGGATGAGATACCCCACCCCCGCCCCCCATCGTCAAGAGAGTGCCTTTCCCCTAGTCCCTGCTTGTCACCCTCATAACCCTATGAGTGGAAGGAGAAAAGGATCCCAAAAGCCAGGCTGGTCCAGATTCTGACTGCTAAAACTCTACATCTTGGATCAGTTGTGTGGCCTTTCCATCCAGAAAACAAGAGTGCAGGGACCATCTTAGTGACGTCACGAGGATTGTGGTCTGGGACCCAGCATACGGTGTATGCTTAGTAGTGACTTCTCTCAAAGTTACCAAGCCTCACCCTGATGAGCAAGTGGAGTGACTAGGGTAGGGGCTCTGACAGAAGAGGCCAGTAAGTCCCTCCTCCCCCTCTCCTCCTAGGCCCTGAGAGAAAGCTGGGGTGTGGCGGCAGCTCAGCGCCACAGATGCTATTATTACCCAGGGGCTTCTCAGCATGGATGTGAAAAATTTAATAAAAGGAAATCAAGTGCTGGTTCCAGAAAGGCATGTCTGCATGGTCTGCATGTCTGTTTGGAACCTCTAGTAGGATCCTGGCAGCTGCCAAAGGCCCGCAGAGACCCTTGGTGTTGGAAGGGCAGAATGGAAGCCTCCCCTTGCATTCCTGCCCTGTCCACTCACCACCCTGGGGTCCTAGGTCTCCAGAGGCATGAGCTGCTCATGTAATGTCCTGTCTTCCTGGAGCCTAGGACAGGGTGGATGGGTTTTGCACTGGGACTCTGTAGAGAGCTGAGCACTGGGTACTGGCGGGTTCCCCCGAGAAGTAAGGAACTATCTGTAACAAAAGATGGTTTATAAAATGAAGTTGGTAATCTCGAACAAGTCAGGATAATCTGGGTTTCTTCTTCTGCAAACAAAGTTATGGATGCGTTTCCAGCTTTTCCCAGAGTCTCTTTGAAGCTTCAAGATGAGGAAACTCTAAGTGAGAAGGCTTTCGTATGTGTGCCAGTAGCGTGTGGTGAATATTCACAACTGAATAATTAAGAAAGTTAGGGGCCAAAGAGATGGCCCGGTGGGTAAAGATGATTGCCACCAAGTGTGACAAACTGAGTTTAATCTCAAGGACCACCTGGTGGAAGGAGAGGCCTGGCTTGTGCAAGTTGTCCCTAGCTTCAGCACACACGCCATGACACTCACGATCACACTCATGCTCCTACACACATACACACATTAAATAAATAAGTGTGCTAAAATGTTTTTTTTTTAATTAGAAATGGCCAAGTATGTAGTTCACAGAAGACAGAGCATTTGCCTAACCTTCTCAAGGCCCTGGGTTCAATTTCTGCTATCCGGAAAGAGAGGAGGAAGTGTCAAGGGGAGGGAATTGTTCACTTGGGGCCAGACAAGGAGTAGGGAAAGGCCCTGGGAATGAGGAATTTCTTTTCTTTCTTTCAGGGTATGTGCATGGTACTTGCATGTGTTCATATATATGCACATGCGGGGCGGGGGGGAAACACATCCATGTGTACCTGTGGAGATGGATTCAGGATGCTTTCATGAATGGTTTTTGACCTGATTGTCTTGAGAGAGGGATCTCTTCACTAAGCCTGAACTGACAGTGTCACTGGGGTGGCAGGCCAGGTCCCCAGGAAGCCACCTATCTCTGATCCCCTGTTGGAATTACAGCTTCCCACAGTCACACTTGGCTTTCATGTGGATACCAGGTCCTCGTGCAGCCAGATGGGAACTCAATTCAGAAGTGGATGAGATCCTGGGGTGGGGGGAGAGGCTCTGCACCCACCGCAGCCATGGTGTCAGGACAGAGTGCGGCATGAACATCTGTGAGCACAGAGGGCATGTATGGGTGGGAACCGCGTTTGTTAATGTGACACGGGAACTCTGCGTGACATGGGTGCAGCTTCAGTTCATATCAGTCTAACCACACAGCACGGTGGACAGACTGGATTCATAGACAGATTGCCCCAAGTGGTAGCTCATGGCTCACAGGGTCACTCTGGAGCAGGGCAAACGCTGTTAGTATTTCCCACTCCCTCCCCCAGCACCTCTCCCTGGTGCTGTCCTCACGGAACCGGAACGGGTCCCTTCAACAGGCACAGAGGTGTGGGTGTGCAGGAGCCTCAACTCTGCCTCTCTCTCTCTCTCTTTCCTGCCTTAGAAGAAGAGCAAAGTGCACTACCACATTGCTGTCATCATCAACTACCTGGGCCACTGCATCTCCCTCATAGCCCTCCTAGTGGCCTTTGTCCTCTTTCTGCGTCTCAGGTGAGAGGGCCCAGGAGCCACCTCCTGCTATCCCGTGGGCCCTTGGGCATGCGCAGGGGAGGCGGAGAAGGTGCAAGCATAGCTCTGAGATGGGGTGCTGAGAAAGGGTAACCTGCCCCTCACTTGAGTAGTAGGGAGCAGCGTCCACGGGAATTTGTGGTCTCTTAGGGACTCTGGCAGACTCACATCTGTCCTTCCCCCAGCAGCTGCCGGGGCAGGGAGAGTGAGGTAGGACAAAGCCCAGGCTCACCTGTGTTATCCCTAAAGCTGGTCCTCATCCCTCTTGGGGCTCTCAGGTAGACCCCAGGAGGTAAGAGTTCCAGAGTGGCATTCCTGACTCAAGGTTAGGTTGCCATGGCCCAAGTGACAAGAAAAAGCTGGGAACAGGTGGGACCAGGACCTGAAAGTTGAAAGGGGACTTACAATTGAAGGTCTTTTTTTGCCAGCCCTTTGCCTCTCAGTCCTGGAGTGCGGAGAACAAAGGGGGAATCCCTGACCACATCAGCTCTGACAAGAGCAGGTGTCTTGATGGCCCCAGATAGGTCCTGTGGAGCTCAGGCCGACTTGTCAGCCCCACTCACTCCAAGCTTTAGTTCCTCCATCTTGTGTCTGGGCTGGGGTGATGTCGGCACCCGCTTTCATCCCTCCCTCTCTCCTCCTGTTGCTGTTACTGCCTGCCCTCCCCTGCTGCCCCAGGAGCATCCGGTGCCTGAGAAACATCATCCACTGGAACCTCATCTCAGCTTTCATCCTGCGCAACGCCACGTGGTTTGTGGTCCAGCTCACCATGAACCCCGAGGTCCACCAGAGCAATGTGGTGCGTCCCAGCTAGGGAGACAGAAAAGGCCGAGCCTGGGTCAGAGGAGCTGGAGTGGGGCTGCCCTGCAGAAGGGCTAGGCCTGGGGCTGGGGTTCTTCCAGAGGACCCAAGTGGAACCAAGTTCAGTTCCCAGCAGCCAGATGGCAGCTCACAACTGTCTGTAGCCCCGGGTTCCAGGGCATCTGACATCTTCACACCAATACACATAAAATAAAGTTTTATAAAAGATGGGGGTGCAGGCCTGGGTACCCACAGAACAAGAGCAGGACCCCGAAGAGCCTGGGAGTGGGACACCGTTACTGATGCCCTCTCAAGCTCATTGTCCTTTCTGGTTGGGACAGGGATGGTGCAGGCTGGTGACGGCTGCCTACAACTATTTCCACGTCACCAACTTCTTCTGGATGTTTGGTGAGGGCTGCTACCTACACACCGCCATTGTGCTCACCTACTCCACCGACCGGCTGCGTAAATGGATGTTCGTCTGCATTGGCTGGGGTGAGCTGCAGCCCTGCCTCAGCATCTCTTTATGTGGACTGGCCGGGTCCGGAGGGTGGGGTTTGCACCCCTGTTAGGGGTGAGAGTCGTGGGATCCTGTGAAGGAAGCATCAGAGCTCAACTCCCAGAAATCGCTGCTCTTCTGCAGGCCCTGGACTGCCCTGGGGTCGTCCATCAAAGGGCTCAATGACAGTCCCCTCTCTCTCTCCCTCAGGTGTACCTTTCCCCATCATTGTGGCATGGGCCATCGGGAAGCTGTACTACGACAACGAAAAGTAAGTCACTTTGTGAGGTCAGAGTCTGGCTCTTCAGCGCACTCCCCAGGGGACTTTGGTCATTGTCCTGTAAGAGCAGTGACTGCATCAACAAAGGCAGAGAACACTGGCCTCAATTCAAAGATCCTTTCCAGTGCTCTTCCAAAGGTGGAGCCAGACAGCCGGGGTCCCTGTCTGTCACCTGTCCAAAGGTGGAGCCAGACAGCCAGGGTCCCTCCCTGTCTGTCACCTGTCCAAAGGTGGAGCCAGACAGCCGGGGTCCCTGTCTGTCACCTGTCCAAAGGTGGAGCCAGACAGCCAGGGTCCCTCTAGGCCTGTCACCTGTCAGGCAGCCAAGGTTCTGAATTGTGCCATGACTAAGTAGCTATGTGGCCTTGGGGCTGTCACAGCAGGCCTCGGTTTCCTCATCTGTGAAATGGGCATCTTCACTCTAGCCACAACTTCAGAGCTGTAGTGGGGATGAAGTGCATTCGTGCATACCAAGCACATAGACCTGGCACCCAGTAAGCGCTGCACAAATGCTTATTACCATCAAGGTGTGTTTTATAATGAGATTATATGGGCTTAATGGAAGCTGGTCCAGGTGGTCTCAAAGACTGGTCCAGCTCCTCTCTGAAGCCTCGGGTGTTTGTAAAGGAGACGCGGGTATCCCCAGTCAGTCCCGAAGTCGCGGCTTGCACATGTGGGGGAATGGACCTAGAAAGTTCTCTCCCTCGGAACTCTGTGCTGTGGAACTGAGGTGTGGCCTGGGTAACAGGGTGGTTCCAGTGTGAAGCTGAGATTGGGAACTTCACAGAAAGAGAAGTGGGGAGGAGCCAGGCAAGACTGAAGCCATAAGCATCCCCCCATCCCCGCTGGCTGATTGGTTGACTGGGGGTTCACGGAGGCAGGCCTCCCCTCCCTTCACTGGGCTGCACCAGAAGTCCGGAAGAGCATCACCCACATTTGTGAAAGCGGGTTCCTTCTGCCTCAGGCTGGAGTGTTTGCGCAGCGGCAGGGTAGGCGGCAGGCTGCAGGGTTCACTGAAGTGGGTGTGGGGTGTCCCTGGGATCCTCCTGGGAATTCCTGGTTGGGGTGCCTGTGCTTTGTCGGATGTGAAAATGTGAGTGCAGAAGATGGGAGTGGGGGAGGAGGAATCAGAAGGAAGAGAGAGGCGAGGTAAGCCCTGTTACACGCCTTCCCACCCTGGAGCAGAAAGGGTGCTGCTTAAAAGAGCAGCCCCGAAGCCCCATCTGGTGGACAGATGCAGGCAGTGCAGCGGGAGGATTCTGGGTGTGCGAACATAGGAATAGGGGAAGGTGAGCAGAGAGGCCCTGGGGCCCCAGTTTGGAGCCCACAACAGTGGTGTAAGACCCGAGTAGTGTTAAACAAGCTTGTTACAACCAGAAGGTCAGTCATACAAACTTCACGTTCTGGTTTGCAGAAGCATCCACGGCAAGTCCATATGCCTGTAAAGACACAGGACTTCTAATTTGCCCTGTCCCCACCTATTCTCTCGAGCTTGCTGCAGGGCAGCTCAGGAGCCTGCAAGGCAGCCCATCTCTTGCCATAGGTGTTAGCTGTGAAATCTTCCCTGTACAGGCTGCTCTCGAGAAACTGTGGCAGGGCAGAGTCCCTGAGTGGGCGCCGGACACAGCAGTGTTAGGCCAGGCTCCAGGCTGTTTCTGGCTGCTGTTTTGAGAATTCTTTCCCTGAGAAATACAAACAAACATCTACCCCTTCCTTCTAGGGGTCCAATGACAAACTCAAAGCAATTCACAGAAGTTTAGCTGGGAAAACCAGGGGGGTTCACTGGGATTACTTACAGGGCATAGGTTAGAGTTTATCAGAGCATCGGTGACCTCAAAGTAGCCACACCACTAGGGCTCCCTACAGCATGGGTACAGACTTCCCTATGGCCACATAAATGGAGTCTCACCTCCAATCGATGCTATAAACGTTAGCACCTCCTACGACGTGAGGCTATGTGCAGTCAGGGCAGAGTTATATACAAGAAGTATAGGAGGAAATGGCTGGACTCTCAGGCAAGGGCCCACTGACCCTTCCTCCCTACTCACCTTTCTGTGAGGGAAAGTCAACAGTCTTTTTAAGAGTCTCTCTCAAATAGTCACAGCTGCTTGGATGAGGGTTATAACTGTTCAGGGGCCTTTTTCTCAGACTCTCCCTCCACAGAGATTGCTCCAAACTTTACATCCTACAACACAGGGTCATCCACTTTGCAGGTAGACAGGACCACGTCCCATAGCACAGGGTACCATCCACTTTGCAGACAGACAGGACCACGTCCCACAGAAGAGGGTACCATCCACTTTGCAGACAGACAGGACCACGTCCCACAGAAGAGGGTACCATCCACTCTGCAGATAGGATCACTGAGGCACTGAAGCAGAATCCGCTGGTTTGGATTTCTTAGAAATTGGGGCCCTTTCCTGGCCACTAGCACTGATCCTGCTCTGGTCAAGCACTGCCCTACGGTCAAGCGCTGTACCACTGAAAGGACCGTGATGACCCCCTCCCTTCCTTTTCCTTCTGTGACCTTCTAGGTGCTGGTTTGGCAAACGTCCTGGAGTGTACACTGACTACATCTACCAGGGCCCCATGATCCTGGTCCTGCTGGTAAGAGCCTGGGGAGGTAGCAGGAGACAAGCCAACATGGGGAAGGACAATCTGTCTACCACTGATAGAGAGGACCCTCTACCTAGGTGGCCCCAGAGAGGGAGCCTGGGCCAGGAATTTGCTTAAGTGTTAGTGAGAGGAGGAGGGAAGAGAGGGAGAGAGAAGGGGGGGGGTGAGAGACTGCATCAGGAACACCAAGAACTGAGCTGAGAGGGCCTGTCCTGTCCACCACACCCACCTCCATTTTCTGCATACGTCCCTGCCACATGTCCCTATCCCTGCTGCCCATCACCACCCCTACCACCCATCCTCACTCCGGTTGCTGTGCTCCAATTGCAGATCAACTTTATCTTTCTCTTCAACATTGTCCGCATCCTCATGACCAAACTCCGGGCATCCACCACGTCTGAGACTATTCAGTACAGGTACCTGGCTCCCCAGGGATGCTTCGGAGGGCCCAGCCTCCTCTGAACCTGATCGCTTCCAAGCCAGTCAGTCAACCCAAAAACAGTAGCTCCACCTTGCTAGGCATCCCCGAGACCATCTCCCAAACCCATCACTCTCCCCACAGCTAACAGCCCCACCCCTTCTGGGTAGCCTGTGACTCTGGCCTCTGTTCCACCCTAGGAAGGCTGTGAAGGCCACTCTGGTGCTGCTGCCCCTGCTGGGAATCACCTACATGCTATTCTTTGTCAACCCTGGAGAGGACGAGGTCTCCAGGATTGTCTTCATCTACTTCAACTCTTTTCTGGAGTCCTTTCAGGTACCACCGTCCTCCCTGAGCCCTGCCACTCCGGCTCCAGGAGGACCATATTTGTGCCTGCGTGGGTGAGGATTCTTCTGGCAGAGGCCCGGAAGATTAGGGGCGGGGGACTGGAGCAACCTGGGCTGGTAGGGACCCCACTTACCTCTGACCCCCCTCTTCCCTTTAGGGCTTCTTTGTGTCTGTGTTCTACTGTTTTCTGAACAGTGAGGTAAGGACCTACAGCCAGGACTGAGACTACCAAGACTGGGAACTGTCCCCTCAGATCTCTTCTGCCCTGGGTTCACTTCCCTCCCTCTTCCCGGGTCCCCATGGGTTGCTGCAGGGAACTTTGAGAAGCCCCTGTCCCTGTCTATCTGCATCTGTGAGGACAGATCCCCCTCCTACTTTAGGCACGGCATGGGTGGTGGCTAAAAGGTAGGGTCTCTGTCTTAGGAGTCGGGCAAGGTAGGGGTTCTGTATGGCAAAAGCCAGATGGCACCTTTATTAGACTAGAAAAGGGTGTCCTCTTCCTCGCTTGAGGAAACCGGCTCAACAAATAGCAAACCAATAGCAGTAATTATATGCATGCGGCCCCCTACTGTAGAGTCTGTCACTACACCTGAGCAGCTGCTCAGCTGAGCTAAGGGAGGGGCGTGTCCTGAGCCTGAGCTCTGATGTGCCCACAGGTCCGCTCTGCTATCCGGAAGAGGTGGCATCGGTGGCAGGACAAGCACTCCATCAGAGCACGTGTGGCCCGTGCCATGTCCATCCCCACCTCCCCCACCAGAGTCAGCTTCCACAGCATCAAGCAGTCCTCAGCAGTGTGAGCTACAGACCCAGCCAGAGCAGCCCCCAGAACCTGAGGCTGGGGCAATGATGGAAGCTCGCAGACAAGCCTGTCTGCAGAGTCGATTGGCCTTCCCGTTCCTACCCCTGGGCTGCAGAGCTGAGAGCCGGCCCAGTCATAGGCGATAGCTCACAGCACTGGGCTGGGCCCACAGCATCCGGCTGCCTGCTGCCCCTTCTTCTTGGAGAGGGGAAATGGAGACCGGGGGCTGGAAATCCTCAAGCAGTTTCATGGACGCTGTGAGAGCTGTCTTCTCCCAGAGCAGTTCACTGAAGATGGGCAGTCTTCAGCAGCTGTAGGGAGGCCGCTTGCTACCGCCGGGGCATCATGGGAAACTCTCTTCTGTGCCTGTGATGCCTCTGAGTCTTTGCTCGCTACTGAGAACCAATGCCACACGGTCCAGTCAGGAGAGCTGGAGAAAGCATCAGAAGTCTGGTGACTTCAGACAGCATTCCACAGCCGTGGGAGCCACTCCTGAGCCAGCAGAATGTCATCAGCACGGTGGCACTGCCCCGGGAAAGCCCTGCCTTGCTGCCTTGCACCCTTGGACGTTCACTGTCCTGCAGGCCAATCCAGCTTTCTGTCACTTACTCTCCGCAGCAACGGTCCCCTCGCCCCGAACTCCCACCTCCTGCCTATGGATGGCTTCTGATTTGTGACAAGATGGTGGTTGGGAAGGGGACTGAGTTGTTCATGACGGGGAATCAGAGTGGCCCAGCCTCTGAGGAAGTAGTGGCCCCTGGGTGCCTAGGCCACTGGCTTCATTGGCTGGCCTCTGCAATGTGCTCACGGACTGAGTGACGCAAGAAGGGCCCTCTGCTCAAGTTCCCTGAACTGGGACAGGTGGCTCCCGGGACAGCTAACTGACAGACCCCTTACTCCTGGGTATGGAATGGCCCAGCCCTAACTGTGTCAGAGGGCTGAGGAGCTACAGCAGGACTGAGGTGGGGGGGCGATATAAATAATATTTATCTTTTTAACTCCCTTTGTGAAGGCTTGCACTCTGCTGGGGCTGGGAGTAAGCCGAGGGGGCCCTCTGAGAAGTAGACGTCAGGGACTACTGCATGACCGGAAGCCTGGTCACACTCATGCCATCCAGGATGCGCCCTGGGGGCTGGTGGCAGGGTGTGAACTTCAGACGTGAAGATACAGGTGTGATCAAGGATGCTTAGTAAGAAACAGCTCCTGGTAAGGAGGTGGTGGTACCTGGAGAGAAGGGCCGTGGACAGTTGCCGTGGCCGGGACAGCCAGGTAACTGTAGTAATGAGCGGCAGAAGTGGGCCTCGGTTCGATGGAAGAGAAACAGGCAGCAGCTAGGGAGCCGAGCAGCCTACGGGGCTGGAGACTGCCCAGAAGCAGACATGAAGATGTGGTTGCCAGGGCCATCTCAAGGCAGGACCAGAGGTGGGAAGGCCAGGCAGGGAGAGAAAGGGAAAGATCAGACGGCATACACGCGCCATGGCAGGCGGCTGGAACGTTGGCTTACTGGGGAGCCTGGAGAACAAGGCATGGGAACTGAGTTGGGAGAGTTATCCACCTACTCCTGCTACCCACCGTTCATTGATTTGAGCTGCTCCCAAGGGACATCAGTTGCTCTGCACTGGCCACATCCGTGTGGCCACAGAGTTGTCCGGTGCAGCACACTGCAGGCCTCTGGAAGCCAGTAGGTGCCTTGTAGGCAGAGAGAAGACTGGTGGAATTCTCATGAGGGTCTCAGTGCCTCTAGGACATGCCCCTGAGTCTCTGGCCAGGGAGGAAGGTCGCCTATGCATGCACACACACACACACACACACACACACACACACGCACAATTGCATACATGGGTACGTGGCATGAGATGCCAGGAGCAGACTGAAATGGCTGTCACTGGAGAGCACCGCAGTTCCTGCTGAGCCGAAGGGGCTGATGGAGGAGGAAGAGGTGGATTCTTGAAGGGCACATGGGGTACCCTTCCCTGCCTATTACCCAAGCAGAAGTGTGCCCTTAAGTAGGGGCGGGCATGGGAGGCACAGAGAACAGCCAGACAGTAATGAACTTCTACATCGACTTAGGAGTTTGGGGTGGCCTAGGGAGGGCGAGGGACAGCCCTCCCAGATGCTACAGGGACCTACAGTGGCTAAAGTGTCAAACAGTCACACTGAGATGCTTCTCCACTCTTTTGTCTTTCAACCCGAGCAGAAGAGAGAGCAAGGTGTCGCACAGTGCGGCAGCATGGGTGTGTCCTAAGGAAACCGAAGGCTGAGGTCTCAGAGAAGCAGGGTGTGCCTGAGTGAGCGGGGATAGGTTGGATGAAGGGTGGGGCCTCCCGTCCCCGAGGCCGCTTGAGGAAAGTAGGAACACCAAGCAGGAGTAGCTGCAGGAGAGTGTGTGGTCCTGGCTTCAGGCAATGTCTGGGCAGGCACCTCACTGGACGTCGGGGGCCGTTCTTCTCCAAGGTTTGGGTGGGGAAAACTTCCTCTGGCTGTGAGTTGACACACATCACTACGTGGAAGGACCTGACAGTTGCCATCTGGAGTCACGGGCCCTCTTCAGCCCCAGAGCGGGCCTGTCCTTCATGTTCAAAAGAATGCTGTTCCATGTCATGCCTAGGGAACACAGTCTCCTGAGAGCTACCTTGCACAGGATCTCACTTCTCCTGAGGTTCTCTTGGTGGACACAAAACAGCAGTGGAAGGAGCCCCCGTCTTCCTGAGGGCATTACAGCCCCCACCATGGGATTCTGGTTCCCCAACAAGCCTCTGTGCTGGTGAGATATTTGCCTTAGGGCTGAGGTAGGATCAGCCAGATGAGGGTAAACCGCCTCCTGAGGAGGGAGGGACAGGGGTTGAGAATCCAGATAGTCATACACACCTTAACTGGGGCCCCTGTAGGTTGCTTTATAGCCTACTGCTAGTCTAACATGCTGTCTAATGTTAACTCAATGGGGAGTCAGCCCGTTTTGCAACAGATGGAGCCAAGGCTGAGGATGGAAGACCTGGCTGCACATCTGGGGGTCTTCCCTTCCCAGAGTCCTCCAGCCTTGGTTGGGAAGGCCACGACCCACAGAGTAGCCCTGGAGCAAGGGGACAATGGGACCAGCACAGGGTCTCAGACTGATTGCAACTGTGTTGTAAAATTGGCATCTTCAGTGGCTCACCCAATGTCCAGCTGCCAGGCCAGCTGGGGAGGAGGAATTGAGGCTGTGTGCTCAGGGTCTCTTCCCTTCTCTACTCCACTCATCCCCCTCCTTCAAATGAGGCTTCATTTCAAACTGTACAGCCCAGGTCACCAGAAGCCCCTGTCAGCCTTGTGTTCCCCATCCGGGATCCCCGCAGCTCCTGCAGAGGACTCCACTGGCCTCATCTCCTCCAGGTCCACCCCTGATTTCAAACTCACCTGTTCGGCAGCACCAGGCCCAGCAGGGGGAGGGAGCCTCTGCAGCAACCGTGATCCCAGTCCTTATTGTCAGTGGACACCAGGCCTCAGTCAGGGGTCACGCTGCTCTTCAGTCAACCCTGGGAAGCAGGTGCTGTCCTCCCGTTTGACAGATGAGAGAGTGGAGCCCAGAGAGGATAAGAGGCCTTCCTGAGAGTGGTCAGCAGTGACTTGCCCAGATGAGAACCCAGGCAGCCCCAGATGTTCCAGTGTGCCACCGTGCACCCCCAAGAGCCCATTGCAAGGTGACCCCTGTATCTCCTCCCTTTGGGGACATTCTTCAGCTTCCCAGTCAGCTGACAAGTAGTACTCAGAAATGAACTAGCAGAAAGATCCCACAACCTCCCAGTATCCCAGCCTGCCCCACCTCCACATTTGAGCATGGCCTCCCAGTCTGCTGCTAACACACCAACCCTGTAGATTCTGGAGCTCAGGGCGAAGAAAGACCTAGACCAGTCTTGAATTTTGCAAAGCTCTCCGCATTCAGGAAATAGTCATGTGATGAGTTCCAGACCTCGAGCCGTCTTCCTGTCCCTCTGTGGGGTCCTAGACAGACCCCTGATGCCCAGCCTTATTACCCCTGGACCAAGGCACCAGGCAGGGGCAGGGAAGCTGAAGAATATCCCAAATACCAAGCTAGGATGGACAAGGGGGTGTCCCTTCCTCAGCCTTCATTTCTAGGGTGATTGGGAGAATACGGAGTGTACAGGTCCAGATATGCTCCAGCTGGAAAAGTGTGGGCCATGAGCCAGGACAAGAGAGAGTCTAGGGTACCCAGTCCCTTCCCCGCCTTCTAGAGTCCCTGACGTAGGCTAAGACCCACTGCCCCCATCCACAGTCCTCGCTACCTTGATTTGGATTAAGATAAATATTCCAGCTGCCACCTAGTACCTAGGTCCCAATGGAAGGCAGACACTTTGTCTCAAACTACCCGGGGAGCCCTGAGATCCCAGATCCTAGCAGAGGGTAGCAGTGGGGTCAGACAACACTGCCGACCAAGAGCACACCCGGAAGGGCATAACTGGAGGTCATGGAGAGGTCTCTGCAGAAATACAACCTGGAGAGTAGCAGAAGGCCCAAGAGTCCCTGCTGCTCTGGCCACATACTCAAGAGGACAGTTCCAGGACTCGTGGACTGGTGGTCCTGGGGCATCAAAAAATGAAGAGGTCTCCCAGTGAGCCAGATAAAATGCACATGGAGTGAACGGTTCAGAGAATCTGAGAACCCAGGGCACCCCTCGCCTGAAGATCAGGCATGGAGGATGGTGGAATTAGCATTATGGTGTGTTCTCATATTCTCGATCTCACTGGGGCACCCACTGGCCAACAGAGTCCTGATGACCAGAATTAAGCTCACTCTGAGGCCAGAGCTACTGCAGCAAACTGAAGTCCTGGCTTCTAGATTTTTGTTTTTATTATGGTAAAATCCACATGCACATAAAAACTCACATCCCAACGTGAAAGTATATAATTCTGAGGTGTTGATATCATCTTAGCCTGCAAGTATGTTTCATTATTATATGTAAATAAAAACACACCCACGACACTATTTCCAGAAATTTTCATCATCCTGAGTGGAAACCCCATCCCTCCTCCTCCAGCCCTGGCCACAGTGAGTCTGATCTCAGTCCTTGTGGGTGGATCTCCAGAAGGAGGCTAACTCCTACGAGTCTTGCTATAACTGAAGAGGAATCTGCCAGCCTGCTTCCCATGTGGCTGCGCCACTCCGCATCCTCAGCAGCTGTGCAGAAGGCTCTAGCTTGTCAATGTCACCTGTGGCCAAGCTGATTGGTTGGTCTGTTGGTGTTGAGACAAGATTGCATGTAGCCCAGCTGCCCTCGAGTGTGGTATGAAGTCAAGGACAACTTTAAGCTTCTGATCCTCGTGCCTCCGCCTCCTGAATGCTGGGATTACAGGCATGCAGCACCGCACTTGGGTACTTGCAGTGCTGGGGTTTGAACCCAGGGCTTCGTGCATGCTAGGCAGGTACTCTATCAACTGAGAATGCATTGGTCTTGGTTTCTAAGACTCCCAGTGGGGAGCAGGACCTTAGTAAAGATCATAACCTTTGGTGAAGTCTGCCTGTCTGTCTGGTCAACATCTGTGTGCTTGGATCAAGAGCAGTGGTTCTCAACCTGAGTTGTGACCCTTTGGGGGTCAAATAACCCTTTCACAGGGGCTTCCTAAAATGTTCAGAAAACACAGATATTTCAGTTACAATTTGTAACAATAGCAAAATTACAGTTGTGAAGTAGCATGAAAGTAAGTTTATGGTCAGGGTCACCACAACATGAGGAACTGTATTAAAGGGTTGCAGCATTAGGAAGGTTGAGGACCACTGCTGTAGAGGGATGCACTCAGAAGTGGCATTGCCCCTGGTGGTGGCGGGGCATGCTTTTAATCCCAGGACTCAGGAGGCAGAAGCAGGTGGATATCTGTGAGTTTGAGGCCAGCCTAGTCTACAGAGCAAATTCCAAGACAGTCAAGGCTATACAATGAAATTCTGTCTCGAAAAATCAAAAACAAACAAAAAGGAAGTGACATCGTTACATGCTCTGACAACAGTTGTACTTGCTGAGCCTCCTCCCTTGCCCCAGTTCCCCTTAACAATGCATTTGCACCTCTCTGAAATAAAGGTCCCTCAGAAGGGACCAGCCCTCTCTGGGCTCTGCACACTTCACCAGCTGGTGGCAAGTCGCCAGTCAGTTGTGCTGGCTCCCAAATGTGTTTCTGACAGCTCATTTGTCATTGTAATTACTGTTTGTAATGTAATTAAATGTTATGTTAATGGACAAATCAGAAGTGCACAAACACAGGGAAATGCTTTTGATGATAATTCAGTTGGATGCTTTGAAAGGCAGTTATAAATGAGTCACCGAAAACCAAGCTGTCAAATATGGTGTCGGCGAGACAAATGTAAATAATTCGGGACAAGAAAAAGTCAGAATCTAAATGCGACCTGCTGGCCACTTTACAGTGCTCTTTAAAAATGGCCTCCACTTCAGAGGATCCAAGCTGGGTTCTGGAAAACACCTTTCATTCCCTCCCACTGGTGTGGAGCAAACTAGGCCTTCACAGGATAATCAAATTTGGAAAGAGTGGGCTGTAAGTCGTGGCGGCACGGACACAGACAGGGTGAGGACCACATGACAACAGTTGCAGCAGAGTGGAGTGATTCAGCCAGTGTGGCCCCAAGGCTGACTGGTCACCACCTAGGAAGAGGTAGGCAAAAATGCTACCAGACTCTCTACTGCTCTGGCTGCACAGTAAGTACAACAGGGAAGACGCTAACGCAACAGGCATTGACGTCTCATGGTTCTACAGCATCCAAGACTAAGGTACCCACTGATTCAGGTCCTGGAGATGGAAAGGGCCCCTCTCTCATTGCATCTTTGCAAGGCCAAAGAGATTATCTCTCCTGAGTCTCTTTAATAAGTCTTAGAACCTGATGAGAAGACTCCTGTCCTCTGGTCCCTTGTGGGCTGGGCTTCAGTGCACAGATTAAAGTGAGGGACATAAGGCTCCCATCTATAGCCCACTTACACCTTCCAGAATTAGGAGGGAATGTATTTCTGGCTGTGGTGGTGGGGGTAGCACGCATGTGCACACACGTGCGGGGGGGGGGGCAGGAGAGAGATATGGGGAGATGGGTGAGGTTATTATTGAAGTGAGGTCTGGCTCGGTAGCCCAAACTGGCCTTAAACTCACCATCTTCCTGCTGCCGGCTCCCTCGTGCCACAACTAGGTGTGCACCACCACACCTGGCTCCATTTCTAGTGGCTCCTTTTTAAGATTACACTTAATTTAGTTACTAAGAGGGTGGGTGTCCGTGTGCCAAGGTCAGAGGACAGCTTTCAAGCGCTGGTTCTTTTCCTTCTGCTATGTGGATCCTGGATTGAATTCAGGCAGGCCTGGCAGCAAGCTCTCTCACCTGCTGAGCCAACTCACTGGCCCCATCTCTGTTGCTTTTAGCCATGTGGTTCATATCATTATTTAGGGAAGTCCAAGCAATTAATGCAATGAATAAAATAGGTAGGAAACACGCCCCCACCACCATGTGTGTGTGTGTTGCATGTATGTAGCTGTCTCACTTTTCTATCACTGTGATCAAGCACCGTGACCGAAGGTATTTGTAAAAGGAAGGATTTGATTTGGTCTGTGGTTTCAGAGAGAGGCCCTGATGGCAGAGAGAAGGAACAGCTGAGAGCTCACATCCTGGCCCATGCCCACTGGGCAGTGGGCACTAGTCTTTTGACATCTCAAATTCTGCCCCCAGGAACACACCTCTTCCAACAAGTTCACACCTCCCAATCCTTCCCAAACAATTTCACCAACTGGGGCCAAATATTCAAATATATGAGCCTAAGAAGGGGAATTCTCATCCAAACCACCACCTTAGTGATGGTGGAGATGTGTGGCCACGGGGACACACGTGAAAATCAGACCAGGACAAATCAGGTACCTCCCCATATGGCATCCTAGCCAGTTCTTTTCAGAAAGAATCTGTCCTTGGACCTGTATCAGCCTAGGGAGTCCTAGCCTATCCCTTCCCTCTAATGCTGCAGTTATAGGCTCATACAGCCATGCCTGGCTCTGCATGTGGGTGCTAGGATCCAAACTCAGGCCCTCAGACTTGTAGAGCAAGCAATCTTATTCACTCAGCCATCTCCCTAGTTCTAAGTCACAGATTTTTTTTAAGGACTTTCCATTTCAATTGATTTTATCAATGAATCCACCCTCCCACCCAGTCCCCAGCATCACCACCTCCACAGTCCATGAGTGAATGCTATACACAGTGGTGACAGATGCTATCTGCAGTGATAACAGATGCTATGTGCTGTGATAACAGATGTTACATACAGTGATAGCGGATGGTATGTGTTGTGCTAACAGATGTTAAAGCATTGATAACAGATGTTACATGCAGTGATAACGGATGCTACATGCAGTGATAGAGGATGCTACGTGCATTGATAACAGATGCTACATGCAGTGATAACGGGTGCTACATGCAGTGACAATGGATGCTGTGTGCAGTGACAACGGATGCTGTGGTAGTGACAAGGGGTCAACCAGAGGCTCTGCCACTTAGCAACCTGACTGTGAGCCTGGTTCCTAAACTCAAGCAGGACCTTGGGAAAGTTCCCTAATTGCCCTGAACATCAATCCTGTGACTGTGAATCCAGTCACTCACTTGCCCATCCCACACACATTTCCTGAGCATTGCTTTCTATTCAAGAATCTTAGCACACTAAGCAGAGCAGATGGCCCCTGCCTTCACACACATGTCCACATGTAATATGCACACCGTCCTGGTTTGCTTTCTATTACTGTGATAAAACACTACGACCGAGAACAACTTAGGGGAGACAGGGTTTCTTTGGCTTACAGGTTACAGTCCATCACCAAGGCAAACCCCGGCAGGAACTCAAAGACAGAAGCTGAAGCAGAGGCCATGGAGGGGCACTGCTTGCTGGCTTGTTCCCCACAGTGTGCTCAGCCTGCTTTCTTATATCACTCAGAACCACTACCCTAAGGGTAGCATCACCCACAGTGGTCTGGGCCCTCCTGCATTAGTCATTAATCAAGAAAAATCCAGCAATGGCAGGCAGATCTCTGTGAGTTTGAGGTCAGCCTGGTCTGCATAGTGAGTTCCAGGACAGCCAGAGCTACATAGTGAGACCCTGTCTCAAAACAAAATAAGAAGAAAACGAAAGAAAATGCCCCCCCACACACACACACACTTACCTACAGGACGACCTGTTGGAGGTCTTTTCTCAATGTAGGTTCCTCTTCCCAGATAACTCTAGCTTGTGTCAAGCTGACAAAAATAACTAGCCAACACACGCGCGTGAGCACATGTGCACACACACACACACACACACACACACACACACACACACACACAGAAACCAGGCCAAAGAGGAGAGGCGACCTGAACTGCCTAGGCTATCTAGGAGGAAAGTTGAAACACTGTTTCTAGAATCTTGCCTGGGATCTCTGGACCCCCAATCCCACACTGACCATCTTGCCTGGTTTAGTCCTACTGGGGCCTGGGCAAAGATCTCAGATGAATGATCTCCCTACTGGCTCCAGGCTTGGGAACATAATCCTAAGAGGGGCCCGTGTCCCATAGCAGTGCCCGTCGTCACTTTATGACAAGTTAGGTGTGGCTCTGGTTTCCAAGACAAGTGGCCAAGCTACTCTGTAACAAAGAGCCACACCCTCCCCCCTGGCAGGGGGATAGAGCTGTGGGCAGCTGTCCCCTTGGGAGGACACAGTAGATGGCTGAGGAGGATGGCGTGCCTGGGTTCCCTCCTCCCTGTGGGCTTGCTCCTCCTCCTCCTCCTCAGCCCTGAGACCTGGGGAGAATACGGTGTGGTCCGCGTCGTGTCAAAGAACTGGAGCAAGGACTACTGTGTCCTGTATAGGTCCGACTACGTCACCCTGCCCCGGGACCTGCACCACGCCCCATTCCTGCCTCTGTACGACGGCACCAAGACACCATGGTGTCCAGATGAGGACTCCTTCCACCAGGGCCAGGACATCTCCCCCAGGCAGCAACCCTTTCACCAGACCGCTACCATGGTGATGCGTGGCAACTGCAGCTTCTATGCCAAGGGCTGGCTGGCTCAGAGCCAAGGTGTCCACGGGCTGCTCATTGTGAGCCGGGCTGGCGATCAACAGTGTTCAGACCCCATCTCAAAGCCCCAGGAGCCCAGCAAACCCCAGCCTGCTCTCACCACCCCAGTGGCTGTGCTCCGCTACACCGACATGCTGGACATCCTCAGTCACACTTACGGTGACACCAACGTCCGTGTGGCCATGTATGCTCCCCTAGAGCCCATCGTTGACTATAACATGGCAGTGATCTTCATACTGGCTGTGGGCACTGTTGCGGCAGGTGGCTACTGGGCTGGCCTGATGGAGGCAGACCGGCTGAAGAGGCGCCGGGCCCGAGGAGGAGGGGGCCTTGGTGGTCACAATCAGCCACGAGTAGTAAGAGCCCAGAGGTTCCAGAGGACCTGGGAAGAGGAAGACGACAACGATGTGCCTGTGGATTTCACACCAGCCATGACAGGCGCTGTGGTCACCATGTCCTGTTCCATCATGATTCTGCTCTACTTCTTCTACGACTGCTTTGTCTACGTCATGATTGGAATCTTTGGTCTGGGTGCCAGTACTGGCCTCTACAGCTGCCTGGCACCCATAGTCCACCACCTGCCCCTATGGCAAAACCAGCGGGCACTGCCTGGCCACCGGACTCATCTGAAGTTGCCATTACTACTGCTGGCAGGCCTGTGTGCCATGGTGACTCTTTTCTGGGTCGTCTACCGCAATGAGGACCGTTGGGCATGGCTCCTGCAGGACACCTTGGGTGTTGCCTACTGCCTTTTTGTCCTGAGGCGGGTGCGGCTGCCCACGCTCAAGAACTGCACCTCATTCCTGCTGGCCCTGCTGGCCTTCGATGTCTTCTTCGTCTTTGTCACGCCCCTCTTCACCAAGACCGGGGAGAGCATCATGGTGGAAGTCGCGTCAGGCCCGGCAGATTCTTCAAGCCATGAGAGGCTCCCCATGGTGCTCAAAGTGCCCCGGCTGAGATTCTCAGCCTTGACGTTGTGTGACCAGCCTTTCTCCATCCTTGGCTTTGGTGACATTGTTGTCCCTGGCTTCCTGGTGGCCTACTGTCATCGCTTTGATGTGCAAATCCACTCTCGCCAGGTCTACTATATTGCCTGTACGGTGGCCTATGCCATAGGCCTGCTGGTCACCTTCGTCGCCATGGTCCTCATGGAGATGGGCCAGCCTGCACTGCTGTACTTAGTGTCCAGTACCCTGCTCACCAGCCTTGCTGTGGCTGCCTGCCGCCAAGAGCTTACCCTTTTCTGGACTGGCCAGGGCAGAGCTAAGATACCTGCTGGGCCTGTGGCAGAGCCCTGCATTGCTTCTGGGGTAGGCTCCAAGCTCAAGCTGGAGGGTGTGGCAGATTCCCACAGAGCCAACAGGTTCGAGGAGGCCGCTGACCAAGACAGCAACCCTGAGGATGACATGTCAGAGATGGTCATCCTGTCGGAGGACGAAGCCACAAGTCCAGAGGGCCACAGTGAGAGCTCCGAGGGCTGGAGCGATGCCAACTTGGATCCTGATGAGCTGCCCCCTGGCTCCCCCATGGCCCTGGAGGAGCTGATGCCTCTGGCCATGTTGATACCACTGATCCCACCAATGCCACCCCCCTCAGAGTTGGGTCACATCCACACCCAGGCTCAGGCCCATGATGCCAGTCTGCCCTGGGTGGGGCTGCACAAGAGAAAGGGCTTGGAGGTGAAGAAGAGCCTGTCAACGCAAGCTCCCCTATGAACAGAGCTCCCTGGGACCGGGACCTCTCAAAGGGCTTCCGGAACACTGCACGACAAAGCTAGACAGGATAAGAGATCGGGCATTAGAGAAACTCCTATCTTCCTCTGGGGTCTCTTTGCTTGTTAAGACTGTAAGACAATAGTGGTGTAGAATACGCTATGCAAAGCTGGGAAGGTCCCTGTGGGCTTGTGCCCACAAATTGAGCAAAGGGGAAACTGAGGCTCAGGGAAGTCATGTGACTCAGGTCCACTCAAGATTTGTCCCTCCAGAGTTCCCTGGATAGCAACTTGCCCTTTCCCTGCCTGTCCAGCTCCTCAAGCCAAAACCCCCGACCCCTTACTCTGGCACACAGCCACCCATCGACCTTCTTCCATCTCCAACATCAGCACCCCATATGGCTTCTTGCTCCCTTCACTTCCTCTTCCTCCCTATTTGCATATGCTGTTCCCTCCCCTGGATGCCTTTCCTGTCACAGAAACACCCCAGCCCCAGGAAATCGTGAGGCTTCCTTCCAACCTTAGCTCACGTGGGTTTGCTGATCCCCCTCAGTTCAAGGCTCAGACATCAGCACTCAGCCCCATCCCTGAGACCTTGAACCTGCCCCTGCCGCACGTCTCCTGAGGTAGCAGGCACAGGGGGGAAGTACCCTGTCACCCGGAAGAGCAGGAGTAGAGAGTATAGGGCAGGCAACAACCTAAAGCCAGGAGCGCACACGGCCAGCTCCCACTGACTGCATAAGGAAAGGGTTCTGTAGGACTCAGAGGTGCCATCTGTATATAATGTGGCTTCTAGTACTGTATCCTCTGAAGCAGGGGCATGGACAAAATGACCTCCTTAGGACTCCACTCGGTTTTAGACCATGTGGTATATCTAAAAGCTGTTTGATTGGAGCAACTAGGCCATAGAGTGAGGGAGGGTCTTCTGAAAGAGGCCCTGTTGGGGGAGGGGGGCGGTGGTAATATCCCAAGAGACAGTGCTGCAAAGTCATTAGAGTCATAGAGCTGGAGACCTCAGCCCCACGCTGACTTAGAGTCTGTCACTTAGTGGAGACTGACCCACTCCGTGCTCAACTTGCTTATCTATAGTATGGGATGAGCCGTACACTCTTTGTGGGATTATCAATAGGTCTGAAAAGGTGTCTGTCTGGTGACCAGCACCCAGAGGGAGGACGAGCTACAGGCTTTCGTCCTTCCTTCATGAAGTGCTCAGGCCTTGTTCATATCCGTGTACCCGTTACTCTTTGGTTTTCTTGTCCTTTATAGTAGAGCTCAGCTTTGTGCGGGCGAGGGCTTTGTCCTCCTTGTTCATAGGTGTATTTCTGAGCCAAGGACAGAGATTGGAGTGTCATAGGTATTTGGCTTCTGTTTGCTGGATGAAGGAAGGAAAGAAGAGAGGAAGATAGGAGGGAGGGAGGGAGGGAGGGAGGGAGGGAGGGAGGGAGGGAGGGAGGGAGGGAGGGAGGGAGTTAGGCACCGATCTCATTTGAACTGTGGAGGACAGCATGTCTCCATAAAGAAAGACCCCATTGTCTAGGCCTTTTTCTTGGAGTTCGGTCAGAGCCCACAGCCATCTCAGAGCCCACCCCACTTTCAGGGAAGAAGCACCTCACAGCAAACAGTGGCTTCAGACACAGTGGACAGGATAGGGTGAAATGCCTGAGCCCTGACTCTGACCTGAGGTATTGGCAGACCCTCCCACTGCAGCCAGTGGCCATCTGGCTTGGACAGAGGGGCCGCCATAGGTCCTGGCTCATTCCCAGCCCAGGCAACCTCCCCACGGCTGGCCTACGTCACTGGACCCACAGGGCAGGCTGTACCCCTGCCAGGCCTGAAATGAAGGGCTGGAAAGAGTCCAGGCCTCAGCCCCCTCAGCCCTGAGTGGGAGGCAGGCAGGAGGCTTCCTCTCTGGGTCATGTGCGGCAGGAAGCACTGAAGATGCCAGCCACCACAGATGCAAGAGCCATGAGGCTGACACAGGCCTTCAAGGAGCAGAACCGTGAGGAGGGTCTGGTCAGGGCAACTAACCTTGCTTGTTTACCAGAGTCCGGGTGGGCAGAAGCCATTCATAGATCTGCTTAGTATGTGCTATTGGAACAGAGCCGTACCCATAGGGATTTGGAGAACAGGCCCACACTGGAGTTAACTCAGCATGCAGTGGTCACCAGTGTCCCAGGCACCCCAGTGCAGCCAAATCTCAGCTCCTCGGTGGGAAATCATTCCTCCCTGTGAAAACACAGCTCCCCTGGGGTCAACCCTCTATCCCCTCTCTCCCCAGGATGCCTTGGGGAAGTTTTTGTGTGAACAACCTAAGCTCCAGAACTCACTATGGACTCACTCTTTCTCTGCCCCCTGCCCTCACACGCAGGTGTCTCCCCAAACCCAGGCCTCTCCTCCTAGGACTCCTCTGAGCCCCATTCCTGGGGTCCCAAGCTCCGGCAAAGCAACCACTGCCTGAATGTGCAACTCATCTAAGTCCCTGCCTGCACCTGCTGAGCTGCTGGGCCCAGAAGGGCTGGGGAGGGGCAGGAGAGGCCCGGGGCCTGTTTTCTTTTCCTTTCTTTTCTATTTTTCTGTCAAAGAACTACCACAGCAACTCTGCCTACTGCAAGCAGGTCTAGGCAATGACTCCAAGTCGCTGTCGCTGTCTGTCGCAGCCTGGGATGTTTAAACAGAGACACAGAAACTCAGCTTCCTATCAGGTACTCAGCTGGGGACACATGTGAAAAGTAAGAGTTCCTGAGCCCAATGTTCTGATCTGTACTTCAGTGGGACCAGGTTTCTATGGGTTTGAAGGGTCCCACCTCTGCCTCAAGCTGAGTCTTGAAAATTGGGCCCTGGTCCCACCATGCAGGGTGAGAAGACATAGACAAAAGTTCAAGGTACAGAACCCAGGGCAGCATATATGTCCCACCATCTTCTCATAGATTTATGCCCCTGCCAGGGCCCTGGACCCACAAGTCCATCCCCCACACAGAGGTTCAGACTCCGCTAGACTTTACTGGTCAATCCTTAGGCAGGAGGAATTGAGTCAGCATCACCAATCCACCAGTAAGATTTATTCACGCCCTATACTCTAGAATATTCTGACACGAAAGCAAAGGTTAATTTTATCTGTTCATCATGTATTAGACCTGATACATCATACTCAAGAAAGTAGTCAAGAAAGCAGTCGTCATACTCCCCCTTGTTAGATGGACATAAAGTATCTTTACCCACTAAAAGGACAAAGTAGCATCACCTGGCCTGGCATTTGTGCTCAGTGTTAGGCCATCTAGGAATGAACAGAACCCTGTGCATGGCACAGCCAGAAATCTCAGTGCTGCAGTTGCCACTCTTGGATGGCGCTGTTTCTACCCAGAGACAACCTTCTATGTGCCTCCCCCCTCCCACTTTGCAAGTCAAACTTCCTAGGGATTGAACTAAGTAGCTGGACCAAGCCATATTCTTCCAGAGCAGCCTAGAGCTGGCAGACTCCACCTGGGTGCTGGAAAGACAAAGACACAGGAAACTGCATATGTACACACGCACCCAAGCATACATGAGCGCTAAACTATATTGCTTGAACAGACATGCACACACACACACACACACACACACACACACACGTAGCAAGTGCACATTTCTTAGTATACACTTTACTACACACACATACATACACACACAGAGTCTGACCTGCTCTCCTCAGAGCCAGTCCTCCCCCACTGGGCCTTTCCTAGTTCATGCAGTTGGAGGCTCTGAGGATATCTGTCTGAGCAGGTAGGAGGCACCAGTCCCTGGTACATGGAGAACAAGCTAATGGCTAGCCAAGAGTGGCCCTGGGGCTCAGCCCCTTGTGCTTTGCGTGGCCTCTAACAGTGGCCTTTACTCAGATTCTTGCTAGGCATGGGGGCAGGCCTGGGTGATGACCCTAGCTGCGTTCTGCTCCCACTTCTTTGGATGTGGGTTTCGGGCCCCGCTAGTCCTCTGCTTCCTGTATCGTCCAGCCTGTGGGACTTAAGGAGGATCCAAGACAAGAGCCTCAAGATATCAACCAAGGTTCCAGGTGGCCCACTCCCATGCCGAGGCTGCATCTGCTTCTCCCTGGGACCTCATTTAATCCCAATCAACACTCCATAGGCCTTGGACTTGATCCTTTTAAGGAGTTTGGTGACAGACTCCAGGGTCCCCAGCAGCGAGGGAGAGGAAATGAAAACTCAGAAAAAGCCAGGGCCTGCTGTAGTCAAACAACAGAAAAAGGACCGCACTCCAGGCTCCTGCCTCCCAGTCCAACACATGGAGTCAAATCCCATCCTCATCCTCCTAATTCTTTGGAAACATTCGCCTCCCCTGTCCCAGCAAAACTCTAGGCCCATTGCTCCCTTACCTCATTTCCCTCAGTAGATATGGACACCACCAGCTCTGTATTCCCAATGAGAAGTTTTTCACCTGATGAGGTATGGCTACGGAGCAAGGGAGAAAGCAGTTAGACCCGTCTCCCCGACCTGATCTTAAAGTCCGGCATCACTTTTGTTTACCGAGACTTTGAACAAGTGAACCTTCCCTGTGAGCCCACTTTGCCCTCTATAAAGTGGACCAATAATACCTACCTGTGCTTTGCTTAAGTTAAAGCATGCAGACACACAGCTGATACTTGCTAAACGCTTAGAACGGCTTAGTACGGCAGGTGGTGAGTTATACACCAGCCAAGTTAGCAGGTTTCCAAGACGGCACCCAGTTAGTTTACCCAGAATCCGCTTCCCTGGAGGCAGTGAGTGATGGTATGGGTGTCACTACTAGGAAGAGGCGTTGCTATGGGTTACCAGAACAACCAGACCATTGCTGCTGTTTTAGCCTTCAACCCTGATGATTGTGTGCTCCTGTGCTGCCACCTGCTGGTCAATATATGCATGTGCAGGTGCTGGAATAATATAAATAAGTCACTTTCCAGGGTTGTGGTGTCCCCAGTGGTCTATGATTGACCCTTTAGGATCTTATCTTTGTGAGGGAGTGAAAGCAGCCTGGGAAGGCATTGTGGTTCTGAGAGGAAGTAACTGCAGCGGGTAAAGGTGGGTAAAGACGATCCCTACTCCACACGTGGCTTGCCCGCCCACAGACCAGTGAGCCAGTGTTCTCAGGAGCAAAGGCTTCTCCACAAGGCCTGCCCTAGTGTGCGTACCTCCAAACTCACAAGAACTCATCAGCTGTGGTAGTTAATTCTGTTCCTAAACAAACTCCTCCCAGTGTGGCTGTTGTTTGAGACAGGTTCTGGCCTTGAACTGATGATTCTCCTGCCTCTGGAGATGAGAGCCCCCACGCAGTATTTTCAAGTGCATGCTCTATCTTTGTGTCTCTGGTTCAAGAATGCTCATTTGGGTGCCCCCCCCCATGTGAGAGTCTAGGAGAGCGAGCCCAAGCCTCACTCCCCGCCCCTCCTGGGATGACCCCACCCACCAAATGACTGGAGGGGGATTTCAAAATCATGGTGATCACAAAGGCCTTCCAGAACAAGAAAGAGAGAGAGAGAGAACAGCCTGCCCACGGACATTCAGCAAACCATCCCCTGGTACACAGGGTGCTCTTGCCTCGCCTCTCTAGGCCTGGTTCTCCAAAGCCGCTTGCACACCAACTTTGGAGAAATGGTTGTTCAAATACTTTACCCATTTTGAATCAGGTTACTGTAAGCTACAGTATCCGGCAATTTTTGTAAGATGGATCTAGTGTTTTTTTTTTTTTCCAAAGAACCAGGATGTGAAAGTCTTTAAGCTCCCAATGCATTTAGTAAGCTATTTCCCGAATCACATGTGCCAGCTTCTCCTCTCGTGAGCCAGAGCATGGAGGAGACGGAAATCGTCCCCAGCAGCTCCGCTAACCTGATATGACGGAAAGTTGTATCGGTCTCGGTTTATACATCTCGAAGTTCCTGTGAGGCTGGATGTCTACTTCCATACTCTGGTCTGTTAAGGGAACATTCTTCATTCTGGAGCTTAGAGTATCTGGTCAGTTACCGTCTCCTGCAAGTCCTACCCTGGAAAGCTCTTTGGGATCTGTCACAAGCATTGCCAAAGCCATAGATGGAAGAAAAAAGGGGGGAGGGCTAGAGAGAAGTTGGACCGCAGCTACTAAGTTACAGATGGTATCCTTTGGCACTGAGGGTAGCGACATTAATAATAGACTGCGTATTTCCAAATAGCAAGAAGAATCTTCAAATGTTCTCTTCACGGTGAAATGATAACTGTTTGAGGTGGTAAGTATTCTATTAATCACTCAGCTCTGATCATGTTGCATGGTGCATGTGCCCCATTACATATCATACATTTTCACATCATATGCATGTATCCAGACACCAGACAGACCTCAAAGACATATGTAATTATGTGTTCCAATTTTGTAAAATATAAAGCCCAGACAAGTGTACTAGTGCACACCTTTAAGCCCAGCACTTGGGAGATGGAGGCAAGCAGATCTCTATGAGTTCAAGGCCAACCTGATCTACATAGCAAGCTCCAGGCCAGACATGACTATTGTAGTAATAACTTGTCTCAAAACAAACAATGTAAAGCCTGTTTCTAGATGCTGTCCCATTTCCTGGGCCATTAGGATCCTTGTTTAAAATAAAAAAATACAGCAAATGTCTATTATGCCCCTCCAATGCCTGCCCAGCAAGTCAGTCCCTGCCCCTCAGCCTGGGGTTTAAGGCCATCCAGGTTCCATCTCTTGCCCTGGCCAAACTTGCCTCCCAGGAGCCGCTGAAGCCCTGAGTCATTCTTACATGGGTCTTAGGCACTCACCCTGCCCATACCCATGCTCTGCAGTTCTGCTGGCCCAGAACTTCGTCCTGGTTCCCACACTGAATCTTCTCTGAGGCACCTCCAGTGCTTTGCAGTCCAGCTATGCCGGGTACTGTCCAAGGTCCTGGAGAGAAACTTGGGACCTGATCTACGACAGAGAGGGTCTCACCAAGGAAGGCAGGTAGGTGGGGTGGAGGGCACAGGTATGTCTCCCCTTTCTACTTACCTCTTCCTCTCCCCACCCCTCCTCTCCTCCTCCCATTCCTCCCTCTTTCATCACTCTCTTCTTTTCTCTCCAGGGTCTGGTAGCCCAGTGCACCCTCAAATTCTCTATGTAGCCAACTAAAGATGACCTTGAACTTTTATCTTCCTGCTTCTGCCTTTATTCCCTTTATTCTGGGATTACAGGTGTGCACCACCTCACTTGGCTGTGCTTGAACTCAGGACTTTGTGCATGCAAGCACTCAACCAACTGAATCACATCCCCAACCTTTTTATTTTATTATTTTTAAGGTGGGAGACTGTGCTGCCCAAGCTGGCCTCCAACATCTGGGCTCAAATCATCCTTCAGAACTCAGTTTCCCTAAGAGCTAGAACTAACAGCTATATGCCACCATATACGTCACAAGTGCACTCTGGGGCTGGAGAGATGGCTCAGCTGTTAAAGGCTAGGCTCACAAGTGAGTTCTGATAGGGACCCTTTGGAGGCTAGCTGTCGAGGCACAAAACTTGGAAGGAAATCGTGAGAAAGTATCCAATTTGAGGTTAACCTGAACTATGTAGCAAGAATCTTTAAAAGAAAAGTGTCAGGCCAGTGAGATGGCTCAGTTTACCACGCAAATCTGATTGCCTGAATTCCCCAGAGTTTATCCCAGAATTTACATGTTCTCCATGGTGCATGTGCCCCATTACACATCATACATACTCAATAATAGTAATAATAATAATTTAAAGATCAAACAGAAAGAAGACAAACCCTTTGTCTTCAAAGAATAGAAACTTCCTCAAAGGAACTCAGGCAAAAAAGCCACAGAAGTTTCACAGAACCAGGACAAACAGCCAGGCTGGGCTCGTGGAAACAGGACCATGAAAGCCTTCAGCCTTCCCATGCTTCAGCTTCTGTGAGCCTTCACTTTCTCCTCTGCCCTCACCGAGCTAGTTGACCCTCTCATTTTGCTTTTGGTCCATGGAGGTATTGTTCCCAACTCCACATCCCTGCATCTCTGTCTAGGGGTCATCACCAAGGGCAACAGAGTTTATGCACTCCAGCACTCAGAATCTCAAAGAGAGAGTGATTCTGCCTGGCTTTGATTTACCATTTGGCCAGGCTTTTAATCTTGGCCGTGGATGAGCCTTTGGGCCCTTGACTCCTGGATCCACCTGTGGTTCAACCAGCTGAGGCTGAAGTGAGGCCAAGAAGAGCAAGGTCAGATGGTGTGAGGGTGGTTTCAGCCCCGGGTGAGTGTGTGCATAGCAATTCTCCAGCTGTAGCCAGCAGTGGTTTGGGAAATATGGTCCTAGATCCTGCAGCCTCAGCACTGGATGGAATTTTGTTTAAAATGCATATTCCTAGACCAAGCCCAGCCCCACTAAGTCTAAAACTTGAACTAAGTTGCAGCCATTTGGGTGATTACATGTGAACCAGAATGGAAGCATCATTACTCTAGAGCAGAGGCTGCTTTTACTGAAAAGCATCAGACAGTAAAGACCTCGGGCTTTGCTATCTCCATTAAGCCTCCAGTGTGTCTTAGTTAGAGTTTCTATTGCTGTGAAGAGACACCATTGTAGATGAAAGTTTCTGATCTGCCTGGTCCTGCAGTTGTTCAGTCCCAAAGAAACACACAGAGGCTTATATCAATTATAAACTGCTTGGCCTCTTAGCTCAGGCTTATTATGAACTCTCTTACAACATAAATTAACCCATAATTCTTATTTATGTTTAGCCATGTGGCTTGGTACCTTTTCTCAGTTAGACATTCTCCTCTTGCTTCCTCTGCATCTGACTCTGCCGTTCCTCTTCCCAGAATTCTCCTATTCTTGTCACCCTGCCTATACTTCCTGCCTGGCTACTGGCCAATCAGCATTTTATTAAACTGATACTAATGACAAATCTTTACAGTGTACAAGAGCATTATCCCAAAGCACACCATGACCACAACAACTCTTAGAAAGGGAAACATTTAACTGAGTGACTTACAGTTCACAGGTTCAGTCCATTATCATCATGGTGGGACATCACAGCATGCAGACAGACCTGGTGTTGGAGAAGGAGCCGAGAGTTTTACATCTTGATACGCAAACAACAGGAAGTGAACTAACTCAGTGGGCATGACTTGAGCATGGCTTGACCTCAAGCCCACCTCCACAGTGACACACTTCCTCCAACGAGACCACACCTACTTCAACAAGATCACACCTCCTACTGCCACTCCCACTGGGGCTCATTTTCTTTCAGACCACTGTAGGGTGTCGTGCCTAAGCAGCCATACTCATCAGATGACAAAGATGGAGCAAACACAGCAAGCAGAATTCTCAAGTGACCCCACCCCACCCACCAGTGTCCTTGACCCAGGTAAATCTCTGCCCTTTGTTGCAAGGCAGAATCTATGGCTATGAAGTGATGCCATGGGGCAAAGTGAAGACATTTCACAGACACAAGGCGAGTTCTTAGCTGCCTCTGAGGGAAGCAAAGGAGAGGCTGGCCCAGTGTGCCTGGCTTAATCACGTGAGTTCCTTAAAGGGAGTTTTGAGGTGGAACTGGAGAGGTGACTTGGTGGTTAAGAGCACTCACTGTCCGGGACCTGGGTTCTAGCTCCAGCACCCACACGGTGGCTCACAGCTCTCTGTGACTCCCGTGCCAGGGGACCCAACGTCTTCTAGCCTCTGTAGGAGACCAGGCATGCCATGGTGCACAGACATACATGTGGGCAAAACAACCACGCACATCAAATAAAAGTTTAAAAAAATTAAAGTTTAGAGGTAAGAGACAATAATCCTTCCTGGGCAGTGATGGCGCACGCCTTTAATCCCAGCACTTGGGAGGCAGAGGCTGGAGGATCTCTGTGAGTTCGAGGTCAGCCTGGTCTACAAGAGCTAGTTCCAGGAGAAGCTCCAAAGCTACAGAGAAACCCTATAAAAAAAAAAAAAAAAAACAGAGAGAGACCCTTAGAGTTGCTCACCTAGAAGGTGAACAAAGTGTCTCCTTGGAAAAGGGTCTGTGGAAGGGATAGAGAGTGACTTCCAGGCAACAGCAGGAAATGGGGCCCTTAGTCCTTTGACCACAGAAATCAAATTATCTAGCAACCTGAGTGTGCTGGGAGAGACTGTAAACACCCTGGGATCACAGGACAAGTGGAAACCTTGATTTCAGCCTGGTGAGATGCTGGGTAGTGGACCCAGCTCCTGGTTCACAGAAACCACAAGATGGTACATGAGTTAAAATAGTGTGCCCTGCAGCAACAGCACCGTAGCTCCCCGTGGCCATGCTCTGAGAAGGTCTTACGAAAGCAGATGTGTTGTGTTAATGAGCAGTGGGCTGTTTCCCGCCACCCGGCTAGCTTTACCCGAAATAATTACACAGACACTGTATTCTTTTAAACACTGCTTGGCCCACTAGCTCTAGCCCTTAGAGGCTAATTCTCATATCCTGATCAACCCATCTCTAATAATCTGTGTAGCATCAGTCTTACCGGGAAAGATTCTAGCCTACGTCCATCCAGGGTCGGAGCTGCCTGGGAGAGAGGAGCTCCAGAGAGCAGAGCTGTCGAGTCTGAGCTCACTTCCTTTTCCTCCCAGCATTCTGTTCTGTTTACTCCTCCCACCTATGTTTTAACCTATCAGGGCCAAGCAGTTTCTTTATTGCTTAACCAATGAAATCAGCAGATTGATATATGACACTCCCACATCACAGATGGGATGGGTTGGCAGTGCATCGGGCCCCGTCCCGAGTGACGCTGTGTGAAGGGCTCTATCATGCATGAGCAAGCCATCTGAACCCACAAGCTACACAGAGGCCTGGACTACACAGGAGAAAAGTGAAGGGACGGCCCGGAGCTGCTCAGTTCAGGCTCTCAGCCCCTGAGATGAGGACAGGAAGGGTGGTTCTCTATTTCCTACCAGAACTCTGATAAGGGGGACTCACAAGCTATGCAGGAGTCATGACATGTGGAAATACCACGCAGCCACCAGTCTGGAGGAAGGTCTGTGAGTTAGTCACGGAGAACAAAGTCTAGGGTCTATATAGTTAAGGTGGAAAAGGCAAGGCTGAAACCCAGGTACAAAAGATACCCTCACCTTTGTCCAAAACAGTGGAAGGATACTTGGGACACTTTTGACAGTGGATTGTCTCTGAGATTTGGGGTTCAGGGCTCGGAGGCAGTAGGTGGCTGGCTTTCCCAGTAAGTTCCCTGTCTTTGTTATGTACTGCTCCATAACAAACAAAATCCAAACACAGCGTAATATGGTGCTAAACTTAATGTTCTTAGACAGGGTCTCCCAACTGAGGCTTGTCTTGGAATTCACTGTACAGCCAAACTGCCTCCCCCCACCCTAGGATTATGGTTATGAACCACCATGCTGGGTAAAAAGGTCGGGGGCTGGGCTATAAAGATAAGTCAGTGTGTAGAGCTGCTTGTTGCACAAGCCTGAGTTTGATCTCTACAGTCCGTGTAAAGGTGGAAGGAGAGAACCAACTGCACAGCTGGCCTCTGACTTCCACACGTGTGCTGCATCATACGTGTGTGCACACTCACACATCATGAGCACCCACAACAATACATAAAGGGGCTTTTCTTTTCTCGGCTTTCCTGTGGTACTGGGGATGACACCCAAGGCCTTGCACACACCAGGCAAATGTTCTACTTGTTAATGTCTTCTGGAATTTTGATTTCCATTTTTTGTTTGTCTGCTCTTGGTTTGTGGTTTGTTTTGTTTGTTTGAGGTGTGGTATCGGACTGATCTCAAACCCTCCTCGTGGCTGAGGATGATCTGCCTTCTGATCCTTCTGCCTCCTCCACAAACATGAGGCTAGCAGGTGTGTACCAACTCGCCTGGTTTTGTGAGATGCCAGGGATCGAATCCAGGGCTTTATGCACATGAAACAAGCACTCTGACAACTGAGCTAGATCCCCAAAGGTCACTTTGTTGCCTTTTCGATACAGTTCATTCCTCTTTCTGGACGCTTCTCTTCTGTCTGTGGCGCTTTCCACAGGACTGGGTGACTCAGATGTGTGAGGATGGCAGCCACATCTTCATTTGGCATTGACTGGAAAAGGAACCACATTTCCTGGGTTTGGTTGTTTGGTCAGGAGCCCACCTTGCTGGCCTGAGGTATGACTTCAGTGAGTTAGCCAGAGGTCAGATGGGTGATGAGGGGACAGGGGCTGACTGATGAAGTCCCATCGGCCTCCTCCCATGCCCACATGGCCAAGCAGTCACCTAGATGAAACCCCAGATGTTCCTTTTTTTGTCTGTTTGAGTTGCTGTGACAAAACCCTTAGGCTGGGAGGCTTGGAGGCAGCAGATATATATTTCTTACGGTCTGGAAGCTGGGGGCATGAGGAGCAGATGAAGTCTTGAGTGAGTGTGCATCTTTGACAGGAGCACAGCCATGCCACAGATGCTAATGCCTCAGACCCATGGGAATGGAGCAGCCTTCATCTGGTCTGAATACAGATGTTGACGGTGTACAGGCTATGCAGAAACATCTATGGCAACATCCTCATCCTGGATACGAGCAGCCTGAGACTGCTACCCTACAGAGACCATCTACTCCCTACAGAGACTACCTACTCCCCACAGAGACCATCTACTCCCCCAGAGACCACCTACTGAGAGTAGCAAACCTTACCTCCTGGCTCCTGCAATGTATAATATAAATACACTAGGTTCCCAGGCTGCAGGCACATCTCCATCATAGAGCATACAGTCCCCCAGATCAAGCTTTGTGCGCTCTCTCTCTCTCTCTCTCTCTCTCTCTCTCTCTCTCTCTCTCTCTCTCTCTCTCTCTCACACACACACACACACACACACACACACACTCCCTTTTTTTGTTTGTTTTGTTTTTTAAGACAGGATCTCCCTCCGTAGCCTTGGCTGGCCATTTAGATAAAGCTGGCCTCAACAGCACAAAGAGATCCACCTGCCTCTGCCTCCTGAATGATGAGATTAAAGGCATGCACCACACCCTGCTGGATGGCGAGGCTTAATGCCATCATTGGCTCCTACCAGTTTCTTATGGTTACTGTGACAGCTGGTGACTCCAGACACCAGAAATCTATTCTCTCAGTCTGGAGATCAAAAGTGTGAAGTGCAGGTTCCTGGAGGGCTGTGCGCCCTCTGACCACTCTGGGGTAACTCAGGGTCTAGTGACCCCAGGATCTCTGCATAAACTCAAGTTCCTTTTTCTGTGCCCTGTGACCTCCTCCTATCCCTTGGGAGTTTTTTTAGTGTGGTGAGGATGGGAAGAAGGGTCTCTGAACTTGCTGCACAGCTGAGAATGATCTTCCACTCTGGATACTGCTGCTTCTACCTCCCAACGCTGGGATTATAGGCATGCATCGTCACGACCCGTCTGTGCAGTGCTGGGGTCAAATGTGGGACTTGTGTGTGCTAAGTAAACAGGCTACCAACTGAGCTCCATTCCAGTCCTGCTCCCCTGGGTCAGGAGGCCACCTCTGCCTGTCTCCTGTGCTTGGCTTTAGAGCCACATGGGTGACCTAGGACAAGCTCCTCCAGAAGGTTCTTAAGCTACGTCTCTGAGACCTCTTAACCAGATAAGGTCCCATTCTCAGCATCTGGATGGACATCTATAGCGGAAAGTGGTCACTCAACTGACTATACCATCCTCCTGGTCAAAAGCAAAGGCTCCACAAGGCACCAATGATGTCCTGTCTCATCTTCAGATGAGCTACGGTGACAAGATGCTTAGTTAACCCTTATCAGCGTCAGAGAGAACTTCAAAGAAACCAGGCCGGGTTCCTGGGATGCCTCTTCCTGCCCACAGCCACCACTTCCTGCTGGGTTCCAGGGCTGTGGCTAAGAGATGAGATCATGCCCTCAAGGGGAGTCTTGAACGGCATCCTGGGAATTACAGGGCTGGTACTCTAAGATGCACAGCCCCCTTCTGCAGCTTCCGCTCTGCCGGCACAGGAGGTTTTACTAGTGCCAGGACTGCAATTAAGACAGAGACCATCCGCCAAATGGTGCATTCTGGGACCTCGGTAACAAGCTTATCTCTGCCAAGAAAGACACTTCCCAGAAAGCTGGAAAGCAAACCGCATCCAGACAAGACTCCGACTGGATGCTCTCTGGGGTCACTAGGTCAACCATAGTGAACGACACGTGGACCCAGCAGTCCTGGTCTGCAGTGCTTGAGGGACACTGGTGAGAATGAAGTCTATGACAGCTGGGGACACTGCACAAGGCAAGGGGAGAGGGAAGACCAGAGGGCCAAGGAGAACTGGACAGGCATGGTGGCAGGAACGGGATGGTAGGCTAGCCTTGGGCTCTCTTCCTAGCCAGACTGCTGATTAGCTGTGTGAACTAGGAGACTTTTACAGAGCCCTTGGGGGAAAATGGGCAAAGAGTCTGAACAGGCATTTTGCAGAAGAATTACAGATGGTCCGAAAGCACGCAAAAAGGTGGCCGATCTGTCTAGTAGAGAAGGAACAGATTTTGAACGAGCAGAACGTAAGTGGGGAATTTGATGGCATCTGAGTCGAACTCCCGGTGACGAGCGTTAGCAGCGTTCATTTCTTAGCTTTCTCTCTTCTTCCCGTTCTTTATTTCTTTCTCTCTTCGCTGTTGTTGTCATTGTTGCTTTAAGATAGGGTCTAATTATAGACCAAGGCCCACCTAGAACTCACTGTGTGGTCGAGACTGCTCTCAAACTCAGAGCAATTCTCCCCTCAGCCTCCTGGGGGCAGGAATCCTAAGGTTTGTTGTTGTTGTAAAGGTTTGTTGTTGTGGTTGGTTGGTTGGTTGGTTGAGATTCTTATTTGGTTTTAGTTTTTCATTTTTTATTTGTTGAGACAAGGTTTCACTATGAAGCTGTGGCTGGCCTGAACTCTTGATCAGTGGTCCTCAGCCTTCCTCACACTGTGACCCTTTTGGAGGTATCACAGTTCAGAAGGAAGGGGATCCTGGCAGTTGGGAGCCAGGGAACGGCACAGACCACAGTAAGCATAGCAGCTTATAGCTCTGCTCTAGAGAAGGTTTCCCCAATGCAGAGCCGGCTTCCCCAGCGAAGTTGTTACAACTCAGCTCTGGTGCTCCAGAAGTGTAGCAGTTTGGCTCTGCTAGGGGAAGCTTCCAGAGCGAAAGGGTCACAGTCCTACTCAGCTCCTCTCTGCTTTTGACTCCTCCGGCAAAGTTGTAATAACTCAGCGCTGCTAAGGGAAGGCTTCCCCAGCAAAAGTGTTATAACTCCACTCTGTCTGTCTCTGAGGAAAGGTCTTCACCCAAACCTGGTTCATGGGATTTATAGGGAGGGAAGAATCCAGGAGAGTGGCTGCCTCTGCCAGGGTGGAAGAAGAGCAGGTGCAAACTGAACAGGCACAGGGCTTACACAGGGCTTCTTAGGGGCGGAACTTTTCCAGGAGAAGAGAGTTTGGTTAGTTTTTCCCTGCTCCAGGATTGGTTAGTTTAGTTTGTTAGGGGCAGAGAGGGCTGAGCTCAGAGCCAAACTGTGTGTCTTTCACTGGCCATTTTTGTTTTGTTTTGTTTGGGTTTGTTTTGTTTTGTTTTTTCGAGACAGGGTTTCACTGTAGCTTTGGAGCCTGTCCTAGAACTCTCTCTTGTAGACCAGGCTGGCCTTGAACTTACAGAGATCCGCCTGCCTCTGCCTCCGGAGTGCTGCGATTAAAGACGTGTGTGTGCCACCACTGCCCCGTTCACCGGCCTTTTTAAGCTTTTTGGCTCTAGTTTTGGGGGTCAGGGCATATTTCTTTCACTGACTCTGATTCTAGGGACAAAGTGTGGGTTTTTTTTTTTTTTTTTTTTTTTTGACACTGGTTTCAGAGTCAGAGTGCATATTTTTGGTTCTGGGTTTGGGGTTAAAGCATTTCTTTCACGGGCTCAGGTCTCAGAACCAGGGTGTGTTTCTTTGGCTGGCCCTTTCCCCTTAGCACTTTAGTAAGTCAGTTCTTCATGTTGTGGTGACCCCCCAACCATAAAATTATTTTCATTGCTACAGCATAACTGTCATTTTGCTACTGCTGAGTCATAATGTATATATCTATGTTTTCCAATGTGCTTTCTTAAGTGACCCCTGTGAAAGGGTTGTTTGACTCCCAAGGGTGTCACAACCTACAGGTTGAGAACTGCTATTCTTTGTAGACCACACTGACTTCAAACTCACCAGAGCACTTCCTGCCTCTGCCTCCAAAATTCTGGATTGAATTTCTTTGGCTGCTCTTGGCTGCCATCTCCTTGCTCAGCCCTCAAAGGTCCAACCTCTCAAAGTCCAGCTCATTCTTTCCTAAGCCCTTTGCCCTGGTATCCTGCAGGCAGGCTTGGGGTTGTGTCCTCACCAGGGCCCAGGGCAGAGCCCAGACAGCCCAGTGTGACACAAGAGCTAGAGAGAACGGCAGGGTTCTTAAGACAGGACTTAAGGACAGGAACATGGTTTTCAAGTACAGCTCAGGGAGAATTAGATGTGGCTGGCCCAACTTCACCCAATTACCCAAGCCCTATCCATCCATTCACTTCATGGTAGACCACAGAACCCAGGATGGACCAGAGTCCACACAGGTGGGATGCTTGAGGTACGATGGAGCTGAAAGAGGAGTTTTAGATTCGTGGCTGGATTTTCAGGGCAATGTTCCCTCCCCTAACTAGAGACTATCTTTCCTTCCTCAACTCACTCGAGACCATGGGTTCCTTCCTGCTCTTGCTTCTCCAGATCCTTGCCCTGAAACCAAAATTATTCTAAAAGATTTCTATCAGCAGAGTTGAAGAGATGGCTCAGAATTAAGAGCCTTGGCTGCTCTTCCAGAGGACCTGAGTTCCCTCCTATACATCATCCTTCCTTCTTCTCTGTTTGCCTTTCTTGCAACCAGTCCCCCCCCACCCGCCACTATCTTCTTTTTCTAATATATGGCTATAGTCCTATCTACTCTTTTCTTTACTTTTTACTCAGGTGTGTGTGTGTGTGTGTGTGTGTGTGTGTGTGTGTGTGTGTGTAAGCTAAAGACCTCCATTGCCTGTCTTCCTTAGTCACTCTCCATCTTAATTTTTGTGACAGGATCTCTCACTGAGCTTGGAGTTTGGGTCAGGCTGGCTAACTGTCAAGCCCTAGAGATGCTCCTGTCTCTACCTCCCTAGTGCTGGGATTGCAGGTGTACCAAGCCTGGCTTCTCACATGGGTGCTGGAATCTGAGCTCAGGAAAGCACACGTTTCCCCATCTTCCCAGCCCCTTCTGACTTTGGTTGATTGGTGAGATCAGCCATTCTTTAAAAACCCGATTGACTGAGGTTTCTGTCCTGCTTGGTTCTGCAGCCATTCAGTCCCAAAGAAACACACGCACAGGGGTCTACAGTAACTATAAACTGATTGGCTTAATTGCTCAGGCTTTCTTATTAACTAATTCTTACATCTTAAATTAGCCCATAATTCTTGTCTATATTAGCCACATGACTTGGTATCTTTTATCAGCGAGGCATCCTCATCTTGTTTCCTCTGTGTCTGGCTTCCTCTGTTCGACTGCAGACTCAGTCTTTCCTCTTCCCAGAATTCTCTTGTTCTCATTGTCCCACCTCTACTTCCTGCCTGGTCACCCTGCCTATACTTCCTGCCTAGCTACTGGACAATCAGCATTTTATTAAAACAATACAATGTAAGTGACAGGATACAAGACCATTGTCTAACAACAGAACCCCTCTCTAGAGGGCTGTATTTCTGGTGCCCCTACACTGGAGGCCTTCGACTTGTCCACATCTCCTGCGGCTTGGGCTTGGTTCCTCATGCTGCAGACTTCCAGCGTGTCCTCCTGCCTGCTAGCCCACAGTTGAGCCCCACCCTGGGCAACTCTGCAGGGTGAAGGGGAAGGTGTTGGCTTGAGGCAGACTAGAGGGAAGGCAGAAAATCTTATTCTGTCAAGCATGGAATTGGATTTTCTGTGCCCACTGAGCCCTGGCTACCTCCACTTAGGAGGGTGCAGTCAGCATATCGCCACCAGAGGATAGAGTCCCTTCCGTCTCCAACTAGGAAAACTACTGAAGTAGACTAGTTAGGATTATGAGCTCATTTGCATGGTCAGAGAAAGGATAGCCAGACAGGAGGTCCTCCAGAACCACAAAATTCAAAACATCAAAACTGTCCTTGAGAAGGAGAAAGGGTCCCAACAGCTCAGTTAATAGGTGTCTGTCTACATCACCCCACATCGGGCTGATGTCCTTGTCCTGTGGCACATGAAGATGGACAGGCAGGACCCTCCATGACCTCCCCCTACCTCTAACTCCCAGCTCTGTTCCTTCAACACCACACACACACTCACTCACACACACACACACACACACACACACACACACACACAGTGCCCAGCCCTCACTGCTCATACCCTGCCTCTAGGACATTGGCTTCTGAGATGCTTCTGCAGTCTGACTCTTCAGTAACCAGCCCAGATGGAGAGCACTACTCAGAGTTAGCACTTCAGTGTTGACAGTGGATCTGCCCTGAAACACAGCATTTGTGCGGGACAGAGGGCAGGTTCTCACTTCTCCCAGGGACACTGTTTTCCAAAGGACTACAGAGATTTTAGAGTTGAGAAACTCTTAGAGGTCTTATCCAACCCTCTTCTTTCTTCATGAGACAGGAGGAGCAGGACTGGAGAGATGACTCAGTAGATAAAGTGCCTGTCACACAAACATTAGGGACTTGAGTTTGAATCCCTGGAAGCCACATAATGCCCACTGGGGTAGCATACCCGTAATTCCAGGGCTCCTGTAGTGAGATGGAGGGTAGAGACAGGAGAATCCCTGGGAGTTTGCAGGTCAGCCGGGCAAATACAGCCAAGAACAAGAGACCCGGTGTCAGATGAGGTAGATAATGAGAAAGGATACTGTAGGCTGTTCTCTGAATCCCACATTTGTGCTATGGCATGTGTATACCTGAACACACACACACAGAGTAATGATAATAGTAACATAGTTATACCAGACGTTTTTAAGTACTAAAGTCAAAGATATTTCCATAACTACACGAATATAACTCTGCAAAATGCTTCACCTCTACCCATGGGCACACACTCATTGGTGGAAATGAAAAGGCAGGTTGGGGTCCTGCTGCTGAAACAAAACACTCCAGGGTACTGGAGCAGTTCCTGCTGCACACACTGTGCCGCCACCCGGTTCATCTAGTGGACTCTGACCCTTGCTGTCCTCAAAGAGAACACCCTGGTGTCTAGAATCATCTAGTGTGAGTTTCTTCTTCACTCTGTTCATAATTTAAATTCCACATCCCAGGAGAAAGACGTGCTTGTGGATGAGTCGACAAAGCACGTGGGCCAGAGATGCTGTTGTTAGACACAAGAGCCCACATCCTGCAGGAGAGAAAAAAGGGTACTCCCTGTGCCCATGCTCCGTGTGACCCTCGTGAATCTGTAAGCAACCAAGACACAGCACACAAGTTATAGGTTTTCTTTTTTAGCGTGCTGGCTCTTTTAACTCAAACCTGTTTGTTAATGAGCTCTACGCCCTGTTTTGTTTTGTTTTGTTTTGTTTTTATAACCTTCTGCATTTGAGCTGGGCTTTAATCCCAGCACTCAGGAGGCAGAGGCAGGTGCATCTCAGTGAGTTCGAGGCCAGCCTGGTTTACAGATCAAGTTCCAGGACAGCCGAGCTACACAGAGAAACCCTGTCTCAAAAAAGAAAAAAAAAATTAGAAACAAAAAAAAAAATACTTTTGCATTTGAGTGGACTCCACCCACTGTTTTGACCGGGGTGTCTGTTTTGAATATGGGTTAATGTCTGTGCAGTGATGTGGGAAGTGATGTATGCTGTGCATATTTTTCATTATCATTGGTTAATATAGAAGTTGTTTCGGCCCAGGCTTAACAAAGTAAAGCCAGGCAGAAAGAGATACAGAGAGAGTAGGTGGAGTCAGGGAGAAGCTGTCCAAGGTGAATGAGGCCGTACCTCTGATCCCTGGTTACCAGTGGCCTTTCCTGTCAGAACAGCCAAAAACATCTGCAGCTATTGCCAGACGTTCTGGAGACAAGAACCTCTTGTCTCTCCCTGAGACCACCTGGCTAGAACCTTGTCATTTACAGAGGCCAACCAAGTTCAGCTTGAGGTGGGAGGGGAGAGGAAGAGGCAACATATACAGAAAAAAAAAAAAGGACATTTGTGTCTAAAAATGAGGAAGGTGTGCATGTTGATTTTGTTGTAATCCAAATTTCCCCCCAAAGCCACCATCAGCAGTATCGCTAGTGCTCTGGCCTCTGTTTCAGCTGTGATTAGACAGGGCAGGAAAAGATAAGGAAGACAGATCCCCACCCCCACACTCGCAGCTCCACCTGCTTCATCTCACAATCCAATAAAGCTTGACAGTGGCCTTGGGAGGGAGGGAGGGAGTTTAATGAAAAGCTGCTCCATCTAAACAATGACTCAGGCCTTTTGGAAAGCAGAGTGGCTCACTTACCTCCTCCACATGTGTCCCTGAGCAAGGGTGACCAGTACCTCTCACTCATCTTCTATGTGGTGGTTTCTTTCCAGCTGCGTTGCCATTCTTCTGGGGTCCCAGGCTGTGGTGGATCCCAGAACCACACCTATGGCTCAGGAGTATCCTACTGGCTTGTTCACTTCCGAGTTCTCCCTGTGAGTATGGTTTTGGAGTGAGGCTGTGAAGAAACACAGGAGATGCACGCAGTTGGCAGTTGAGGGATTAGAATGCTTGCTTAGCCATTGTTGCTATAGTCCAACACACACACACACTTGTATCCACACACATGCACATATCACATGTGCATACACACATGCAGGAATAAAGCTCAGTCTGAGTGATGAGAGCGGCAGAACATCTCATTCATCCGACACCTACAGCGGCACCTACAGTGGACACCTACTGTGACATTTGACCCTGAAAGGTTATACTTGTGAGCCCAGCCTTCTGGAAGTGGAGGCAAGAGGATCAAGAGTTCAAGATCACCCTTAGCTACACACTGAGAGCAAAGCCAACCTATTTGAAATACTATCATTAAATAAAACACAAAGAAACAAACCTACAAGACTAGAGAGATGATTTAGCAATTCAAACCATACACTGTTTGCAGTGGGTCGAATGAAAATGGCCCCAAAAGGGAGTGGCACTATCAGAAGGTGTGGCTTTGTTGGAGTGGGTGTGGCCTTGTCGGAAGAAGCAAGGTAAGTGGAAGCAGGCTTTGAGATCTCGTACACGCCCAAGCCACACCCAGTGCTGCCTGCAGGATCAAGATGTAGCCAGCACCATGACTGCCTGCATGCTGCCAGGGCTACCTCTGAAAATGCAAGCCACCCCAATTAAATGTTTTTCCCATTATAAGAGGTGCTGTGGTCATGGTGTATCTTCACAGCAATAGAAACCCTCACTAAGTCACTGCTCTTGCAGAGGATCTGAGCTGAATTCCCAGCATGCATAACAGTGGGTTCCCTACTGCCTATTACTCCAACTGCCAGGAGATAGATGATGTCCTCTTCTGGCCTCCAAGGGCAGCTGTACTCACATGTACACATACACATATATGCATAACTAAAAATAAAACAAACTTTTTTTTAAAAAAAAAATTGTCTAAAGAAGAACCTATAGACTCCCAGGACTGTCTATGACCTCTAGCATAGCTTACTCCAGAAGTGTCTGACCCTGTGACATCCCAATGCAATGGTCTCACCAATAGAATTCAAAAAGATATGTTTAAAAAAATTCTCAACATTTTTGGTAAATTTATGAGTATTGTATTGCATTCATAGCTACTGTGGCGGGCATTCAACCCATAGGCTGCTGGTTGGCCATCCCTGGAGTTTCCAAGAAGATGGAAAGGAGGCAAGAGCGGATGTAGAGATGCCCATGAACGACAGGCTCCAGCTGCAGGAAGCCACATCTAAAGCAGAATTCAGGAGCTGGCATCCGGACAAGGACGCCAATCAGGGTGAGCTACAGCTCATTTCCTATGCAAGGCAAGCCAGCCTGGGTGAATGGAATCAGAGCCCCCAGCACGGTGCATCTCGAAGCCCAGGGGGTTCTCTCCACCGCCCCAGCTGTCAGCTGACTGCTCACATTCCCCGGTGGAAGGAGTTGACATTAGCCGACAGAACGACAACCTCGGCTACCTGCCCAGCCATGAGCTGTAAGAACCGTCTGGCAGGCTGACACTTTAGAAATTTCCATGCACAGTAAGACATAAACCACGGGGGCAGCTAAGGCCCAGGGCTCTCCCAGGGCAATGATGGATGGAAATGCTGCCTGATGCGGCAAAGTTTCATTTAATATTTTAGGCCACAGGTAGTTTCTTCCGCAGACATAGATGAAACAGAAACCAGTTCCCTGGAGGAAGAATCTCCTACATGACACCTGAATACCCCAGGGACTTTTTGTCACGGCAGACGACACGGTGAGACTAGAAGTTGATTTTTTAGGGCACACACGGTAATTTGAATTCAGCCATTTCAAACAGCCTGGTTGGTGCCGGTCGCATGGATTCTAATTGTTTTTAATAATAAAGACTTGGAGTCAGCTATCAGGGGGTGAAAGTTGAAGAATCAGAGAAGCAGAGCGACCAGCCACTAGAGTTCTTACCTCTGCCCATGCTTAGACCAAAGGGGTGATCCTGTCTCTATGAATGCTCAGACTACATCTGAGCTCTTGTCTCCTCCCACTTTATATTCCTCTCTCCACCCAGCCATTTCACTCCTGTCTCCACCTCCCCAACGTCCACCTCTGCCTGGCCTCGATGGCTAGCCAGTGGTCTAGGTCTGCACTCTGATCTTCAGGGACGCTTTGTTTGTTAGATCGTAAACAAAATATCACTACAGGTATACTGACCCCTGATTATCTTTTTGGGTTTTTTTCATACAATCATTTTAATTTAATTTAGAACAGGATCTCCCATAACCCAGGCCAACCTCAAACTTCCTGTGTAGCCTAGAATGACTTTGAACTTCTGATCCTCCAGCCTCCGACTCCTGAGTGCTGGCCTTACACATCAGCAGTGCTGGGGCTTGAACTCAGGGCTCCATGAATGCTGGATGAACACTTAAATTCCTAGCCTTTGCCTTTTAATGTTTAATTTTAAAATTAGACCTTACTGGGTTTTAGAGCAATTTTAAGTCTACAGCGAGTCGAGCAGAAAGTGCAGAGACCTCACAGGCCCCCAACTGCATACAGCCATCCTCGCCCACTGCCCACAGCCTGAATAGAGAGGTACACTCTTCACTCTTCATATGACATGATCAGCCAAAGCCCACAGTCTGTGTAATGACGTGTACTAGTCTGGGTTTTCTTTCCCACCGCTGTAACAAAACACCTGCCCAAGAGACTTAAGGAAGGGTTTATGCTGACTCACAGTGTGAGGTAGGGTCCATCTCAATGGCAACATCAAGGTAACAGATACACGAGATCTGGTCACATTGTTGTTTCTGTAGTCAAGATGCAGGATGGCCAGCCAGCATGGCTTAATCAACAAGCCCCAGGGACTCTAATCTCAGGAATGATAGCGATTTGACCTCTGGCCTCCACACACAAGTGCACACATTCACATGCACACACCACACATATATGTGCACATACAAAATAAAGAAACCCCATCAAGTTGAGAGCGGATGTTAACCATCAGAACACGTACCCCCATCCTAGGTCAGCATGGAACAGTTTCACAGCTTAAAGCCACCATGCTCAGTCTCCCCCTCCCCGCCCCGCAGCCTTCATCCCTGGCAGATGATGATCTTCGGGTGGCATATTTTGAGACAGGGTCTTCCTATGTAGCTCAGCCTGGCCTTGAATTTTCTGTCCTCCTACTTCTGCCTCCCAGGGTTGAGGTTGCAGGCATGTGCCATTGTGCCTGGCTTGAGGATTTTTTATGCTATCAATGTCTAACCGTGTATAACTGAAACCCTCTCAAGTCAGCTAATTTTAGATTTTTAAGAAGAATAAAGGTTAATAAGTCGCCAACAAGTCATCGTGCTAAGCAGCCAGGAGGCTGTGTCACCGTTGGGTTCCCTGGACTTTGGAGACAAGTTCATGTCTGTTGAAGGATAGCTAGATGAACATCATGCTTCTCTGGAACAAAAAAAGAAAAAGAAAAAAAAAAGAAGAAAACCCACTATGTAATTAGAGTCAGCGGTTGTCCATGGGGACGAAGGTCTACCTAGAACAGAGGTGCAGGCCTGTGGTACCAGCACAGACAAGGAGGAAGCACGAAGGTCAGGAGTTCAAGGACATCCTTGGCTACATCCCAAGTTCCAGGTCAGCCCGGGATACGTGAGACCCAGTTTTTAAAAGCAGAAAAGAAAAGCTTTTTCCCTGAACAGAGAACAGCTTGTAAAATAATGCAGCCGCATACGAAAGGCAGCCTCCAGGTCATGAGACTGCATGCAGACTTGGAGGTGTTGCTACACTTTAGAATTCTGGTGACTTCTTCCAAAGGGAGGGAGCTTTGCAAGCGGCAGCACCTACTGAAAGTGAGAAGATTTCTGATCCTTTTGGTAAGTTTTGAATTTGAGCATCTCTGAGCACCACCCAAATGAGTGGGCTGTCCTCCAGGCTGGGATACTCAGTGTCAAAATATGGCCACTCCCCAGGTTATGTGTAAATCTGGTCAATAGTACGGTAGCAAGAATATCATGTGGCCAAGCATAACGGTGCGCACCTGAAATCCCAGCACTCAGGAGACTGGAGCAGGAGGATTGTGGGTTGGAGGCCGGTCTTGGCTATTGTAGGAGTTTATCTGAGAAAAAGCAACAAAACAATATTGAGCTAAAAGTGGGGGGTGGGATGTTTTCTGTGCTGTGTGCATGGCCTGATGCAGTCACAGGGTCTGGACAAGCAGATCGGGGGGACCTGAGCGTCTGGAGAGGAACCATCATGACAGAAGCAGAGACTAGGCTGGTGCCATTCCGGCTAGAGGTCACATACCTTGAAGTCAGGCAGTCCCAAAGCTGGACAGCCACAGAAGCAGGGTGTCCTCTAGACATCTCGGGAGGAGGCTCACGTGACTCATTGTAACCTTCCAGGGCTGTGCAATGAGACACCTTCTCTATGGTAAGACAGACGCTTAGAGCAATTGTTAGAGTATCTTCCTTCTCAGGCTTGGATAATCACCTGTCACCCAACAGTCCCAGCTGGGGAAAGGTGGGCCAAGAAGTGTCCAGGTGCTGGGCATGGTGGCATCTTCCTGCAACCGCAGCACTCAGGAGGCAGGAGCAGGAGAATGAAGAGTTTGAGGTTGACCTGGGCTCTGTCAGCTTTTCTCAGAACCTTGAGGGGTAAGGTGCAGCGCTGGGTGCCCTCAGCTGGCTCCCGACACACACAGGACCCTGGGTTTCCTCCTCAGCACCACGCACAGAAATAAAGAGGAGTCAGCTGTATCGTCTTGCTGTGTGACATCACACCTCACAAGAAGCGAGTGTGCGGGATGACTGGGTTAGGACGACTGGAGCATTTACAGCCCGTCATGGGTACAGAGGGCATGGAGACAAAAGCGTGAGGCGGCTCATCCCTCTGAGAGGGAGGAATGAATGCGCGCACTCAGCTGGCTCCTCCTTTTTATTTAGTCAGGGCTCCAGTCCACAGCATGCTGCCATTTCTTCTGGCCTCACATGCCCGGCTCTCCTGGTCGCCAGCCTGTGATCTGTGAGCAACTGCTCAAGCCTTTTGTCACACCTACGAGCTTGAACATCTTCTAACACACTTTTTTAAAAAGTGTGTATGTGTGTGTGTGTGTGCAGCTGCCGGAACGCATGCGTGGAGGTCAGAGGACAACAATGGGCAACATTCCCTCCTTCGGCTGTATGGGACCTGGGTGCAGAACTCAGGTAGTCAGGATTAGCAGTGCACACCTTCACCCACTGAGACATCTCGGTGCGCCAACCAACCTCCAACTTGACTGCCCAAGCAAAATGGTTGTGCCCTGAACTTTGAGAAGAGTTCTCCTCGCCACTGTCTCCCAAGGTGACAGTCTTTGGTTAGCCTATAGTCTATCTCCTGGCGGCGGCGGCCTGTATCCATATACTGAGCCTACCCACTATATATGCAGAACTCTTTGATCAGCTGGGTGAACGGGACCCTCATGGAGACACAGGTATGTGTAAGGGGCTGGGATGTGTGACTCTCTGGTGATGGGGAAGGGGGATCCGAGAGGCTTCCCGTGCAATGACTTGTGTCCTCTGCCCCTGCTCAACACCCAGCTCAGATGCGCCACCCGCATCTCTCAATGACTGTGCCTCAACCTGCCTAACCTTGCGCTTCGGCTGGTCTGACAAGTTCCGGTTAATGAAGGGTAAGTGTGTGGTCATTTGGCATTCCTCTCTCGGGCACTCAGTTTTCCCCAGCCCTCCACAGCCAGGTGTTTCTCGGCACATGTATGTGGCCTGCTGCCCGTGGCCCAGTCTCGCTCTGAGACTTCAAGGGCTAACATTGGCATAGTGATTCTCAGGCTGGGACACAACGTAAGTACCACACGGCGCCCCTTACCATGGTGGATACATGTAGCATCACAGACTACCATGGTGGATACATGTCGCATCACAGACTACCATGGTGGATACATGTAGCATCACAGACTCTGTGAAGCTGACAGCAGAGGCTTGAACAGCTGCCGTACCTCAGCTGGGACCTGCCGCAGGGCCCTTTCTTCTTGGAGACCCTGCTTAATGCTGGCAGCCTTTCATGTGGGCGGGGTATCGGTCAAAACAGCATCCCCAGCTGTGGAATATGCTGTCTCCAGCTCCAAAAGGCGTTCCTACATGCTGTTCTCCATATATCACTCTGGGGAATAGCAATTGTGCGTTCTTTATCCAAAATTCTTGAGAGCAAAGTGTTCCGATTTCAGGTTCTTCTGGATTTGGGAGTATTTGTCCAGACATAATAAGATGTCTTCGGGATGGCAGCCAAGCTGAAACTCAAAATTCATTCATGTTTTATATATACTGTATATACAGAGCTTGAGGGCATTTGTACATTTTTTTTCTTAAAAAAATAATGTTATACATTGAAGCTTTTTTGGGGAGATTAGAGAGCTGGCTTGAGTTTGAATCACCAGCACTGACATAAAGAGCCTGGCATGGGTGTGCCTGTACCCCACATTGCGTGGCAGAGACGGGGGTTTCTGAGAACTCAATGGCCGGCCAGCCTAGTCAAAGCAGCAAGCTCTGGTTCAGTGAGAGACCTTATCTCAAAGTAACAAGGTGGGAAGTGACATCTAACAGCCTTCTTTAGCCTCAGCACACGCGCCCACACACACATGTGCATGCATTTTACACACACACACACGTGCACGCACGCACACACCAATACAAAGTTTCATCTTTCACTTGTAGTATCAGGCCAGGACTCAAAAGCTTCACACTTTTTTGGTTAGGGATGGTCTATGAGATGCAGTAATTTCACCGTCTGTGAAGTATGTGCCCAAACCATGAGATCCCTCAAATTATTACTGGTTTGGCAAGCTCCCTGCCTCCTATGTCTCTCTATCTCTATGTGTGTGTCTATGTCTGTATGTGTGTATGTGTGTGGGCACATGCACACTCACACAGGTCCATACATGTGTATGGAGGCCAGAGGTCGACACTGGGGTCTCCCCTTTACAACTCTTCACCTTGTTTTTTGAGGCAGGGTCTCTCACTGATCCTGGAGCTAACTGGATCAGCAAGACTAACTGGCCAGCAAATCTCAGGGATCCTTCTACCTCCGCCTCCCAAGGGTTGCGACCACAGGTGCACACTGCCGTACCTGGCTTTGTACATGAGTACTGAGTTCCAAACTCGGCCTCATGCTTGCATCAGTCACCTTACCAATGAGCTCCTTCAATTATTTCCCCTTCAACTGGAATTCGTGTGACATACCAACACTTTGAAAATGGGCTTTTTGGCATAACCGGATATCAACATGTAGAAGAATGAAATAGACCCATATCTATCACCATGTACAAAACTCAAGTTCAAATGGATCAAAAACCTCAACATAAAGCCAGGCACACTGAACCTCATAGAAGAGAAAGTGGGAAATATACTTGAACACATTGGCACAGGAGACCACTTCCTAAATACAATTCCAGTAGCACAGACACTGAGAGAAACAATTAATAAATGGGACCTCCTGAAACTAAAAAGCTTCTGTAAAGCAAAGGACACAGTCAAGAAGACAAAACGGCAGTCTACGGAATGAAAAAAGATCTTCACCACTCCACATCAGACAGAGGTCTGATCTCCAAAATATACAAAGAACTCAAGAAATTGGTCATCAAAAGAACAAATAATTCAATTTTTAAAAAATGGAGTACAGACCTAAACAGAGAACTCTCAACAGAGGAATCTGAAATGGCTGAAAGACACTTAAGGAAATGCTCAACATCCTTAGTCATCAGAGAAATGCAAATTAAGACAACTCTGAGATTCCATCTTACACCTGTAAGAATGGCCAAGATCAAAAACACTGGTGACAACTTATGCTGGAGATGTTGTGGGGAAAAGGGAACACTTCTGCATTGCTGGTGGGAGTGCAAGCTGGTACAGCCCCTTTGTATGTCAATGTGGCAATTTCTCAGAAAATTAGGAAACAACCTTCCTCAAGACCCAGTAATACCCCTTTTGGGTATATACCAAAAGGATGCTCAATCGTGCCATAAGGACATGTGCTCAACTATGTTCATAGCAGCTTTGTTTGTCATAGCCAGGACCTGGAAACAGCCTAAATGCCCCCTGACCAAAGAATGGATAAGGAAAATGTGGTACATTTACACAATAGAGTACTACACAGCAGAAAAAAATAATGACATCTTGAAATTTGTAGGCAAATGGATGGAGCTCGAAAACATCATATTAAGTGAGGTAACCCAGACCCAGAAAGACAATTATCACATGTACTCACTCCTAAGTGGTTTTTAAACATAAAGCAAAGAAAACCAGCCTACAAATCACAATCTCGGAGAACCTAGACAACAATGAGGACCCTAAAAAAGACATATGTAGATCTAATTTACATGGGAAGTAGAAAAAGACAGATCTCCTGAGTAAATTGGGAGAATGGAGACCATGGGAGAGGGTTGAAGGGGAGGGGAGAGACAGGGACAGGAGCAGAGAAAAATGTGTAGCTCAATAAAATCAATAAAAAAAAAAAAATAAAAGGGGGGCTTTTTACTCATCTGACACATTTTTGTGCATTTTTGTTGTTGTTGTTGCTGTTTTGTTCTGTTGAGATAGAATCCTGTTCGGTGACCCTGGCAAACACGGTACTCACTACAGAGCCCAGACTGACCTTGAACGAGTGTTCCACCGAACTCAGTGTCCTGAGTGTTGGATTATAGGCGTGCACCATCACACCCGCTGTCGCCTGCTACATTTAGCAGGATGTCATTGAATAGAGAGAGACCCACGTGACGCTCTGAGGAATGCCCAGGTGACACAGATCCCTCTATATCAGGCTCAAGCAGGAAACAGAAACCACAAAGTCATCTGACCCCTAAAACCTTAATTAAGAAGAATCTTTGGGCTAGAGAACTGGTTCAGTCGGTAAAACACTTGTCATGCAGGCACGAAGACCTGAGCTCGGATCCCTGGCACCAATATAAAAGGCAAGTGTGTTAGTGCGCTCTGGAACCTCAGCACTTAGCCGGAGGTGGGAAAGAGAGGTGAATCCTCGAAGCTCGTCGATCAGCCTGTCTAGCCAATTGGTGAGCTCCAGTTGCAGAGAGAGCCCCTGTCTCAGAAAGTAAGTTGGAAAAGCAATTGAGGAGGATTTGATGTCTCTGCACACACAAATGTACAGGTGCTAATGCAGGTGTGCAAGGACACACACGTGAGCACGTAAACTTGTGCACAACACACGAGAATCTTTACAGGTTAGGGACATAGCTCAGCTGGTAGAGGCTTGCTTCGTATACCCAGGCTCAGTTTTTTTCCATCCATTAGGCCTTGTTGCTGTTTAGCTCACGCCTGTAACCACAGCACTCGGAAGCAGGAGGACCAGATGTTCAAGGTCATTCTCAGGAGCCTGCATATTGTAGGGCAGCATTAAGCCTGGACTGGGCAGTGTTCGGGTAGAGAAAGTCCCAAGAAACACTGCTCCAAGCAAGGCAAAGCAGGCGGGTGGGTGCCCCACAGAAGCTATGGGCTCAAAAGCTGGATTCCCTGCAGTGCCAACCCCAGTGCAAATATCCCCATTGGGAAAGCCACAGCAAGGTAGACACCAGCGCTGGGTATTCAGCTAGGGCCTAGAGCCCCTTTGGCATTCTATAAGAAAAAACAAAGCCAACCACACCAGAACCAGCAGGGAAAGCCTCTTCCTTCTGTGTGCTCACTCCAGGGCATTGAGTGACAACGTTTAACCACAGACTCACCGCTAAGATGAACCACTTACTGGACCCAGCTCCATTACCACTGAGCAAGTGACGAAGGGCTTGAGAGGAAGGGCAGTAAACTGGCCAGGCACAATGGCATAGACTGGTAACCCCAGACCTTGGAAAGCAGAGACAGGAGGATTGCTGCAAGTGTGAGGTCAGCCTGGTGACTACACAGCTAATTCTAAACCGGTCGGGATTACAGAGGAAGCCTAAAGTTAAAATGGTAATAATAGTAATCATAATAGAAACTTCCACAGACTGGATTTTAACACAGGCTAGAAATTTTAGCACAGTCGGGATTGTGAATGCTTGATATCGTTTTTCCAGAAAGGGAGAATCAATTCACAGCATGTTTCAGAAACCCTGAATCTCTTCCAGCAAAGACAGCGCCTCTGGCTTGGTAGGCACTAGGGGCTGCTACTCCGCGGAGCCTTCTCGGTGTCTCTTAAAGTCTGCGCTCTGTGAGCCAGAGCAGCAATTACATGGAGCTATGAAGGGAATCCCTCTCCCGCCTCCTCCATATCCCTGAGGGGAGCCTTGTGCTCCTCAACTTTCCTATCTTTCCTATTTGCTTCTCACTTAGTGTGGAGAAGAGGAGGGGCTTCCCAGCTGCTATAGTTCCACAAGCTAACGTGTGTGTGTGTGTGTGTGTGTGTGTGTGTGTGTGTGTGTGTACTGGGATGAGGCAGGGATACTCAACTCTTGAATGTCTTCAATCACTCAGTCAACCTGACACACTGCTCTTGAATATGTTGATTTCAATTTGTTTTACATGGGAACCATGGAAATCATGGCTGTGTGGGGCTTATGAACCCGAGGGACTCCTGTCAGCCAGCCATGGGACAGGACTCCGTGTCTGTCTAATGAGTCAGAGCTTCTTTCTAGATGGAGACAAAAGAAGGCCCCATACTAAATGAAGACCATAACATATACCCTTTAATAAAGCAGGTACTAATTATCCTGGGTTTATTTACTTATTTCTCATTTTTAAGGCATGGTCTCATATAGCCAGACTGGCCTTGAACTCACTTTGGAGCCCAGTAGAACCATGAACTTTGGTCTTCCTGACTCTACCTCCCAACAGCTGGTATTCTAGAAATTACTCACCAGGCCTGGCTTCCTTGTATTTTTTGACTTAGCATAGAAGGACATTTCTCAAAAATTTGGAAGCTGTAGTCTAGATGAGTTGAGGGTCACCACCACCATGGCTTGGGTCCTCTGGAAATAAAGACAGGTTGCAACAAACCAGGTAATGTTAATCTTGTGCCTATACAGCAAAGGTCCAGTATTGTTCTGGCCTCTATTACTCTGGGTCTTATCAATTCCCATGACCATCAATGGGCCTGGCTCTGTAAGAGCATGTTGTGGGGCTGGAGAGACAGCTCAGTAGTTAAGATTGTGAGCTTTGCCCACGCCAGGTGCTCACAATCACTGTAACTTCAGCTCCAGAGGAATCCAGTTCCTCTGGCTTCTGAAAGCACCTGCAGGCCCAGATCTATACCCACACATAGACACACATATAATTAAAAATAATAAAAAGAAATCCAGCACCCCATGTCCCTCACGCTGGTACCTACCGGCTATGTCTTGCAGATCCTTTGGGGCACATTCTCTTTTATTCCTCATTAGGTAGTCTACCTGACTGAGTTACACTGTGACTTAATCCTGGTTTTTATTTAGCTTGTATTGATGCCAGGAGAGAGTTTAGGGGACAGACGTTCTGTTACATGTTAGTCTAGGGGAAGGTTGTATTTTCTTCCAAAAGAGATCGACAGGGGTGCTCCTGCAGGCTCAGAGCTGAGCTGCCTTGCTGGGAAGCTCGGCCTTTGGTGCTACTGAGCAAACTCCACTCAGTTTGGAGCTTCTCGGTGTTCTGAACACCTGATGCGCCACACCAAACATATCACATAGCATGCCAGTGACATTAACAACCAACTCCTGTCCGTGTGGACTGACTGTGCACAAGTGATCATGGGTTACAGGGCCCTCACTAACTAGCACTAACACCCTGCTCACTCTCTGCTCTCTTGGACGATTTTTTTTTAATTTTTTATTTATTTTTATTTTATGTGCATTGGTGTTCTGCCTGCAGGTATGTCCATGTGAGGGAGCTGGATCAGCTAGAATGGAGTTACAGGCAGTTGTGAGCTGCCATGTGGGTACTGGAAATCAAACCCAGGTCCTCTGGAAGAGCAGCCAGTGCTCTTAACCTCTAAGGCATCTCTCCAGTCCCCTCTTGTGTTCTATTATTAAGACCAGTTGTCCTGGGTTGAAGGTCATAAGCAGCAAAAAATCTGTTTATTAGAATGTTCTATCAACACCTGCCCAGGCTGGAGCCAGGAAAAGCTGAGCTTCCGTTCACCATGAAACAGCCTGGCAGAGCTTGGCTTCTTCTAAAGTTAACATGAACCATATGAGTGTCTGTGGGGCCAAGAGGACCCACATCTCTATCAGTCATTGAGTATGGGGCTTCCCAGAACAGGAGAATTTATTTATTTTTGGTTTATTTTTGAGATGGTGTCATGTAGCCCAGGCTAGCCTCAGACTTGCACAATAGCCTAGGATGATCTTGAACTTCTGATTCTTCTATCTCTACCTCCTGACTGTTGGAATTATAGGTATGTGCCACCATGAAGAGGGGGACTTTTGTAGCTGAGGCTATCCCTGGAGGTCTGAACAGCCAAGGGCCTGTCTGAAGAGAGTTCCCCAGAACTGGGCATGTCCTCCCTGAAGATCTGGGCAGCACATCTTCATGTCACCAACACTGTAGCATGGTGACTTAATGTTTTGATAACCATACATAAAATGTACGTTATGTGCCAGGCGGCGGTGGCGCACACCTTTAATCCCAGCACTCGGGAAGCAGAGGCAGGCGGATCTCTGTGAGTTCGAGGCCAGCTTGGTCTACAGTAGAGCTAGTTCCAGGACAGGCTCCAAAGCTACAGAGAAACCCTGTCTTGGAAAACCAAAAAGAAAAAAAAAAACAGAAAAATAGAAAAGAAAGTATGCTATGTAATTGTACACATCCTAAAGATTTGTTTCTGTTTACTTACATGTGTGCATGTGTGTACATGGTTATATGTTTACTTACATGTGTGCACGTGTGTACATGGTTATATGTTTACTTATATGTGTGCACGTGTGTACATGGTTATATGTTTACTTATATGTGTGCATGTATGTACATGGTTATATGTTCCACACGCATGCCGGCGCTCATAGAGGGCAGAGAGTGCCAGATCCCCTGGAATTGTAGTTACAAGCAGTTATGAGCCACCAAATGTGGATGCTGGGTACCACATCTGGATCCTCTGCAAGAACGGTAAGCGCTCTAACCACTGATCCAGTCCTCTAGCTGGCAATTATACATATTTTACTTTATGTGTTTAAAAACGTTATCTGAAAAGGGATTTCCTGAGATGTTAAAGGATTCCATGGTGTAAAACAGGTGAACCACTGTGCTGTGGCTGGGCTGAGGTGTCAGCTTGGCACAGCTACAGTCATCAGAGAGGAAGGAGCCTCAGTTGAGGAAATGCCTCAGTGAGATTCAGTTGTAAAGCATTTTCTCAATTAGTGATCAATGAGGAGGGCCCAGGCCATTGTGGGCGGTGCCATCCCTAGGCAGGTACTCCTGGGTTCTATAAGAAAGCAGGCAGAGCAAGCTATGAGGATGGAGCCAGTAACCCGCACCCCTCCATGCCCTCTGCATCAGCTCCTGCCTCCGGGTTCCTCCCTGCTTGAGTTCCTGTCCTGACTTCCTTTGGTAATAAACAGCAATGTGATAGTGTAAGCCAAATAAACCTTCTTCTTCCCAACTTCCTTTGTGGTCATGGTGTTTTGGTACAGCAATAGAAACCTAACTAAGACAATCACTTTCTGATAACAGAAGTATGAGCATGACCTTCTTTCTTAGGAGAAACTGGCTTCATCTTTCCCTAGTACCTTTCTACCCTCTGTTCTCTATGGTCTCCCAACACACTCATCATATCCATACAGTCTCATAACAGACTCAAGTTCAGTTTTCGTTTTCCCAGGGTGCGTTTAGCTACCACCAACGAAGGTGGACAGTGGCATTTACTGAAATCCAGAACTCACAAGTCTCCTACATTTATTGATCTTTCAGTTGGGGACGACCATATAACCAAAGTGATCCCGTGCCAGCCTCCGGGACAACCAGTACCTCCTCCACACGCTTCTCCCCTGCCTCCAGATGGACCCATAAGTAACAACCCAACCTCGTCCCCACGAAGAACAAGGCTCTGAGAAGTGGTAGAGGCATACAATGGAAGGGGCCTGTTTCCATAATCTCTCAGGGAGGGAGAATTTACATACCCTGACCTGGAGTGCGTACCTGTACCACTGGAGTCTGGTTGGAACCACTAGTTAGAATCCGTCTGTCTCAGTGTCTCAGGTTGTGTGTGTGTGTGTGTGTGTGTGTGTGTGTGTGAATACATTTAGTGGCCAAGCTTCCAGACTATCGATCTAGGGTGCCCGCAGCTCATCACTACACAATCCCATCTGAGACTATTCAATAAAGGAACTGAAGCCAGGAAAAGGTCATGAATTTGTCTAACCTCACATGTGATGGCTGAGACTGGGCACACAGTTCCTGCTACCCCTGTCCATTTCCTTTCCCTTATGCTAATCTGCCTTCTACAGTCCTGCCTGTGTATGTTTGTGCTGGACCCAAGAGGCCATGAGCTTTCTATTTCAGCAGGAGGGAGGGGCAGAGGGATGGAAGGGGATACATTTTCTTGGCCTGCATTAGCGAGCCATTAGCTACCCACAGTGATCAAATTATCTGGAATGAACACTCAACTCCACATCACATACATTTAAAGGACAGACTCGCTCACAACTCTTTCTAGCATTCATCACCTCCATTTAGTGTGGGCAAATGTGAACATTCGGTATCGGGGGACCACAGTGTCATTAGGTCCTTGACAGTTCTCCATCATACTCTCTACTAAGGGCTCATAATGATAAGTTTGAATGTGAAGGAGTGTCACTTTGATGGTTCCAGATGACACATATTAAGAAAATAAAGTGTAGCAAAAGCATTGACCTTGAAAATGATAATGACATAAATACAATTTATCATTTAGTGAGTGCAAGTTGTTACTGTATAAGAAACCACACACACACACACACACACACACACACACACACTTATTAAATTGCCATAGTCAGCTTATGTCATGCTAGCAACCAGCTCCCAAAATCTTGGTGGCTTCTGCAACAAATTTTAACTTTTGCTCATCTTGTATGTACTAGGCCCTTAGGACTTTCCACTCCAGGATCTGGGCTGTGGGAGCAGCCCCAGGCAACGTGTCTTTTTAGTAGTGGGAAGGAAGTCAAACACAGAGACTTGCCTTACGTTTCTGTTTGGACAGGTCTGCATCACGTAGCTGACAACGGACAAGGGTGTATGATTCCCCACCCAGGAAAAAGCAACTACTGGAGACAACAATAAAATGCCAGCCCTGCAAGTTCCTCTTCTCGGGAACAATTTGGCTAAGTTCCTTTGTAGAGACCAGAAATATCCCTTCCACTTGGGGCGACAGGAAAAGGCTTTGTTAAAATCTGAGCTTGATTTTGAAGGTTAGGTAGGTATTCGTGGGTAGGAGAAAGAACAGGGAACTTGTCGGCAAAAGGAACCCCAGAGCACAGAGGTAGGGAAGGGATTTAGTTAAGCAGCCTAGCCACAGAGTTGGTGATCTAGAAAAGTGGAACGGAGGGGTGTTTTGATCAAGGGACAAGTTGAATGCTGGGTCAAGGAGTCTGAGTGCACTTGTCTGGAAGCTGGGAGACATCTTTGGGCGAGAGACTGCCATGAAGGAAGGGATCACATCTGAAAACTGATCTGACCAGGAGTGCAGGTAGGCGGAGAGAGGGGAAACTGAGAGCGGGGAGACCGCTAAGGTCCTAGATGTCAGAACTGAAGCAGGAATCTTGAAGCAGGGTGGTGAGAGCTAGAACAAAAGCAAGGTCAGACCTAGAAGTTCAGAACCCGAGGCTTAAGAAGTAAGAGCCGCTTCTATCATCTACCCAGAGGCCCCAAGACAATACAGTAATTAAGTCCATAGGAAAAAGTTGGTGGCGCCAGAAAATTGAGCCCAAAGCCTTGCATATTATTTGGTTCAAAGATTTATCCATGTTTTGCTGCTAAGTATGCGTGCATGTATGTATGTGTACCACGGGCATGCCTGGTGCCCCTAGAATCTGGAAGAGAGTGTGGGACCCCCCAGATCTGCAGTTACAGACAGTTGTGAGATGGCATCTGGGTGCTGGGAATCCAGGTCCTCTGCAAGCACAGCAAAATTCACTATGCAACCCAGGATATTCTTGAACTCTTGGTGATCCTCCTGCCTCAGCCTTCCTGAATGCTGGGATCACAGATGTTTTTGTTGTTGTCTTGCTTTGTTTTTTCTTGTTTGTTTTTGTTTTTAACAATAGCAGGGATAGTGGTACACATCTCTAATCCCAGCATTCTGGAGACAGAAGCAGACCCGTGGATCTCTGTGAGCCCTGGGCCAGCCAGGGATACTTAGTGAGAACATGCCTTATAAAAGAAAGGGGGGAAAAAAAGTCATTCAAATGAAAGCTTCAAGACAAGATCTCCCCTCTCTGGCAAGGGCTGTTTGCTCCTGTTCCTTGCATCTGAACAGGCTCCAGCTGTCCAAGAGCTTTGGGCTTTGGGGAGATGAGAAACAAACCAGCCCAGGGCTACATGGCTAGAAAGAGGACTAATGCCCAGTTTCCACGCCGGAAGCCTAACATCCAGCAGGTGGCCATCTCCAGCAAGCACCTTAAAAATTCAGCTCTCAAAGGTGTCTCAACAAACGAGATAAAAATAACTGTGAAAATGCCTTGCAGTGTGGTAAGCCATCATTAAAACTTATCTATTTGAAGATTTTTCTTCCCTAGGGTCCCGGTTAAGATATCTAGTGGGTTTGAATGCTCCTTGATTTAAAAAAAAATTTTTTTTTGCAAGAAAATTCTAAACTGTATTACGATCAAAGTTAATCTGTTTCAAGAGGATTTGTCAAAGAAATAATTCACTTTGGCCATTAACCAAAAAGGGGGGGGGGGAAGCAAGCAAACAGCGACCCTTGGAAAAGTGGCCTTTATCCAGAGGACCACATTTTGGGAGCAGGAGGCCTCGGGGGTCCAATGAGCCTGCAAAGGTGAACTGAAAAGCCAACAAGGACCGGCTCACCGCTCCGCCTCGAACCCACCCACGGGAACAGAGGGAGGAGACCCCTGGACTAGACAAAGGCTGCAGCCCCAGGAGGCCGGGGTGCGCGTGCGCCACGGAGCAGGCGCGTGCGCGCGGCGGTCAGCGCGGAGGCCCGAGGCGTGGCGGGACCCGGGAAGGGAAGCGAGGAGCCGGGCGAAGCCTGGCGACTCGGGGATGGGGTAGGGAGGGCTGCGGGTCGCTCGCGCGCGCCCCCTGGTGGCCGGAGGGGAGGCGCCCCGCAGGCCTCTGCCCGCCCCTCCCCTCGCGAGGGTCGCGCTCCCGTGGCTCGCGCCTGCGCCGCCCGCCGGCCTCGGGAACGCGCTCTCTCGGCGGCGCGCGCGCTCCCAGTCTCCGCCACCCACCAGCTCCGGCACCAGCAGCAGCGCCGCCGCCACCGCCCACCTTCTGCCGCCGCCGCCGCCACAGCCACCTTCTCCTCCTCTTTCCTCTTCTGTCCTCGCCTTCTGTCGATCATCAGGTAAGTGCCCCCATGCTCTGAAATCTGGTCCCCATCTGGCCCTGTGCGCCATCCTCTTGCCGCCCTTCGCCCCAGAGATGGATTTAGGGCGCTGGGCATCAGTCAGACGCAACGGAGGGGGCCTCGGCGCCAGGGAGCTGGGAAGGAAACGCGTGCAAAAGATGCACGCACGCGGGTGAATGCGTGTGTCTGTGTGTGCTGGGGTCCGCACCATCCATTCCACACAAACGGGGGGGGGCGTCTGTGCCAGCAGGGTGGGGCGCGGGTGGCGGTGACCTAGAGGAGGGGGTTTTTCTGTGCTCTAGATCGCAGCTTTTTGCCGCAATGGGCGTGGGTCTGTGTGTGTGTATGGGGGTCCAACGATGACCACCGAAACTGAACCTGAAGTCAGATTTCTCTGTCCCCGATTGCCATCAGTCCCAAGGAAGGTGTGGATTGGATCCTAGAAAAGATGACTGCCTGCATGCCTCTTCCCACACCTCCCTGACAGGGATTCTGACGGGGCCTTCACTGGCCCTGATTTAAGGCGGTGTCCCGCCCCCTCCCCTTTTCCTCCTTCAGAAGCCGGCAGGGGACATTTGGGGGCTGGGAGGAATCGAGAGGATGGGGAGGGGTCCAGGCGCTGTCACTTTAGCCGCCCTTCCCCCTGAGCGCGCTTGGTACAGTGACAGGGGCAGCGCCGCCGTGCCCGAGAGAAGGTAGTGCGCGGATCCCAATGTGGAAGCTCGGAGGCAGGGATCGATCACCTGGCCTCGCGGTGTCTGCGGGCTTGCCAGCCGCGGTTCCCCGCTCGAGGGCTCGCACTGTCACAGCCCAGCACAGACCTGCGCGAGGGCTGCAGGTGCATTTCAGGGCGGATTCCTTTCTCTGCGTTCTGCTCCCGGCTCCCGGCATGTGCGCTCCCTGCCGGAGGCACGAGCTGGCGCGCAGGGCTCGCCCCTCACTGCGGCAGTGGGTGTGGACCTGGGTGGGAGAGGAGGGGGAGAGTAGGATGTGTCTCCTCCCGCTGCTACCCCTCCCCCGGTTTTTTTTCCCCCTCTGAACGCGAGGTGCCATCTTTTTGCGGCGAGTCACGTCCCTATCGTAGCGTGCCAAGTGCCGTGGCCGGGCTTTGGAGGACCCGCTGAGAAGAGCAGGGGCATGATGAACGTGGACATCTTGGCATTTAGCTTCTGCGCCATGCTCATCCGGTCGTTCACCTGGGGTCTTCGTAGGGAGCTTGCTGCTTTGTTCGTCGAGGTTGTGTGATTTAGGATCTGCCCTCCTGGTTTTTTGGCTTTCGTTCGACGAGGATATTTACCCACGCGCGGCGCGCAACTCCATCATTTTTTCCCCCACACCACTCATTTCAGACCCTTTGTTGGATCTACTGACGTGCTGGGGTCTAGTCACAGCCCCCAGGGCACGCATGGAACGTACGTGACCCCGCGCATCCCTCTCCCCCAGTTCGGCACAGCTTCAGGGAGCGTTAACTTGAGCCACACGGGTGGTATTCGAGGTAGATTCTCGTGTGCAGGTGTCCTCAGAGGAATCACGTCCCTCCCCACATCCAGGGCGTCCTGGGGACAACACCCCACCATGTTTCACTGCTAGGGGCTCCATCCCCCTCGGGAATGGGGGAGATTCGGCAAACTTGGCTTCACCACCACCACCTTTGATACCTCTTGCCTCTCCCGGTGGGAGAGTGTGAGGAGGGGACATGCGATCCCCTGGGATGCAGCGGCCACACCCATCCCTCCCAACCCATGGGGAAGAGGGGGGCGGGTTAGGGGTTGTCATGAGAACCATACCAGCCAGAGAAGGAACCTCTGGGCGTTACCCGGCCCCTTACTCAGCAGAGAGTCGGAATCCTGGGGTAGATTGTCAGTGCCAGTTTGTCCTATGGGAAGATTCCGGGGAAGGAGTATTAGTCTCATCGGCATTGGCAACCATAGCCATCCAGATAGGCACATCTGCTGTATTTTTATTATAGGCATACTGACTGATATTATTTTGTTAATATTATTTAAATGAGGGACTTTCACTTAAAAGTCCACATTTACAACATCCCTTGAAACCGAAGAAGGATGGAAATCGAACAGGTCCTAGCAGCCTCCCCCATCCTGCAGTAAGCCCCAGTCTTCGAGGTTTTCTGGTTAATTCTACCACTGAATACTGGTGCAGGCGTGCAGTTTTGAAACCAAGCGAGCACCTCTTAAGGGCCGAATCGCCCACGTCGGCTGCCCAGCTTGATCTGCATTTCTGAAAATGTCTCGGCTGGGGGTGGAACGCCCTCTCCCGGCCAGACCGCGGCCAGAGGCTGTGGCGTCGTGCCTGGGCCCGCCCGATAGAGATTTCGAGCAGCTGAAGGATGGATTCAAATATGACCCATCCCTCGCCCCATGACGGACTGCTGGGAGCAGGATTCTTAATCCAGAAGAAGCCAGACTCTTGGAATGGGCGCGGAATAGGGAAGCCTGAGAGGGACGTTTTCTATTGTGGCCAGTTGGGCAAAGGTGTCACAGTCCTGTAGGTGGGAGATCGACGGGAGGGGGAGGAAAGAGAACATTTCACCAAGTGAAGAAACAAAGCACGGACCACGCGTCTTCGAACTCGCTCCATTTTGCACTGTATTGGCAGTCGGGTGACATACTTTGGTCGCCAAGGCCTGGGTTGTTAATGAAAGATCATCAGGGGTTGCTGCCTGGCCCTTGTGCGGAGATTGAGAGGTTCCGTTCCTGGCTCGGCCCTAGCTTTAACAAACCTGCTTCACTTCAGAGCTAGGAGTTTGTGCTGAAGCCGAGACTGTGGCGCGCTGAGCCACCCTGGGCTCATCCAAAGGGGTTCAAGTACCCAAAAAGAGCTAAGATTTCAGCCACTACCTCAGCAGGTGGATGAGCCCTTTTATGCCCCCCCGAGGCCCTATTCACTCTCTAGCGCTCAGAAACTTGTAGCTCCAAGTCTTTTTTTCCGGCTGGCTAGCATTGGGTGGATGATGGGAGCTGGAACAGACAAACCATTCCCTCCAGGTCTCTTTTGGCTCCCACCTGGGCTTTTCAGAACTGCCCAAATTTTGCAAGATCCCTGCCCTGCCCCTTCAATTGTTGGGTCTCAAAGCAGTAAAGGAAGTGTGGACCTTCTGTAGGTTAATTCTGTGGTTATAGTTCTGAGATGTCATCTGTGTTTGATGCTGCCGTTTGTGTCTGCTGTAAGAACTGCTTGCCGACTCGCCATTTTGCAAAGCTTCTCTAAATGAATGGTTATCTAGCTAAGTGTGCCCGTCCCTCCCCCAGCTGCCTGCGATGTCTGCTGATTTTTGTGCACCGTTTGCCTTGCTGGCAGATGTGTTTAGATTACAGCAGTAACCTGGCTTGGCTTTGGAGGTCATTTTAGGATGATCTCAGTATTCCTTAGCTTGGCTAGGTTTTTTTTTTTTGGGGGGGGGGGGCTGAGGGAGAGCCAGTCCGTAGTGTGTCTCTCTGGCCCTGCACAGACCCTGTACACACGCTTGCATGGTGGTGGAAGGGCGTGGTTCTTAAGTGGCTTCTAGTGTCAGGCTCTGTTCCCTAGAGACGAACAAAGGAAACAGATAGTGCCCAGGAACTGCAAGAAGAAAACTTAGTAATGGTTTGATTGAGGTGAGGCCAGGCTTGTTCCCACCAGGAAAATGAGCCCTTGTACTGAGCAAGCTCTTTGACCCCCTCGTCCTTGGAAGGCTAGAGAGGGCTCTGGTGCCCTTTGTGTAGACTGACTGTTCCTGCTCCCCCTTTTAACATCAATACATCCAGTCCATTGATTTAAAACTCTAAGGATTTTTGTTTTTCTCTATCTCTCCTTAGCATGTTGTATGTGACTTTTGTGATTCCCTGGCTGTGTGTGAAAAGATACATTGTTTTTCCAATTGAATATATGAACCTTTCCAACAGTGCCTTCCCTTCTGTGTGTTTAGTTAAGATTTTTTGATTCCCCTCCTGAAAAGGAATCACTTCAAAGGAGATTATAAAAAAATAAAATACCCTTAGAGACTTACTACAGAGCTAGACATATAATAGGTATTTGGCCCATAATCGTTTAACAAATAAGTGAATAAAATGGAGAGACAGAGGTCAGGAGGGTATCGGAGAGAATGTGGAGTGGGATGCATAGTCAAGGTCACAGCATCTGGGAAGCCTGGGGACAAATCCAATCTATTTTCCCGCGGGTCCAGCTGGTGCCCAGACAGCTGCCTGTGATCTACTGCTGCTCCCATAGCTTCCACAGGTGGCTCACCTGCCCCTTGTTGGTGAAAAGGGGAGGAAGAGTGGAGAGAGGGGAGAAGAGGCCACCCATGGGGTAGTCACAGTCCTGTTGCAGGTGACTGGAATGCAGGTGGGGACCCTCACCCTCTCCTCTCCCTCCACTGTCCTCATTCATCAACACTTCGGAGACCGTCATTTCTCTTCACCCTCAGAAGCACCCCTCTGGCTACTCAACCCACAGGAGTTAGGGGTATCTGGCCAGGAGAGAAAGAGAGATGTCCCTAACTGTTCAATGGATCTTTTCCTGGAAAATCATGGTCCTCAGATGGTGGCTGAGATGCCTGGAAAGTCGTTATGTATGGGAGGGCGGCTGCTGGCATCTTGTGGGTAGAGGCCAGAGATGCTGCTAAACATGACAGGACAGCCCCCAAATGGCATTGGCACTAGCACTGGCATGGGGAAGCCCTTTTGTAGAAACGGTCTTTCTCTGGCACTTTTGAGCTCAGTTACACGCATTGCGTGTCTTCTAGGAGGTGACCTATGGTCCTCACAGCTACCTCACTTACAGAGTGTTACCATCCCTGAGAGACAGAGATGCTGCAGTCAGAGAGATTTCATAACCAGTGCAGGATGCTCAGCACGTGACACACAGCTAAGCTCCATGAGGTTTAATAGACCTTTGTGGGCTAGCCTGGGGACCTAGTCAGACTTTCCAACCACCCAGTCTTTTTGCAAGAACCTGATTGGATCACAGGCTAGACTAAGTTACAGGTGTATGGATTTAAGTGTTCGGTGTCTGATTTTGACATCTGGAGCAAAGGACTTTGCTCCATCTTGGTGCTCTGCCTATCAAACAGAGAGGGAATCTTCCCCGGGGACATTAACCCCCACCTGATTCAGGGGTCCTGGACTCATCTGTCATGCGAAGGGGCAGCCAGGTGTGATTGACTCAGAGACAACTGTTAATTGAGACTGGGGGATGGAGGGCTGGGAAGATGGCTCAGCTGTTAAAATGCCTGTCCCCAACATGAGGACCTTCCTGAGTTCAGATCCCCAGCCCTTACATAAAAGCTGAGTGCTGTGGTATGTATGTATCTGTTACCCTAGTGCTGGGCAAGGGTGGACACAGGTGGGCCCCTGATGCTCTTTCCAGAAAGTTTAGTCATATTCACGACCTCCGGGGTCACTGAGAGTTTCTGTCTCTACAAATAAGGTGGAAAATGATGCAGGAAACCACCCAATGTGAGCATATGTACACCTATGCCTGTATACACACACACACACGCATGCATGCACATGCACACACACATGCGCACACACGTGCACACACATACACACTGAAAGCATATATACACAAAGATTGGAGATCAGTCAGATTCAGCTGTGGTCGGGGTGAAGTCATGAAGTGTTGGGGGATGTCTTAGATGCTGTCCCTCCCAGGGGTAGAGCACTGGCACCCATAGCTGAGGCCCAGCTCTGAAACGTATGTAGAGTTATGGGCACTAGAAGCCTTCATTGCAAGCATCCTGGGTCTTCCTGGGCAACAGTGGCCCTGGAGGCTGTGCTGGCTGCCTGGTGAGACTCTAAGCTGCATTTACGTTGTTTCTGGTGCTATGGAGAGTGCTTGGGCCACAGGCTCACTGCTGCTCTCCATGAGGTGACTGCAAGGGAACAAACCTCCTGCCTAACCCCCAGTGCCAGGGACGGAGCCCACACTGTCACACTTGCCTCACTGCTGTGGCTATCCAGGAATATCTTCCCTGCCTCCAGCTGCTAGACTTCGTGGGGAGGCAGTGTTGAGTTCACCCCAGATACCTGTGGCATTCTGGATTGTTCCGTAGGGGTGTGCATAAGAACGGACTTCTGCAAAATAAGATCTCAAGTGACTTCCAGGCCATTATCTTAACCTTTTCTCTCTGCTCATGGTCCAGCAGGCTCTTCACTGAGCCCTACCAGCTACTCAATAGGAAATCCCAGGAAATAATGTATCTTGTACCTCAGCTACTCAAGAAAGTGGTATAAGTGCCTGGAGAGCAGGTGCCCAGCACAGAGCAGTGACCTGCAAGCAGAGGTCATTTGGTTTAGAGTCCTTGGATGCCATTCCCATCTCCCCCAGCAATCCAACATAAGGTGGTGCTTAGCTTCTTGGGGAGATTTTTTTAATATATTCATATGTGACCCAGGATATAATAATGCCTGACTAGAAGGTTCCCAAGGAGTTTAAATGAGGTGATGGGTGCTCACCATGGCCTGGCACGTGACTGCTCACCAAATGGCATCCTTTAACACGATCCTTTGGACGGGCACCTGTGATAAATAGCATATGGAGGCATCTTGAGCCCCTATTGGAATATGCTGTAATAGATAAATTATACCAAGCAGGAACGAAGCCCAGATCCTCTGGAACTAGGCATTGTTGTCTGGGCGGAAGTGGATCTCCAAGATCACACACACACAGGTTTAAATGTACACACAGGACTCTTGCCACAGCAGGGACTTATCTGTTGTCCTGCTTCTGTCTGCTTCCTTCCTGAAGCCTGCTCCATGCCAGGAATAAACTGCGAACTCCCCACACCAGCCTTCCCTGCATGCCCCACACTGGCCCTCCGGCCCTCCGGCCCTCCGGCCCGCCCTCCCTCCCTCCCTCCCTCCCTCCCTCCCTCCCGGGAAGGGTGACCTGGCTCCGTGTGTCAGGCCCAGAGGGCTTCTGGTTTACTCATTGAATAAAAGCCACTGCTCAGGACTGAGAAAGTAATGGCAGTAAAGGGAAGGCCCTGCCTGTGGGGAGATTTCGAAAGGGGTGATTCCCATCCTGCAGAAGCCAGTAGGTGAGCGGCCTTCATGCCAAATGATGTCAAAAGACAGAGTAATGTTAAGTAAAACATACTCCTGGGAGATAGAACCTGGGGATTCCAAACCCCCAATAAACAGAGCCGTGTGTGATTCAATATAACATGCTAAAGAAGTCTTCTCCGCCACGGGATCAAGACTAAGATCAGGATACATCAGTTTTTTTAAATCATTTTTAATTTTGTTTGTTTGTTTGTTCAGTTATGTGTGTGTGGATGTGTGTCGTGTATGTAAGGGTGCCCTCGGAGGCTGAAGATCATCAGATCTGATCTCCTGGAGCTGGACTTACAGGTAGTTATGAGCCACAGGTGTGAGTGCTGGGAACCAAACCTGAGTCTTCTACAAGAACAGGATGGGCTCTTAACCATATACCCACCTCTCCAGCCCCTTGAGCGTATGTGTGAGCATGTATTTATTTACTTAATGTGTGTGCATGCATGCATACATGCCACAGTTCACTCGCAGAGTTCATAGAACAATTTGTGAGAGTAAGTTCTCTCCTTCCAGCATCTGCATCCTGGGTCTCAAAGTCAGGTCATCAGGCTTGGGAACAAGCGCTTTGCCTGCTCGGCCATCTCACTGAACCATGCTTATACTTTTTTGGGGGGAAAATGTTTTTATGTGTGCGTGTGTGTGCAGGCTTGTGTGGCGTATGTGTATACATGCTATGTACACGTGTATATGCAGTGGAGGCCAGAGGACAACACCAGGTACCTTCCTACATTGCTTTCTACCTTATTTGTTTGTTTACTTATTCTAAAGTTTTTATTTTATGTCTGTGGGTATTTGGTCTACCTGTAAGAGTGTGCATCATGTATGTGACTGGTGTCCACAGAGGCCAGAAGAGTGTTAGATCCTCTGGGACTGAAGTTACAGATGTTTGTGGGCTGTGATGTTACTGCTGGGAATCAAACCCAGGTCCTCTGGAAGAACAGCTAGTGCTCTTAACCATTGAGTCATCTCTCCAGCCTCTGTTTATTTTTGAGGCAACATCTCTTGTTGAATCCAGAGCTAGGTAATTGACTAGACTGGCTGGGTCATGAGTTCTGGGATCTCCTGTCTCCATCCCTGCCTGAGCTCACCTGTTGGGGTTACTGATGAGCATCAGTAGTTCTGAGACCCTAAAGTAAGGGTTCCTAGGCTTGGTGGGAAGTGGCTTGGGAGGTAAAATGTTTGTCGCACACGCATAAAGACCTGAGTTCAGACCCCCAGCACCCACATACAAGTCAGGTGAGGCAGTGTGGGTGCTCATGCTTTTAACACAGTCATTTAACCGATGTCTCCCCAGCCCCTAGCTTGTACTTACTTAAGTGATGCAATTGTTGTAGCAAGATATAATAGCTATATGGTGGCTCACATTATATGATATTAGTATAGCAAATAGGATAGACAGAAAAGGTTTCCCACAGCCTAGATGACCTTGAGCAAGAGCTTGGCTGTGGCAGGAGGCTGCCCTGGCAGCAGACAGGCCCTGTGGACCCCAGCCTTGACGAGTTGGTCTTTCATTTCTTACTGCAAGAAGCCAGGAAGGCACCTATCGGGGAGACTTCTGTGTTAAGTGAAAGGCAGGTGTATTCTTGCCTGTCTCTAAGGCCCCCAGAACTCCAAAATCCTTCGCATAGAAAACACATCAGGCTCAAATCTAAATCCCTTCGACCCCATGCTTGCCTGTTGTGACTGTTTGAAAACCAGAGACTGGGGTTGGGTGTCTCCCTCTATGGCCCCACATTTTAAGTTTTTTTTATTTTATATGTATAAACGTTTGTCTGCATGAATGTCTGTGCATCATGCGTGTGCCTCTGCCTGTGGAGGTCAGAAGAGGCATCAGATGCCCTGGAACTGGAGTTACAGTTTTGAGCTGCCGTGTGGGTGCCAAGAATAGAGCCCAGATCCCGTGGAAGAGGAGGTGTTGCTCTTAGTTGCTGAGCTACCTCTCCCGCCCCTCCATGCCTTCTCTGAGTGCGCCATTTCCAGTAGACTGACTAGCCAGCAGGTCCACTTGTCACCCCTCCCCCACTGCCCAGTCAGTGTTGGGGTTAGGGACAGATGCTGCCACCGCTGGTTTTTATGTGGGTGCTTGGGGTCTGAACCTGGCTCTCCATGCTTGTGTGGCAAGTCCTTCACCCACTGAGCCATCCCCACCAAGCCTCAGGAACACTTATTTCACCAAGTTATTTCTCTTGTCATGTCCTTCCCTGGTGGCCTCCCCCACTCCCAAAAAAATGGGTTTACAGATGAGTTAACAATCTGAGACCAGTCCTAAGAGAAGCTTAAAGACTGTCTTTAGTTACACACACCCATAAATGTGAATATTTGCTATTGAATGTCTGAAGTTTTTATATTGAGTTTGCTGAAAACCTGGCCACATTTTAACCTTGATATTGGCAGTGCTTCAGAATTCAAGTACATTTATGTTACTAGTCAGAGGAAAAGTTGGCTATGTGAATTCAGCAGCGTAACCGCCGGATGCCTCTGGGGCACAGTGGAAACCACAGTGTGGACCAGTAGGAACAGGTCTCTTTCAAAGCTGCCCGTGGCCTAGAAGACTTGGACAGCATTTGGGGAAACTACCAACCTATTCCCTGCTTAGTCTTTTCCCAAAAGAACACAGGAAATACTGCATGGCCTCAATCTGTTCTTGGCACACCGGTTCTGCCTCAGCCCCGTACCTACGCAGCCAGATCAGAATAGAAAGATAAATTTTGCACACACACAACCACACAAAAAAAAAATCCTAAATTCGATCAATGGAAGATCCTTACACTCTCCCAGGGCCTTCTTTAAACCTGTTGAATATTCTCCTCCAATAATCCCTGGGAATGACAGGCCTCCAGGGTGGCTCAGTGCTGGGCTCCTCCTCCAGGCTCCAGAGTCCCTCCCTTGGCTGTGCCTGGGAAAAGGCTAATCATGGCTGCGCTGTTCCCTGCAGAGTGCTAATAAGGACTGAGCGCACTGAAAATGCTTGCCTTTTGGTGTCATAAAAACATAAACAATCACATCCTGGTGCTTAATGGCTGATGGAGAATTGCAGGAAAAAAAACTTTTGATAAGCAGAATTCATGCTATAAGTTGATAGTCAGGACCAAGGCTTAAAATAAGACGTTAAAAGATTTGATCCATCATTTGTCACTGGCAAGACTGAATTAGAGAAGCCAGTGAACCTCTCATCACGTAGTCTTCCTGCTCATCCTGAATTTATTACATTTCCCATTGACCAATAAGAGATGTTCGGCAAAGAGGGAGAATTCCTGGACCTCTATGTTTCGCCTATGAAATGGGAATGGTTCCGTCTCCCCTTGAAGTGGAGTGGATGGTAAGGCCTCAGCCTCAGTTCTCACAGAACTTGAATGAAATGATCCGTAAGAATTCCTTCAGGCATCTCAGAAGTCAGTGCCCAGGGAGGGGTTGACTCCCAGCAGCCACTGCGGATGCCTGATCAGAGGTCCCTCGTGGGCTGAGTGAGCCCGATGCCTGACATGGTACAGCTGCTGCCACCCTGTCCCTGTTTCCAGCCAGCGGGGGGCAGCTGGTCCCCTGTGGTGAACACCAGGTCAGCACAGGCTGTACCCAGAAGGAAGAACAGGTGGCCAAAGTCCAATCTGAACTAGCCACGTCTGTCCCCATTTTAGAGAGGAGGAGACCCACAGTCAGGGTGCAGGGCACTAGGTGCGGTAACCTCCTGATTCCTAGCCCATGCCAATGCTGGCTTCTCCGGAAAGGGGCTGGGACTTCCTCTCGGGCTCAAACTGTGACCCTTGAATGGAATTTCCTGGGAGCGTTCCCATTTTTTTAGTGGAATTTTCAGTTTCTTCCTAATTGATGCAGGCTTGATACAGAACCTCATATTCTAAATATTCCCAGGGTGGCTTCTGCCAGTCGGTGTTAGCATGTGACAAGACTCCACTAAGGCAAGAGTAAATTAGAGCCGGGCTTTGACTTTGACAGCGTGACCCTCCGGTGGCTCATTACTGAATGGCTTCAACTGAGCGGCCACTGAGGTTCATTGGCTTAGCCCTGTGCGAGGAAGTTGTCTTCTTGCCCTCCCAACCCCCAGGACTGGGGATTGAACTCAGGGCTTCATGTGTACTGAGCAAATGCTCTCCCAGCGAGCTACAGCTGCAGCCTGAAAGGAAGGGCTTCTGGAGTATGGGGCCGATGGGAAATCTGTAGGACCATTGTGTAAGCCCACCCTGACAGGGTCCGTTGGCTTCACCTCAAGGCTGGGCTTCAGTGTCTTCTGACCCCCACCTCACTGCTCCTTTAGAAGCCCAAGACCCATTACCGTATGCTCCTTGCCCCCTGGGCTGTTGCAACCTGCCACCTTCCAGTCCCCTGTGTGGCAAACTCCAGCCTTAATGCTTTCCTCCCTCCGCGTCGCGGAGTGGACCCACGAGTTTCCTGCAGACACCACCCACCCGGCTTTGTCTCTCTACTTCTGCTTTCACTGCCTCCAAAATGAGTTTAGTCCTTACCCTGGCATCATTATAGAAACGATATTTCCTAGAGAGAATTCTAAAATTTATGTCCAACCCATTTTGCATTCCGTTGCCAGACTCTCCTGGGAGTAACATGTTGTCAGTCACGCCCCTGTCCACCCATAAATCCCCAGTCATGTTCTCTGTCACCTGCTAAGCCAAGCCTGCCCTCATGCCCGCCACCCAGACTCTGAACCTTCCATTCTCGCTGCCAGCCGTATCTCCTTCATAGATGGCACCACTTGCTGCTGCCATCCACAGGGCAGTCCTCCTATCTCAGCCTCCTGGGGGCTGGAATTACAGGGTGTGCCTGCTAGAACCCTGGGTGAATGCAGCCGTGTGCTCCTAAGCTATGCAGGCTGGTGCTGGGTAAGCCTGACCTGTTCCAATAAAACAAGTCTCTCCCTGCTGATCCACGGTCCCACTGGTCTGAACACCTAAAAATAAAAAGCACATTTTCTATGAGATACTTGATTGCTGTCTGTTCTACTTCAGACCAGCCTATCAGCCTGTCTCCCCCGTGATCCAGATCTGGCTGGCTGTATGAAGACACACAGAACACAGCAATTATTGGTTGAGTTTATTTTACTAAAAACTGTGCCTTGGTCCTCGTTCTCCCATGAGGTTGGATCATGGGGAGCATTCTTTGCACAGGAGCAAAGAAATGGGGGGCTTAGGAAAGAGCCAGATGGTGCCTTAAACCCAGGTCTGTCCCATCAAGCCCTTGGGGCCGCCTCCTTCAGGCTCCACTCTCTCCGCCAACCCAAAGGACCTCTGCAGGAGCCAAAGGACCCGTCTGTAGTGCTAAGGACCTGGGAAGCATGCCCAGCGAACGGGTCACTTGTAACATGAGCCTGGAGAAATTATTTTAACCTGAAAACAAGCTTCTAAACCAGGCTGCTGCTTCATGCGGCCCATGACGGCAGAACCAAATTTAGCAGCATGGATTGGTCCACGCTTACCAAACCCGACTCTCTTAAAATCTTCCAGCTCACAGCCACCACAGCGCCACGGGGTTCCGAACTATCAGGCTGGAAGATGGGTGCGAGGGGAGCAGTGTGAAAAGAAACTCAAGGAAGAGCCAGGCAGTGTTTCCAGGGAGAGAGTTACAGGGGACAATTGCCCTGAACAAGGCAGGCAAAGGCAGGGAGGAGAGTCAGAGTGGGCAGTGGGTTGGTGGACAGGGGACCCTATGGTGTGCATCTTCTGGTCCATTCAGCCCCTGACTCTGCACTCACAGACTCCTGTGCTTTGTTTAGTCTGGGACCCAGAAGAGGGGGGGTGATGGGAACAGAGGGAGGTGGTCACAGGTGAGGCTTGGGTTCTGTTACCAGGAATGGCTCAGGGAGCTTCTCTGGTGTTGAGAATTAAGATCCATCTGCCACAGCTCCCCCTCCGACTGAGATGGTGTCTCTGTTCCTTGCCACCTCCCACATTCTTACCAGCAGTTTAAAAAAAATCTATGAGCTGCAATGAGAAGATACCATATGCGAACCATTTCAGTCTATAAAAGGTATTCAGGGAAAGAACTGCGAAGTTCTACAAGAAAGTCCCTCAACTGAAGGGCGCAGACCCTGGAGAGCAAGTCTCTACTTAGTGGGTCCTGCGGCACTATAGACTGGGTGTCGATGGCAGCCCTGTATATGTGGGGCAGCAGGGACAAGGACAAGGGTCTCTCTCAGTGGCCCACTAGACAGCCCATAGAAGATTGGCCACGTTGGTGTTTGGAAAGCTCACTGTCAAAGGTTGTGCCACAGAAGACTCATGACTATCTTCACCGTGACTCCAATAGAGAGGCCCCTGGGGTGGCCACTTGCTAGTAGGACAACCCCTGCCTCTGTTATAATCAAGGAAATAGTACTTTACTTTAAAATGGACAGTGTCATTTAATTTTCGACACAAACCTGTACATTAAGAATTCTTGCTGAGCAGTGGTTTCACACGCCTTTAATCTCAGCACTGGGGAGGCAGAGGCAGGCAGATCTCTGAATTCAAGGTCAGCTTGATCTACAGAGCAAGTTCTGGAACAACCAGGGCTACATAGAGAAACCCTGTCTTGAAAAACAAAGCAAAAAAGAAAAAAGAAAAACATAATTCTTTCTCCTCAAGGGTGTGTTTCCTGACATGTGTGAGAGGCTGCTGAGTAAAAGTCCTTCTGCCCGAGTTTCATCTTTTAATCCCACTCTGGCAGGAGAAAACCGATCCCCAGAGGTTCTCCTCTTACCTTGGCTGTGGCCCGCATGCGTATCATATGCGTGCTTTCGTGCATGTGCACACATGCACACAAAAATTAACAAATTTTTTTAATTTAGAAAGAACACTGAGATTTGGGGTGGTACGGTAGGCTTCAGGAAAGTCGAGCATCTGAAATCGCCTGACTAGTTTGAGGCAGATGGGGAATATCTTTTTAGATTTATTTATTCTTATTTTATGTGCATTGGTGTTTTGCCTGCAAGTATGTCTGTGTGAGGATGCCAGATCCCCTGGAACTGGAGTTACAGACGGCTGTGTCCTGCCGTGTGGGTGCTGGGAATTGAATTTGGGTCCTCTGGAAGAGCAGTCAGTGCTCTTAACCACTGAGCCATCTCTCCAGCCCCCAGATGGGGAATTTGAACCCAGGATTTCTTCTTAATTCTTGTACTCACCTGGGTGGGTCCTGCCATTGTTAACTGCAGCCCTGAGCAGGAGGATAGACAGGCACCCCCACATTCCCCTCAGAGACAAAGAAATGGCTGCCTGGCTGCATTGGTCCGAGACCTGAGAGTTTGTACCAGATGATAAATAAAGACACAGGTTGCTTTCTCCTTTAAAAGAAAAGCTCAACCTATCCCACACAAGCTGTGCTCTGGCGTAGGTGTTGTTTGTGGCTGCAGTGCTTTCCGACACTGTAGCAATGAGGGATGGGTGAGAAGAAAACTCCCACAGTCCAGGCAGCCCCGTGGAGCTGAGGAGGAGTGGGTGGAGGCTGCAGGACTGACAGGCTGTCCTGGGAAGCATGTGGCTGCTAGAACTGGAGTAGCCGAGGGAGGCTGGGGCCAAGGCCCACGCTCACCCAAATATCCAGGGATCCAGAAGGAACACGAAGAGGAGGAGCCACCCCAGGTTAACACAGCCCCAGTTAAGTAACTCATCTTCGGATACAAGTTATTTTCCTCCCTGAAACTAAAGGCTAAAAACAGGAAAAAGAATTTAAAGGTAATTGGTAAATTAACGAGTTTCTGTCTAGTTTCAAATCAAATTGATTTTACCCCCTTTCCTCATTGTTTATGCCCATTATGTGTGAGTCCCATGACAGCGTCTCATTCCACTCTTTCAAGCCTCCCTGGGGAACAGGCTCCTCAGTTCGCCCATATGTTGAGGGGCATTTCCCCTCTGTGTCCTCAGCCCCTGGCATACTCGGGATACAGAATGAGTGCCAGTCACCAGTGAGTGAATGAGTAAGTGGGTATGGATTCATGAATGAAGTAAAGGAATGTACAGGGGAAGGACGTTGGACAACGGCCCGTGTGCGCATCTCTCTACCTTCTAGAGAGTAGTTACAGTTCTGCATTTGGATTTTACATGCTAAAAGTAGAAACACATGTACAATTTGGCAGTGTGTGTGTGTGTGTGTGTGAGGGAGAGAGAGAGAGAGAGAGAGAGAGAGAGAGAGAGAGAGAGAGAGAGAGAGATACAGTTGTCTTTTTAAAATTTAAATTGGGTGCCTTAAGTTTACTAGAATGGCACCATGAGTCATAAGTTCCTCATCAATGACAATGGATCTGTGGCATGGACCGACGAAGACTAATCACCGGCACTCCAGCTGACTCCAATAGTTGGGTTTCCAGATAGAGGTATCAAATCAAGGCTGGAGAGGTGACTCAGCAGTTAAGGACACCGGCTGCTCTTCCAAAGGGTCTGGGTTTGATTCCCAGCACCCAAACGACAGCTTACAACTATCTGCTGTAACCCTAGTCACAGAGGATACAATGTCCTCTGCTCATCTCCAAGGGCACATGGCATACATGCACACATTCAGGCAAAACACACACACACACACATGTTTTCTTTTTAAACAACTGGAATTGACAAAATAAAACAAAGGACGCCCAAGAACTGGAGAGATGGCCATTGTTTAAGAGATCTTCCTGTTCTTTCAGAGGATCCAAGGTCATTACCCAGCTCCCAAGTCCTGTAACTTCAGCTCAGGGGAATCCACTGCCCTCTACTGGCTTCCATAGTACCTGCACTCACCTGTGCATCCCCTACTCCCTCACATACAAACATAACTAAAAATATAATCTATGAAAAGCACACAAGGTGTTTTGAACAGAAAAAAAAATTTAGCATCAGAGTAGGAGGCTACAGAATGTTCCCTAAAAGTATCTGGTCCTAACCCCAAGAACCTATGACCTTAGTTGCTAAAGGGTCTTTGCAACCGTGGTTGTAATAAGGGCCTTATGATGAAGAAGGGAGGCTGGGTTATCCTAGTGATTTTAGAACAGAAACAGGGGAGGGGACAAGCTAGGCCTCAGTGATAGGACACTCGCCTGGCATGCATAAGGCCCTAAATTCAATCCGAAGAGGTGGGGGAAGGGAAAGGGCACGAGGGATCAGAATAATGTGGCCACATGCTAAAGATAGCTGGTACCACCTGGAAAGGGCTTTTCCTCTCAAACCTAGGGGGAGTACACTTCCCCTGACACCTTGATTTATTTAAATTTAGTTTTTTTGAGACATAGTATCACTCTGTAACTCGGGCTGGATTTGAGCTCAATCTATATCCCAGCTGGCCTCAAACCCATGGTGATTCTCCTGCTTCAGCCTCTCGAGAATTGAGCTTACAGGCTTGTGCCACCACACCCAGCTTATACACTGTTTCTGCTACCTGAGCTGCCACTAGGAAATTCACAGCCTGTGAGGCTTCCTGTCTGTCCAGTGATGGGTGGTGGGGCCCTGCTGAAGGGGAGGGCATGACAACAGGCCTAGAAGATGCTAGAAAACACTGCGGGGTCCAGATTCCCAGAGGACTTTCAAGGGAAGTGGGTCGAAGTGCCTCCACATTTTCTGTCACACCGCATTATGGAAAGCACCGGACCGGACGCCGTCAAAGACTGACATCCCATTTTCCCGTGTGAGGAGCTCTCCTCCCAAGCCAGCTCGGAGGTGAGCACAGGCCAGCTTGGTAAAGGTTCATTTTTATCACCGTTGTCTTTCACACCAGAGAGGTTCCCCCACACTCATGGGACCCACAGTTCAAGACCACCAAGAGGTCTTGGGTCACCCAGAATAGAACATGGTTCTTAAGACTCCAAATACTCGGGGCTTGTAAAGAGAAAACACGCTTCGTGGGAGAAAGAGGAAAAGCAGGAGAGGAGAATGAACTTGCTGTAATAGGCTGCTGCTCACCACGGTGAGATGCCCTCCCTGTGCCCCAGATGGCAGAGATCCGGAGCGGTGTGAGCCATGACCGCAGCCTAGCGACCAGGCGGCAGAGCAGCACACTCTTGGGAATTCATCCTTCCTGTATGAGCAGAGGTTACATGTGCGGAATTGTCTGCCATTTGACAGCCAGGGAGGGAACTGCTTAATAGAACGTGGTCCTTAAAGAAAGGCAGTGTGTCCCTGCATGTAGCTATAGATGCATCTTACAGGCATGGTTCCTTGGCAAGCAGGGTGGGCATGACTGGTACCGTGAGTTAGTAAAGACTGCGCCTGCAGTCTGTAAAGCCACACTCAGAAGGAGAGACGGAACTCAGCATCAACGGCAGCCTCTGTGGGGAGCAGTTGTGAGTGGGACGCAGGAAAGGACATGTTCACTCTTTTTCTAATCTCCATTCTTTTCCCCGAGTGTATGTATGGCCTTGCTAAAAGATAAGTGTGTACAGTAAGGCTCCGGTTCACCTCAAAGTGGGGGCGCAGCATAGGAAGCTTCTTAGCCAGATTGATTGGTGGTTCACGCTTGTAATTCTAGGCTTGGGAGGCTCTATCAGGAGGGTTTTAAGATCAGAACCAACCTGGGAAACACAGAGACCCTGTCCCAAACACCACTCCCTACTCTCCCCCAAAAGTTTAAGGCCTAATATGAAGACTGTGCTTTCAAAAGGTTCCCCAGGTGGAGGTGACCAGGGTGGCATCCCCGGGGAGGAAGTTCTGATCTTCACTAACCATCTTATGTCACACAGAGAGATGGAAGCTGTTGCACCAGGCCCTTGCCAGTTAGCCAGAGACAGAGGAACCTTCTAGATGAGGCATAGGGATAGAATACTTAGGAGCAGCCAGGCAGTGGTGGCGCACACCTTTAATCCTAGTACTGGGGAGGCAGAGGCAGGTGAATCTCTGAGTTTGAGGCCAGTCTGGTCTACAGAGAGAGTTCCAGGACAGTCAGGGCTACAAAGCATAGAGACTCTTTCTCAAAACAACAACAACAAAATACATTAGGAGCATAGCATGCGTAGGTGTGCACATGTGTCTGTGAAAAACATGCATAGAACATATATATAGTTGAACCCAGGAACAAATGTTATCTTTGAGGCAAACATGGATGGGTCAGGTGAGCAAGGAGAAATGGGTTACTATGTTTAACTCTCTACGTAGACTGGGACAACCCAGCTAGTCACTAGGGTCCTACATGTCATGTGACCCCTCAGAGACAAAGCTGTTTTATAATAGCAAATCCTCTTTAAATCAAAAATAACCCCACTGCTATTTTTTTCTCTTGGTGCTTTCATACAGATAGATGACCTCATTGCATGCTCCGGGCCACTCCAGGGCTGGTAGCATTTCCTGTTTGGCAGAGGAGAAACGGATGCTGCCTGTCTCCATCCCCCTGCCTCCCTGGGTGCAGATTCCACGCCCTGACGCTGCCCAGTCCTTTCCCAAGCAGCCCATCATGGTGGGCAGAAGCCTTCCAGAATCCCCCGCCCCTGCCCAGCTTGTGTGCGTGTGTGACACACACACATACACACAGACACACACCCATGCACCACTTCCTTTGAAGGATGGAGAGAACCATCTGGAGACTGATCCTTAAGGACCATCTCTCCACCCCAGGAAGCAACCAGGGCACCATCCCTCAGAAGGCTCAGTATGGCACAGCAATGGTGTTGAGCAGATTCCCTCCCCTGAGGCTGGAATTGGGCCGAGCATCTCCCACCCATCTCCCCCAATCCCCATGATCCTTCAGCAGACAATGGAAGACCAGCTTCCTCGGCAAATGGACAATTGTCCCCACTGGCATGAACAACTCAACAGCGTTTGATGCAGAAGAAAATCAATTAGGCGTGTGAGGCTTCACTGCCTAGGGAGGCAGGGCATTCCCAGTGGCAAACACGGTCCAGAGAGAAAGGCAATGGCACCTGTGTTTTGGCCCGCCCACAGGGGTACCTGGAGGTCCAGGGGCCTCTTGGCCGCTCACTGTGCCTCCCACCAGGCAGGCCCCCTCTTTGCTGGATGTGAGATAACATGGACCCACCTCCTCCTGTCATCCTGCAGAGCAGGTAAGATACACTGGCAAGAGCTCAGACGGAAGCCGTGTCTTGGCTGTCTGTAATGGACAAATGGCTCCACCTCTCTGAGCTCGGTCCCTCGTCTGGAAATTAAGAATAGGGGTGCCCCTCCTGCGGAGCTGCATGAGGAGTAGAAGTCATGTGTAAAGCGCCCAGTGAGCGGGCGTCCCACCCCTCCTGAGACCTACTGTGCTCACCTATGCTAGGGTAGACCTGTGTGAAGGGCTCCACACATGGCTCTGCTTTGGGGAGTGTTCTCAAAACATTTACAGGGCCACACAAATTAAGGTAGCGACAGATTGACTCCGTTTGCTACACTTAAGTTTCTTCCTAAACCAGTAGGGCTTCATTTCTTTAGTGAGTGGGGAAAAAAATAAATAGATTAGGCCAGTTGTGGTGGTGCATGTTGGTAGCATTTGCTGAAGGGGACAGAGGCAGGAGGATCATGATTTTGAGCCAGCCTGGACTACACCTTAAAAAAAAATCAGTTGGGCTGGAGAGATGGCTCAGAGGTTAAGAGCACTGCCTGCTCTTCCAAAGGTCCTGAGTTCAATTCCCAGCAACCACATGGTGGCTCACAACCATCTGTAATGAGGTCTGGTGCCCTCTTCTGGCCTGCAGGCATACACACAGACAGAATATTGTATACATAATAAATAAATAAAATATTTTAAAAAAATCAGTTATTTTTGAGAGTCTCCCTGGTCTCGAACTTACTATGTAGCTGAGAATGACCTCGAACTAACTTCTGATCCTCCTGCCTCCACCTCCCAGCACTGGGACTACCCAGGCACACTACCACACCTAGTTTGTGTGGTGCTGGGGATCGAACCTGGAGTTTAGTGCATGCTTAGCAAACACTTTCCCATTGGAACCATAACCTGGCCCCTCACCCCTATTGTTATACAAGTCACGCGTGAAGAGATTTCCTCTCACCTAAGATCCTAGAAAACTGCCTGAATTGCTTATATTATAGTAATGTATTTTTTTAAAGCAGACATCATTTTGGAAAACTGGCCAACTCTTTTTCCACCCTCTCGGTCATATGGAGTAGACCACGATCTGAAGCGTGTGTGTCTGAAATGTTTGTTAGATCCTCAGCCCCCTCGGCAATGGGGTAAGGAGACGAAGCTTAGGTGAAACAGGGGCCCTCATGAATGAGGGTCTGTGGGAAAGACATGGAGTCCCCCAGTGCTTTGGTCTCAAACTTCCAGCCTCCAAAATGGTGAAGGATACCTGCCCCTTGTCTCTAAGTCGCCCGGGCTATGGTTCCTGCAGTGCCCACTTGACCTACTTTGCTGTCATGTGCCGTGACCACACCTCCCTCCTGGTCCCCTTCACCTCTTGGGTGAATTCTCTGCTGACTGCTTCTACCTACATTGGGCATGCTCACCAGAAAGAACCTGGAGGGAGGCTGCAAAGACCTCATTGTTAAGCCCCATCCTCCCACCTGCCTCACCTCTGGAGACCCATAAAAGGTGCCTCACACCCAATACAGAGAGCTCTGCCCATGGTCAATCCTGGTTACTGAGCCTACACATCTAGAGTGGGTTGGTTTACATCTGTGTAGGTTACATCACTATGGGTCCTCTTCTCCTCCCTGCCTCCCCACCTAACCCTACCCCTGAACATGGTAGGATTTAATTCTCATCTGAGTTAAAGGGGCTGAGATCATGGTAGCTCGGTGTTCTCAGAGTCTATGGCAAGCCCATGCTGTTACCAGCCTTGGCAGACTAGCCTGGGCACCTGGGTGCCTCAGCCAAGAGAACCTTCCAGACGTGCTAGGGGCTTACAGCATGGTGCCAAGATTGTTCTTCCTAGGCTCCTTCATGCTCAGACCCCTGAGCAGGACACACACGTGGTACAGGTCCCAGGCCTTGGGCCCATTTTTGGACTTTCTATTTGGAGATGAGGGGGTGGCCACTGAGCATAAAAACAGCTGGAACATTCCGGGTCCACCTCATCTTGCCGTAATGAGTTTGCACCCATACACTTGCAGATTTTGTCTCCCCCTCCCCTTTTAGAGAGGCTGAGACTAACCATCCAATGGGCCCCTAGCTCATTGCATCCTCTCTGGGCACTGCAGAGGTTGCTTGGCTCTACAAGCCCCGGTATTGCTTCCTGGGAGCTCTTCTCCCCTCTCCTCGCTGTGGACTTTCTGTCTTGCCCCCCCCCCAAGTCCACTGCCCACTTACCGGTGATCTGGCACTACCCTTGCCCCTTCCCAGTCCTCCAGGGATACCATACTGCAGCTGTCTAGTGGGGATAGGGTGACTGTGCGGGCACCTTCCTATGAGCTGAAGTCCCACAGAAACACGGCACACATCCCTGTCATCTGCAAACCTACAGAGACTGTGAGGCACAATCTGCAGGGCCCAGCTGTTGGGCCCAAGTCAGAGCAGCAGCAGATTGAAGGATAGTAGACACTGGTTGGTGTGCACCTGAGTCCTGCCTGGTCCTCGGCACTATCCAGTCCCACCCAGCCGCACAGGTCATTGCAGACATCACAGAGCTTTGCCACATAGTGGGACGGAGACGCGGCTCAGTGCAAATCCAGGGAAGTCTGACACAGAAGATTTTTTCACTCTGTTTCCCTCTGCAGACATTTAGGTGAAAGGTTGCTGATAATATCCCTTTATTTGTCCTAGCAGTTAGGTCAGGAACTGAAAATACTGGATCAAGACCTCTATGCACTTCTCCATTGTTTGGGGTTTGTTAGTTTGTTTTGTAATCTTTAAAAAAAAAAAAAACCTTCAGATCTATTTATTTTATTTTGGGTGTATGAGTATTTTGTCTTCATGTGTATCTGTGCACCACACTCATGCCTAGGGACTGTAGGGGTCAGAATAGGACATTGGGAAACCTAGGAACTGAAGTTCCAGGTTGTTGTGAGCTACCATGTGGTTGCTGGGAATTGAACCTGGGTCCTCTGCAGGAGTAGCAGGTGCTCTTCACCGCTGAGCCATCTCTTCGTTGCTTTGGTTTTAGGACTGGGTCTTATGTAGGTAATGCTAGACTTGAATTCCTGAGCCTCCTACCTCCATCTCCCAGATGCTGGGATTATGGCAGGTGGCCCCACACCTGGATTTCCATCAGGGCTGAGTGTCCCTTACCCGTGGGAAGCATGGAACAGAGCTGGCAGTGGGGACATTCCAGAAGCAGTTGTCCTTGTCGCTGACCTCCATACCTGGCCTGAGGCCCTGACAGCCACTGTGTGTCCTTAAGCAAACCCAACCTAGCCAGAGTCCAGTGGCTGTAGCATCCTCCCCCTGCACACGGGCTTTGAGAGCCGAGAGACCCAGCTCCCAGCCTACAGGGAAGGACAGCTGGCCCTGCGCAGGCTCAGCAGCCTACAGGGAAGGACAGCTGGCCCTGCGCAGGCTCAGCAGCCTACAGGGGAGCCTAAGGGTGGCACAGAGTATGACAGTAGTAGGTGACAGCACCCTTCTTATTCACCAAGAGACAGGGTATAAAAAGTTCCATGAAGCATCATGCCACCGAGTGCCCCTTGCAGTTGCTGCCGTGGGGCTCCTTCCACTGCCACTGATGCTGGCCTCTTAAGAGAATAAGAGCCCAGAGCAGTCAGATCATCCTAATTTTCCAAGATCAGCTGCACTGCCATCAGGGCTGGCAAGACGACTCAGCGGGTAATGGCACTTGCTGCCGAGTCAGACAACCTGAGTTCAGAATCCACACGGTAGAAAGAGAGAGCCAACTCCAAAAACTAGCCCTCTGCCCTCCACTTGTGTACCCTGGAACGTACACACACACACACACACACACACATACACACACACTATAATGTAATACAAAAAATTCTTTAAAATGCTGCATCAAAAATGCCTCTTGTCACCAAGCATGGTGGCATATACCTATAACCCCACCACTCGGGAGGCAGAGGCAGGTGGATCTCTGTGAATAAAAGGTCTACACTGTGAGTTCTGGGCTAGCCAGAGCTACAAAGTGAGGCCATCTGAAAAAAAATCCTCCTGTCAAATGTTGGCAACTGCACTAGGGAATTAATACGTTCCTGGGAGGTGTGTCTGATTTGGACTTAGTCTGGAGGGAGCACCAAATGCAGAGGGTGGGTTTAACTTCCTTAAATGAGGGTTTGGGGACTGTAAGGAAGGGAGAAGGGGGCATCAGAGAGCAGGACCACCAGCAGCTCCAGGGAGCTGTGCCGCAGGGATGAAGCCCCCTATCGTAACCCATTCCAAATGCCTCTCTCTGCCGCTCACGAGCCACACCCTAAGGGTGCCTCTTGGGACTCATTCCCCTATGGAGAGGCACAGTGGGGCCTCCCTCTGCAGGGTGTTGAGAGGATCAGCCGTGGGGACCCTGACTGGAAGCAGGATCGTACCAAATGTCCTATCTTTTTCCCTCCGCCTGATGGCTGCTGCTGGGGGCCATGAATTACACAAACCTCTGCCTTCTGGAAGCCTCTAGCAACCAAGAACCAGACCATCTGGAAAAAAAAGGAACTGGGGTCTAGATGAGACTTGGGGATCTCACAGAACAGGGCTCTCCCGTCCCCAGACCTAGGAAGGTCATGGCCAGGTTCACAGTGACACCTTCGTGATGGGCTCACTCTTGATCTAAACCAGACTAAGACATCCTGGAGGTGCTCCACCTTCAGGCCCCTTGTGGCTCTGGGTGCTCTTGTGAAGATGACTCAAGTCCTCCACATCCAGGTCTCTCGTGGGCTCAGTCACAGCTGTCTTGGCCACGCTCACTTCAGCCCTCAGTCATCAGTTCCTTCCTGAACAACACGAACCAGTGAGGGCGCAGACTCAGCTCCCACCCCAGTGAGAGTTATGTGCCTTAAGTTTCATCGACACAGCCGTGAGATTTTTCGTGCACACACAAGAAGCTGAGGGGTTCAAACCCTAACTCTGCTGGGGTAGTGACTGTGAGACCCTGGGCAGGTCACTCAACCTCTCCGTGCCTCAGTTTCCTCCTCTGTAAAGTTGAAGCAATGGGTTATGCAGAGTGTAGTGAATTGAGAATGCTCTAAGTCCTTGCTCTAGAGTTTTTCTATCATAGGCGCTCTATGGGATGGAATGGAAAGACGATATTTAAGTATCTTTTACAAGCATTTCCCAAGCCCTCCGTGGTACAGTTCCCACCAAGCTTGGTAGCCGGCTCTGCCTTGGGTGTGACGCAGGTTGCAATAGATCTGTGTGTAGGTTGAGGAGGCTGCCCCAGCTGCAGGTGATAAACCAGACCACAGCTCCTCCACCGCCAGCTGGTGTCCACAGCCTGCAGCCTCCAAAGGCCATTTCCATGACACACAGTGGCAGATACTTACCACTGAGGCTCCTCTACTCGGGTTATAGTCATTAGCAGGGGTCATGGGAATGGGAGGTGTTGACTGACCCCCAGACACTGGGCAGCTCTGGGCTGGCTTTCCTGCCTCCTGGCCTGGAGCCTGGCTAACCTGTTCATTCCTCATCTGCCCCCTGAGGGTAAACAAGATTCCCATCCGCGACAGTGTTGGGATCGTTCCCAATCAAACTTCCCATCAAAGGCCAGAGCTCCACAGACCCAGCTACTCCTGAGGTGATTGTGACAGCCTGTCCTCTGGCCCAGGCCATCTGCCCCTGGGCTTCTTCAGGAACCAAAGCATCCGTTCCCATTACACAGACACAGCTTCCCGTCCCCAGAGCCATCCGCAAGCCAACTCACCCATCAGCCAGTAGAGCCACTCCCAGCCACGTGGAGTCATGGTGGCAACCAGGACATCATCCCAATGGGAGCCATGCTGCTGGTCAGCAGAGGCCCAGCATCCTCTTGGGAGACTGAAAGTCCTCTGGGCAGTGCAGAAAGGGGGGAGTGTGCACACCCGGTTTGGAACTGAATGGGCTTGGGATTTGTCTTGTGAGGAAGAACCCTTGAGGCCTGAGCATGGATGGAGGCAGGCTTGCTTCCCGCCTGCTCTACCCCCACAGACCTGTTACACTGTTGCATTTCTCCCCCCCACACACACCCCTCTTGCCTCCTGTGTCAGACAGAACTATGATGGCAACATACGGCTCGTGGTGCGAGCATTTCTTGAATTTTGGGTAAGAGCCAGGCAGAATGAGAGACCTGGAGTCAGTGGTCCCTGAACCCCTTCCCGCTGGGTTTCCACGAGAAGAGAATTTGCCGTGGGTTCTATGCTCCAGGACTTCCCCTTACTCCCTTTCACTCTGTCATCTCTGGCTCTGTCCCCACTCCAAAGGCACCTTTGTTCAAGCAGGTGCCTTACAGTACAAGCAAGAGGAAAGTATGGACAATTTGCAAGGAAGCCACTTGGGGTGGAACACACAGAGTGTCTTAAAAAAAAAAAAAAAGTTGCTGCTCTCTGATGCTGAATGTCACTTCCGGGAATCTGACCTAAGGAAATAATTAATGAGGAGACAAGGTTTGTATTAGAGCCAGACAGGGTGGCACATGCTTGTCACCCAGCGCTCTGCAGGCTCAGGCAGGAGGTCTGGAATTGTAGGCCACCCCGAGCTACATAGAGAAAGCCTGTCTCAGCAGATGAGGGCAAACAGTGAAGACGTTTGAACCTGTTGTTGATAGTGGAAAATCTCAGACAAGATGCAGCTCCACTCTTTAGAAGATAGTTATGTAGTACGGTGCTCAGCCATCAGAAAATTGGGCCCATGGAACTTTTAAAGATTTATTTTTATTTTATGTATATGAGTGTTTGCCTACATATATGGATGTGCACCACATGTGTACCTGGTGCCCACAGAAGCCAGGAGAGGGCATCGGATCCCTTGGAACTGGAGTTCTGGAGTCACAGATGGTTATCAACCAGTATATGGATACTAGAAACCAAATCCAGGTCCTCTCCAAGGCGTGAGCCACCACTGCCCGGCACCACAAGTGCTCTTAATGTTGACCCATCTCTCCAGCCCTCCAGTGTAATCTAAGCTGTTTCAAAACGTACAGGAAAAGCTAGGTGTGGTGGTGCGTGTTTGTAATTCCAGCGTATGGGAGACTGGGGCGGGAAGAGCAATGCAGGTTCAAGTCCAGCTTAGGCTACATAAGTCAATAAATACTCATGTCTTAGTAAATACATAAATAGATTAATAAAGCCCGGGAAAGAGGACCTGGGTGGAAAGATTAGCTGAGATGTCTCCATTGGCAGCGATTTCTATCTCTATACTTCATAAGATGGCTGGCTTCTGCCTCCCAGGTGCTGAGATTCAAGGCATGCCCACCTGGCTGGCCTGGGATACTCACCCCGGGGTAATATCATATGAGTGACTCAAGGGCTCTGTGTAATAAATGAATGCATTATCTGAAGGGAAGCTTTTCTACGGTCCCTCTACGCCTTGCCCACTACTCAGCAGGAATGCTACTACCCATCCCAATTCTTAGGGGTATGGAAGCAGCTGATTCTCACATAGTGTAAGTGAAAATATGGATATAAATATTCATGCATGTAAATATGCACTTGATTATATACATAGTATATAGGTATATACGTAAGTAGAGACAGGTGAAACGTAGCCCCCTTAGCAGTTAGTGAGGCTGGATCCCGGGCCTGTGGTGTTTGTTCACTGTATTATTTGGGCAACTCTTCTGTAGGTTTGAAACTTTCCAAAATAGATATCGGAGGGAAGGAGCACTAGCCAGGCCTCTGCCCTTAGGCCACAACAGAAATTGAGGCCATATGGTTCAAAAGTCTAATTCCCTGAGTGTCGGTGTTCCTTACATGTTGGGGGTGGGAACCCTTGGGCCGTGGCTGTCCAAAGTCCACACTTCCAGGGTGCAGGTGTTTCGCTCTACTGACCTGTGGGCTGGGAAGTCCTGGTCTGTGGTGGGGATACGCTGACTTAGCAAAGTGCACGGGCTGAAGCACGCGCCTCGGCAGCCAGTTCCTCCCAGCGCTGTGGCGGCCCAGCCTCCCATCCCCGAACTGTGGATTCAGCCCATCGCCTTTCCTCCATCTCACAACCCTTGCTTAGATTTCTCGTTCCCTTTTCTGTTCCTATTTCTTCCTCCACTGCCTTTCCGCCAGTACTTATGAAACTTTAAATAATTCCCCTTGGGCTGACGAGATGGTTCAAATACAAACCAAACCTAAAGACCTGAGTTTGATCCTCAGAACCCATGGTGGGTGGAGAGAGCCAACTCCTGGAAGGTGTCCTGTGACCACCATACGTGTGCCAGGGTACACATCCGTGCATGCATGCATACACATAATTAAAATCCCCCAAGTAGTAATAATTAAAGGATAAATTAAGTAAGCAGTTATCTTTATGACAAAAGTACAGCCAGTGCCTCTTTCATTCATCCTTAGCCCCCTTCCCAGCTGGGTATGATTTGATTTGTTTGTGTGGGTGTTTTTGTTTTCTGTGCCGGGCCTTGAACCTAGGGCTTCATTCGTATTAGGTAGGTGCTCTACCATTGGGCCACATCTCTAGTCCTTTCTTTTATTTTCATTTTAAGACAAGATCTCACTAAGTTACCCAATCTGGCCTTGACCTCCTTATGTAGCCCAGGGAAGCTTTGAACTTTTGATCCTCCTATCTCAGCTTCTGGAGTAGCTGGGATCACAGGCCTGCACCACCAGGCCCAGCTCTAGACAGGTCTTTTTGTTAAGACATCCTTGACATTTCCAACATGGACACCCTCTTCCCAGGAATCCAGAGGCCTGGACGTGGCCTTTCTCCCTGGTCCACGTGCAGCTGTCAGCAGAGCCAGGTAGATGCCTCAGTGACAAGCATGTCCCCAGTCACAGTGGCTTCATGACCAGGACACTGCCTGCTGTGTTTTCCAGCCTGAACTTCCTTGAGTCCTAAGGATTTCTGTGGTTTGCTGCCCCAGCCTCTCCATGTACAGCCCTTCTGCCCGGCCTGTCCCTTCCTCCCGCCTCCCTTTCCTTTGGGTCTCAGCATGAATATTACTTCCCCAGGGAACTTTTCTCCAAACCTGTCCGGGCCTGTGACCTACTTAGTAGGAAAATACAGGAAGAGCTCAATAAAGGTTACCCACACCCCCCAAGCAAACCCAAAACCCCATTGTTTATTAATCCCTGCTTACACCTCCCCTCTTTCCTTGTTGGTCTCCCCACCTGCAATCCAGCCCCCTAGTTCTCAAGTATAGAGTGTTCTTGGGTGTATTCATATCCACAGCATGCACTTGAGTGTGACAGATGACATTTCTTTTACTGTTACTAGATCCCTGATGCACAGGCTTCCAGGCGGGTGACCATGTCGCTTGGTCCCCGAGGCATCCACCTCTGACAAGCTAAGTGCCTGTACAGATGAGGTCTGGTGCTCCGAGGAGGGGTGTACTCACCTGTGGAATTTACGCAGTCACTGAGAACTAAAGGAGGGGACGGTGAGATGGCTCAGCGGAAATGCAGCTGCCATCCAGCCTGACAACTTGTTCGGTCTCCGGATCCCTATAGTGGACGGAGAGAAGCGACTCCTACAGCTGTCCTCGGACCCGCCTTCTCATGCTCGTGCCGTGCCGTGTCATACACACGTACTACACAGATACATCGATAAATACATAAGTGGGTGAGTGGGTAAGAAAATTAAAGCAGAGCAAGCGGAGATGCTCTCCGGGGTCTTAGATGTTGCTTCAGCCCAGCACGTGACAAAGCAGGAAATCAGGGCTCAGGTGGTTATGTCGTTCACCCAGGATCACACAGCCCCACACATCAGGAACCAGACTTTGAACTCAGTTTCATGATGCTTTTATTTGTGAAATCATTACTATAAAATTGCATTTATTAAAAGAAAAAAAAGAACCAGAATCTGAACCTAGATCTGTCCCCTCCCACCCCCCAATAATTGTTTGATTTCCAAGATTAGCTCTTCTATCTGTAACTTCCATCCCCAGATATGATCACTGCTGTTTAGAAATGAGCCCACCATAACTCCGAATACACCTATTTCTGCTCTGTCATCGCCGCCTGGTCCCTGCCAGCAGACCCGAGAAGTAGGTCACGGCTGCAGGGACCAGGCGCTGGCTGATGCTTCTGTTTCCAGGACCAAGTGAAGGCGAGGCCAAAACCTGCCAGGAGTATCACCCTCCACGGACGCTGCTCGGGTTTCATATCCTGACCCTGGGGAGCCATTGCCAGCTTTCACACTGCTGAGCTTTGCCTTCTAGAAGCCTCTGTCTGTGGCTGCTGTGTAAAGCACTGTCTAGAGGAACAGGCCTGGGCAATAACCAGGCGTTTGGTGAGCTAGGAGCATCCCTCTGCATTCTCCCAGTGGTCCTTGACAGATGACACCTGCTGGGTACTGAAGGCAGATTGTCCTGTATCCCATGCAACAAGGATGTACAGAGCAGTTACATCCCCAGTCATTAGGTACCCAGCACTAATCTTTGCTCTAACAGCCCCCTTCTCTCCAAGACAAAATAACCATGGAATGAGATATTGTAACAATGACTAGAAAAGAAACAGTTGCTTGAATTAACTCTTGTATATCTCACTGTGACAAGATTTTTTATGAAAGTTACAGTAAATGTCTGGGCATGGTGGTGCATCCCTTGAGTCTCAGAGTCATGAAACAAAAGCAGGTGGATCTCTGTGAGTCTGAGGCCATCCTGGGCTACATAATGAGTTCCAGCCCAGCCCAGAGCTGCATAGTGAGACCCTGTCTCAAAGCAAAATCAAACAAAATAATTAAAACATGTAAGTAAGTGTTAGGCAAGGTGTGTGATCCTTGCCCTAAATCCCAGCACAGGGGAGGAAGAGGCAGAAGGCTGAACAGAAGTTCAAGGCCATCCTGATCTACGTAGTGAGTTCCAGGTTAGCCAGGGCTACTCCTGATCTACTAGTGAGTTCCGGGTAAGCTAGGGCTACAAACAACCCTGTCTCAACTCCTCCCCATGCTGAAAAATAGTACAGAAAAGGAGAAGGGGAGCCGGACATGGTGTGACCCATGCCTGTAATTCCAGGACTTGGGAGGCTGAGACAGGGTTGCCATAAGTTTGAGACCTGCCTGGATTGCATAGCGAGATTTTTGTCATAAAGGGGTGGAGGACCATGCTAGAGCGCTTGCCTAGCATATGTGAGGCCCTGAGTTCAGTTCCCAGCACTGCAAATGGAAAAAGAAAATACCCAAGTGTTTGTATATTCCTAAGAAGAATCCCAAGTGTTTATTAGTTTATCCCTAAGAAAAACCCCAAGTGTTTATTAGTATATCCCTAAGAAAAACCCCAAGTGTTTATTAGTATATCCCTAAGAAAAACCGCAAGTGTTTATTAGTATATCCCTAAGAAAACCCCCAAGTGTTTATTAGTATATCCCTAATCTTATGATTGCAGCCTGACAGGGTGAAACTTTGGTTTATGTTATTTGAATTTTTTTTTTTTTTGAGATAAAGTCTCACTCTATAGCCAAGGCTGGCCTGGAACTTTAGCCAGTCCCCTGCCTCAGCTTCTCATGTTGTGGTTACAAGCTTGAGCCACAACAAACAGCTCTCTGCTTTTATGAACCACAGCTGGATTGCTAATAAATGAATTTAGAGGGAAGAGAATGTCTGCAAAGGTCACATTTAGCAAGCATTAAACCATGCCCCAAGTTAGAGCTTTGCTTTTTATTCACCTTTTAACTTTAGACACTAAAAATCTTTTCCTTCCTTCCTTCCTTCCTTCCTTCCTTCCTTCCTTCCTTCCTTTCTCTCTTTCTCCTTTTATTTGACACAGGCTCTATATCTCAGGTTGACTTCAGATTTGCTACTTAGTCAATGATGACCTTGAACTTCTAATCCTCCTGCCTCCACCTCTGGGGTTACAGGTGTGTATCATCACACCCAGTTTGTGCAGTTCTGGGGATCCAGCCCGGAGCTTTGTGCATCTTATATGGACACTGCACATCCTGAGCTATATCCCCAGTCCAGCATGGTTTTAAAAGGGGGAGTGGAGAAATGGCGCGCGCACGTGTGTGTGTGTGTGTGTGTGTGTGTGTGTGTGTGTGTGTGTGTGTGTGTGAAGCAGAGATGGTCTAGCAGTTAAGGGTGTAGTCTGCGCCTCTAGAGAACCCTGGTTCAGATCCTGGCGCCCATTTCAGGTGACTCAAGCTTTTGTGCCTCCAGTTCTAGGGGATCTGATGCCTCTGGTCTCCTTGAACAATCGCACACATGTGTACAAACCCACATCCAGACGCATATATATACACGTAATTAAAATAAATCTTTAAAAATAATATAACTCGAGTTAAGTAAAATATAACATGTCTAAGTAAAAATGTGTACTTCCTGATCAAAACTACAGCTGGCAATTCAGTCTTGCCTTTTCATATTCGTTCATTCACTCCTTTGGACAGTACTGGGGATGAGACCCGGCGCTACATCAAACATGCTTGGCGAGCACTCTACCGCTAGCCAACTCCCAGCTCTTGGCTCACACTTTTTTGTTTGCCTATTTAGCGTTTTTAAATGGGATCTCCAGAAACCAAAGCTGGTCCTGAGCTTGGCGCATAGCTGAGGGTGACTTTGAACTCCTAATTCCTCACCTCCACCTCCCGAATGCTGGGATTACAATGGCACCTCTGTGCCTGGCTCTTTTTTTTTTTCTTTTACACATTTAAGCAAGTGACAGGTCACACATGGTGACAGAATTGCAGGCCCTGGCCTTCCATCCATCCCTCTTTATTGCTATGCTCTTGTTCAAGCTGGGAATCTGCTAGTTAACCACAGGGACAGGAGTCTCCAGGGGAGAGGCACATGCTGCCCCCAGCAGCTGGAAGTTCTGACTGCTCAGATCTTCCTCTTGAACACGTGTGTGTCTGAGTCCAAGTATGTCAGGAGAGTTGGGAGTGCTCCAAATCATTTCCATGGGAAAGGAAAGCGCGGTAAAGAAGGACCCCTTCGAAAGGCTCATCTGGACTTTGCACGTGTTAACTCAACAGAGATGGCACCAATGGTTTATAACTTAGGGAAAGTATGTCTTCCAGCGGGGTCTTATCACAGGCAGCTATAGACTGCTGGCCCTTGATGCTAACCAGCTTTTAGTCATGTGGTCTGGTGTTTCTGTTTTGGAAAGGGGGGTGTTTGTTTTTTCTGGGTTTTAATTGTTCACTTTTGCTGTTTTGAACTCTGGTGTTTACCTCTTTATTACTCGTCCTGGAGAAACTGTTTGTCCCCAACGGCACATCCCAGACCCGAGTCATTGCAGAGTTGAGGGAGGACTGTGGCATAGTTGGGTCAACTGTCCTCGGACTGGGAAGCTGAGGCCGCTAACACAGAATGCCTTCTGTGCAGAGCAGAGCAGCCCACCTGCGGGCTCTGGAAGGAGGAAGACGCCATCTGTGGGCTCTGGAAGGAGGAAGATGCTCTGGTTTTAGTGCTGTTCTTGGTGTTCTCACCATCTTTGCAGATTGGCGTGTTCTCAGGTGGTTGTTTCTGTTTATTAACTTCTAAAACATAATAAGCAATGATATGTTAGATTTAAGAAGGTAGACAACAGTGATTATTGTGAGCTAAATTCTTTTTTAAGGCTTATTTATTTTTTATTTTATGTGTACGGGTGTTTTGCCTGCATGTATATCTGTGCACCCCATGCATGTCCAATACCCAAGGAGTGCAGAAAGAGAGTGTAGGGTCCCCTGGAACTTGAGGGACAGCTGGCTGTGAGCAAACATGTGTGTGCTTGGGTTTGAACCTGGGTCCTCTGGAAGAGCAGCGAGTGCTCTTAACCACTAAGTCATCTTTGCAGCCCATGAGCTAAATTTCTTCCAGGCTTCTCATAGGAGGAGTGATGATGTCACTACCAGACTCCTCATAGGAGGAGTGACGTCACTATCAGGCTTCTCTCATAGGAGGAGTGATGATGTCACTACCAGGCTTCTCTCTCATAGGAATGACATCACTATCAGGCTCCGCACTGTGGCTTTGCCCTTTCACTTACAATCATTAGTGAGCACCCATATTTAAAAGCAGCTCACCAAATCTAAGTGCTACTTTGTTCCATTCTCAAAGAGTAGTATATATTGTGAGTTTTAATTTAATTTTTTAACCTTAGTTGGAACTGATAAGATGGCCTGGTGGGTAAAGGTGCTGGTCACACAAGCTTGAGGACCTGAGCTGGATCCCCACAGTCCACATAAAAATGAAAAGAGAGAACCACAAACTTGTTCTCTGACTTGTGCACGCACGTGCCTCCCCATACCATACATACACAAACACACGCACGCACACACACACAAGCGCGCGTGCACATATTGACTTCCACATGCACGTGGCCCCCCATATCATACACACACGCACACAAGAGCACACACACCAATGACAATGATATTGATAAGTGAGATAAAGCTTAAGAAAGCCTTGGCTGGACAGTTGTCCAGACGATATCGTTGACATTTGGTTCAGGTACTGGCTCCTTTATCACTAGTCTTTTACTGGCCAGGGCTGCTGAGCAGGAAGACCCAGGCAGCACCCTGGCAAGTGTGAACCTGCAGGGCATGACACTTCTCAGAATCATAGAAAGCTGGTGGCCGGGACAGTATGCGTGTCCAAGGGGAGAAGCCAGCTTTTGTCACTGACTGGCTGAGCCACTTCCCACATCTCGCTCAGCCTCATCACACAGTGGCATCCTCTTTCCTTCCCACAGAGAAGGTGGACCCTGGACCTGAGGCCATCTCGTCGTTTTTCCTTTGAGTCTAACCATTGTGGGTGACTGAGTGGGAAATGCACAAGGAAGCACTTGGCTCTGTCTAGATGGTTAGCTGCATGTATATCCTGGCCTCGTGGAATGACCTCTGGCGGCGCGGGGGCGGGGGGGGTTATCAGCAGCTGATGCTATGCAGGGACTTGTCCCTCCTAAGAGACCTCCCCATCCTTCCCATCTTTCCAGCAGCCTGGGCAGCCGCCCCTGGGTACCCAGCCCTAGCTCCTTCGCTCTTCCCACCTCCTTTCTCCCCTCCTTCTCCTTCTGCTCACAAGGCCAAGGCCTCTTCAGAACTCCATTGTGCAGCTTGATAGTGCTCCTGGCCCAAGATTGCATGGACCGGTGGTCAGGGGTGGGTTTGCAGGGGGGGGGGCTCCGATACTCACCGTTCCTGTCCTTTGGAACCCAGAGGTGGCAAAGGACTCTGGATTCTGCAGGACTAAGTGGCTTCGCCAACAGCCTCCAAGTCTAAACCTGAGGGTGATGTTCTTTGTCCTCTGACAACTTCTAGCTCAGTCTCTGGCTCCTGTGGTCGTCAAGGAGCTGTCCCCTGAAGCTGGTGCAGACTGTCAGCCATCTTTGGGCCTCGTGTCTCTCTGATCTGGGTCCTTCCAATAGATGCTGTCCCATCCCACCCCTCTTCTCTCTCTCCACTTCAGTAGTTTGCATGGTCGCACATGCAGGCCTGGAAGTAAGACATGAGGGGGGTGGAGTTCTGAGATTGTACAAACAGTGGGCAAGCCACCTTGGCAGCTTAACACAGACAGAATTTCCTCAGCAACGAGGTTGAGCCAGATTGACAAGCACGGAAATCTGTGTACGAGCCATTCCTTGGGGTGAACTGCTTTTTACCCTGTGGAGCCAGAGGGCCCTGCTGGGCAGCTGGAGACAGGGATGCTGAGTTTGACCAGCACCAGTGTCTGCAGGCCAGCTGGGAGTCCTACCTTCTGTCCAGGATCAAAGGGCATCTCTATTTTTAGACATGGCCAAAGAAAAGAAATATAATTGCCTCTTATGCAACGTTTTATTTGGAATGTTTTGCTGTTAAATTTATTTATTTATATCCTTGTTTGTTTATTTTGTTTTTCAACAGGGTTTCATTATGTTACTCTGGCTTGCCTAGATTTACTATGTAGACCAGGCTGGACTTGAACATGTAATAATTCTGCCTCAGCCTCCCAAGTGCCAGTCGTATAAGCACGGACCCAACACACCCACCCGAGTGTGGTTTGGCTAGCGACTCCTGAGACACTAAGAGACCCAGATTAGACATGCAACATGGTCATAGTTCTCACTGACAGGTTTTCCCTCTTGATATGCACATGTGTACGCAGTATACACACATACATAGTGCACACACATGCATGTCTACATACATGTATGCTTGCACGCACATGCACAAACATGCATGCATAAACACATGCATGTATGCACACAGTACATGTATACACACATACATACATACATGCATGCACACACACATGCATGAACACTCTCTCTCTCTCTCTTCCACCCCACTGAACCACTGAAATGTTTTTGTCGTTTTCAGTTTTCCAAGTAGAGCTTCATTTCCTACTATAAGCCTAAGTTCTTTGGGCTTCTTTCTTTTTCCCTCCCCCCTCCTCTCTCTCCCTGCACCCCACTACTCTCCTCCCACCAGCCTCCCTGTTTCTGGACATAATTCCTATCCAGACTCTCTTTGGATCTTTCTGCTACACAGTGGGCTTTTGGCATCCAGCAAGGCTGCTGCTTCAATAGTGTGTCCTTGAGGCCCAGAACCTAAATGTGCCCAGGCCTCCTTTTCTGGTCTGTCCCTGACCCAGATTTCTGCTCTGTCCACTCTAATTGGTCCAGGTCTGCAGTACACTGCCAGCCCCTCCTCAGTGGGCCGGACTCTGGGGCAAGGGTATTTTGTTTTGCCCAAATGAGAGTGTGTTTATTGCTCTTCATCAACTGTCAACATGGCGGATGTTTGAAAACACTGCAGTGGAAAAGATGTCGCTCACGAGGGGACATCTCCCAGGGGCGCGGGGGGGGGGTCCCCAACATACTTTTGAAGAAGGGCTTGTTCTTCCTGCAGCCTGAGGATTTTTGTCTGCATTTACAGACACTTTCTATAAACATAGTATTTGTGAACACTTTCCCCTGGCACTCTTTGCTCTCACAGGGACCTCTCTAGGCCCCTCACCCCTCCTACAAAGTGCTTGGCTTCACAAAGGGTGTGCCAGGACAGGGTTTTGGCATGGTCCCCGGGGTGTCACGGGACCAGGGGATGATCTCACAGGGTCCGCCATCTGCCCTGCCTGGCCAGAGGCTGCATCGGGAGGGCCAAGGGGCACCACGTGCCCTGGGTATTTTCAAACAAGAGCCCTTAGTGAGAACAGGCAAGTCTCACAATCCTCCTTTGGCTGAAGGGTGTTTCTCCCTCGTAGGCTCCAGGGGCATCTGCCAGGGCAAGCTTGGGTAGGGCATCATTATAACACAACCTGAGGAAAACCTCTTCCCCGAGAAGCTGTTTGGTCTGAAAATACAGTTGTCCCACAGAGGTTCAGTCGCACTGACGGACGATCGAGTGCTAACGATAACTGCCAGTTAGTGATAACTTATGTAGCTTTAAAAGCACATGTACCCATTGTTTAACCCCCACATCTTATAGACAACTGAGGCTCAGAGAGGGTGATTGCTTGGCCTAGGGTCACACAGCTAGTAATGAAGGATCCAGGCAGTCAAGCCAGAGTATGTTGTGAACTCTGACCCTGCTGCCATTACACAGAAGGGCTGGGGCCACTGGACAGGACATGGTGGCCCATACCTGGACCCTGACCACTTGAAAGCCTCAGCAAGGGAGATCAAGGCCAGTCTGGGAAACACCCACCCCTCCACTGAAGAGAGAATTCAAGCCTCCTTGTCCTTGACCCAGGGAGGCATTTCTTACCTGTGTCTGCCCGCACTGTCTATTTTCTGTCCTTCCAAGACAACACCAAGATCAGGTCATTCATTACTGAGAGACAACTGCTGGTTAGCCGGCCCTCCTGACACTACCCCCTCCCCCCTGCCCCTCAGGACGGTGGCCTCAGACTCAAAAAATAGGAATGAAGACATCTGAAAAAATTACCACCTGCCCTTCCCAGTTCTCCTCTCCCTTACCCAACTTCCCTGTCGTTCTCACCTAATAAAAAGTCTTTGCAAAAAGGGCCAGCCAATTGCTGCCTGTTCCCTGTGGCCTTTAGAACTCCTGCCTCCCCCGACCCATACACACACACACACACACACACACACACACACACACGCACGCACGCACACATGCACGCGCACTCACACACACGCACACTCACGCACGCACGCACACACACGCACACACACTGCTTATGGACAAATCCCCAACAAGCTGAGACTCTCCGATGGAAAGATCCAGGCTCAGTTTGTCCCCCAGACCTGCCTCATCTTCCCTGCTTCCCATGACCCAGCCAAGGGCTGCACTGGAAGTGAGGAGCTGGCACCCCAACCCTCCCCTGAGGTTTTCCTCCCTTCCCCTCCTCTCCAGCGGACCCACCCTGTCCATGGCTCCCTTCTCTCACCTCCCTCAAAGCAGAGCTCAGGTTAGCCCCTGAATGCCCCTCTTCTTCTCTATTTTCCGAAGTCCCCTTTCTCAGTGGCCATGTTTCACGGCTACAGGTGTCTCAGGGTACAGCAATGCAGCCACTCATGTGACACCTTCCACACACGCATTTCCGTGACACTCACGGCCACCTTGCATGACAGCCGTAGCACTCCCTTGTCACACATGAAGTCCCTGCAGTTTGGCTAGGGCAGGTGTCCCAGCGTCTCCCCTCGGGTGTGTTTCCAAACTGATATCAACCTGGCTTTTTTACTCCACCCTGCTCTCTTGTCTAGCCAAGTGTGAGGAGAGGGAGATTCAGGCCCCAGAGCCACCCATTTGGAGCCACTGCATTCTGGGAGGAGGTGGGTCAGGTTGGGGGTCTTCCCAGTGCAAAGAGGCTTGATACAATGTGGGCATCTCCACATCCTGAGATCTGGCTTCAGGGAAACCTGGTTTAAAGAAAAGACAAACATTAGTCCTCGGGAGGCTCTCCTGTGAGCTCCCTAAGCCCCTGCCATGTAGATGAGGCTGCACTTCCAGGTGCCTCCTGGGAGACAGATGAAGGCTGAGGAGAAAGTTCAGTGGGGAAATTAGCCCTTGTGCAACTTGAGGACCTGAGTTCGAATCCCTGTGTAAAGTCATCATATGAGTGTCTCTAATCCCCGTGACACAGAAGGTAGAGACAGGACACTCTCCATAAGCTGGAGGCCAGCTAGCCTGCCATATGCAGAGGCAAAAAGAGTGAGAAGGGAGAGTTGAGAAAAGGTCTCACTATATAGACCAGGCTAGCTTTGAACTAACTGATCTGTCCACCTTTGCCTCCTGAGCGCTGGGATTACAGGCATGCGCCACCTTTAAGGCTGAACTGTTTGGCCATATCAGTAGTGACAACAAAGCATTTAGTTCAAACAAGCAAGCGAGATCTCCGGAAACTCTTACTTAAAACCAGAATTGTAGCCAGGCCATGAAGTGCACACCTCTAATCCTAACGAGGTATTGGGAGAGGGGAGGGGGTAAGATCATGAGTTCAAAGCTAGCCTGAGCTATATAGCAAGCTATTTCAAAAACACCAGAACTGTTCTCTCAGGCACAATGTGTGACTTCTCTACACTGGTGGACATGAGCCAACTGACATCAGCCATGGCATCTGTGTGCACACGACAGTGCCACCTCCTTCTCTGAAGCCACTTCCATTCATCTTTGCACACAAATGCTGACTGTTCTCCCACGATAGAGGCAGGCCCAGAGTCACCCCAGCTCCTCACCAGCACGAGCCTCCTCCGTGTGTGCTCAATTTCCCCACATTTAATTTGGCCATTCTGCTTTACAGTGGGTGTGTGTGTGGGATCTGTCTTCTCTCCAGCCCCCCAGAGCGCCGGTCCCCACCTGCCTTGCTAGAGAAGCAAGTGAAGACATCCAGAAGGATGTGTAGCCTCTGAGCTGCCAGGACCTGGCTTTGGGAAGGCGCATATTTTAGCCTTGGAGGAGCCAGCTTACCCTTTAGCTGCAGCCTGATGCCCTGGCTCTTTTGTGTCCTTAGGGAAGGGATTTCCTCGAAGCCTGGGCTCCAGGGGAGGCTGCTGCTTCCACTTGTATGGAAAACAGAAAGAGCTGGACCACAGGCACACACAGTTAGAGCACAATACAAGGAGAAGGTCCTCCGAGGAAACCAGGGATTCCCTCTGGGATGAGCCAATGATAACTCATGTAGCCCAGGCTGCCCTCAAACATGATATGTAGCTGAAGATGATTTGAACTCCCTCCATCTCCCAAGTACTGGGTTTTTTTTGTTTCTTTAGTTGGTTGGTTTGGTTTGGTTTGGTTTAGTTTTTCGAGACAGGGTTTCTCTGTGTAACAGCCCTAGCTGTTCTGGAACTCACTCTGTAGACCAGGCTGGCCTCAAACTCTTCGAGATCCACCTGCTTCTGCCTTCCGAGGGATTTAAGGCATGCGCCACCACTGCCTTGCCCAAGTACTGGGTTTTGAACCCTGGCTCTCGCTTATAGTTTTTGTGTAGCTTCGAGAAATTAATCTTTCTAAGCCACCTGTGAAAGCAGGCCTAGTAACCACCTGTTGTAATAATTACATAAACCAATACCAGGGACTGTTTGAAACTTGATTCCTGACCTTGGGAGAATTCTGCTTCCTCCTACAGACCCTGGCAGATTCAAGGGGAACAGAGCAGGGAAGGGGGGCAGAGGGGAGATGGGGTGCACAAGCTAAAAATAGACTCTTTTTAAGTATTTTCTCACTTTATGTAATTGAGTGTTTTACCTGCATGTATGTATTGCACCACATGCATGCCTGGTGCCCACAGAGGTTAGAAAACGGCACTGCAGTTGCGTATGGTTGTGAACCACCATGTGGGTGCTGGTAACGGAACTTAGAACCTCTGCGAGAACAAGTGCTCTTAACCACTGAGCCCTCTGTCCAGTCCTTGATTTTTTGAGAGAGGATCTTACTATGTTGTCCAGGTTATCTCTGTCCCTGAGTGCTAAGATTATAGGTCAAAAATAGCCCTTGAGAGCAAAGCCCATTGGGAGGTAATTTGGGGATGCAATCCCTGCTTGCTTTTCAGCGTATACACGTGATATCTGGTTTTTATTTAGTGGGTTTTGGGGCCGGGCCGGAGGCTTCTTTGTTGATACGGTCTCACTATGTAGCCCTGAAATTCACTAAGTAGACCAGGCTGGCCTCGAACTCTCAGAGATCTGCCTGATTCCGCCTCTTGAGTTCTGGAGTTAAAAGCATGTGCCACCATTCCCAATTAGGATTTTGTTGTTGTTGTTGTTGTTTTAAAAGAACAAAAGCAAACAACTTTATGGACTTAATTCAAGTGCAGTGAATGTAGTGCGTGTTTTCAGGACATTGACAAAGCAATGCAGCCATCCCTATTATCCGAGTCCAGTTTGGGTTTTTAACCAGAGGCGGTGAGGCCGACCCCTCCTTCCTTCGGATCTGAACCTGGCTGAGGGCGGCATTCCGCTGAGTCACAGCGCGGGTGTCCGAGCTGATCCTGGGACTGACGTCTGGCGCCCCCTAGCGAGGCTTGAGCGCAATTAGGGTCCCCACCCGGCGCAGTCCTGGGAAGCTTCTGGGGTCCCTGTCTCTTGCACGGCGTCTACCCGCCCGCTTGGTTGAGTCACGGACCAGGCTCCCCCCAAACTCCCCTCCCACTCCCCTTATACAAAGGAATGATAGCTTGTGGGAAACGCAGCGGTGTGACACAGGAGTTTAAAGGTGGGTTAAGTGTCATACGATCTGAATTCGAACCTTGCCTGCTCTAGCTATGAGGGTTACTCAGTTTTTTCAGGTATGAGGGGTACTAATTCTTTCTCCTGGAGTGGTTGCCCTTCAGAGTTTAGCCTGTAAACTCCTCGGGCAGGAGTTTAGAAGCCATCCTATTTAATTGCCCAGCTACCAAAGGGTGTTGAGGCCCCTCCCTTACCCAAGGAGCTCCCCAGAAACTCCAGTGCTGGTTACTAGACAGTGTTGCCGTGAGCAGGACCCAGACAATGAGGGACGCCTGGTGTATCTTCTCCTTAGCAAGAAACGCCCCCAGACCCGAGACCTGCAGTCCAGGGAGGTACTCTTCTCCCTTGGGAAAAAGGTTGGAAGATCTGGGAATTGGGAAAGACCAGGGTTTCCTTTTGGAGCCCGCAGGGACATTCTCACCAGGGAAAGGCTAATTGATATTTGTAGACTTCTGCAAGCCAGCCCCAGATGGGGAGTCAGGCCCCAGCCCCATTGGGCACCTTGCCCCCAGGGTAGTAGGGTGGGAACCCAGAGGGCATCAGTCAGGTCCTTGGTAGACTGAAGTGTCTTAAAAGCCTGTCAAGTCCCTGGGATCCCTTCCCGCTTTGGGATCCCCATCCTGCCCCCTTAAAGGTTTCCAGTGAGCTCAGCGGCTCTGCCGTGGAAAGGAACCCAGGGAAAATGGCAGACATGCCGAGGAGAGCAAGCATGGCTCCAGGAGGGCTCTGAAGGGGCCAGTGAGGGGGTCAGCTGCTGGGGGTTGCCTTGTCCACCTCCGGACACTTTAGAGGGCCCCTGAGATGTCAGATGGGGTGTACGGTAGACTTGCAGGCCATTAGACAGAAGGGCTGGTGTCTTTCAGCCTGGGAAGTCCCTGTTCTTTGGAAACAGGAGGGCTTCATCTACGCATTCCCGGGCCTCGGAGGGTCTGGAAAATGTATGTGTTACATGTGATTAAATGTGATGAAAATGGCAGTGTCAGTGGGATAGCCTGCAAGGGCACCCAGGGGCCTGTGGGGAGCACACAGTGAATAGCTCCTGCTTCAGCGGGTACCTGGTAAGCACTTTCTGATGCCCGGTCTTGGGGTTCTGAGGCATCAACCTAGACAGGTGCCCAGTGGGGCTCATCTGCACCTGTCATCAGTGTGGGTCATAGGCTGGGGAAAGGACCAGGGATCTGTTCTTTCTGGGGTTTTGGTCCAATGGACCCTCAAGGATGTTCCAGAACATTCTTTCCTTTCCTCACCATCCCTTTCTCCCTTCCTCTTCTCCTCCCTTTCTCCTGCCTTTTCTATGGTGCAGATGGAACACAGTACATGCTAAGCTAGTGTTCTACCATGGAGCTACATGCCCATCTTGGCTTGGCTCCTGGGTCCTGAAATCCCCAGCTGACCTAGCCCAGCCCGGATGGTATAAAGAAGGAGCAGGCCCCTAAGGACAGCTGCCCTCCCAGGACTGGGGGGACTTCCATACTTATACAGTTTTTCCTATTCCCCACAAAGGAAAGGAGCAGCCCTTGAGATGTGCACAGCTTGTTTATTTTACATAGTGAATAGTAGCCTGTGTTTTTAAGGATGACTTAATTTCTGCTCAGACCCCTGTAATTCATCCCACTTCCAGAGGGTGTGTCTGGCCCTCTGTAGCCCTGAGCGGATGTTGGGGGTGTGTGCAGGGGCAGAAGAATCATTAGGTCATAGCGTGGATGGTCGTGTCTGAGAGGGTCGAGTGGGACAAGTGACCAATCAGACACACCTTGGACCGTCATCCCCAGCTGGCAAACTCCGGGGCATCACCCAAATGCTTGAGCGATGCTTGGCTCTCCAGCTCCGGAGTTCGAATGTATAGAAACTTCTAGGAATAGCCGAAGACAACCCAACATGGAAAGCAAGCAGAAGCCCACACTGAGGATACAGGAAACATGACCATACCACCCTGAGTGTGAGTGATCTCATCTGATCCCAGAATCTAAGCAGGGTCGGGCTTGGGTGGGAGAATTCAGGGAGAGACTACAGAGCAGGGATACTTGCTGGCAACTCATTTATGTTTAAATTATTGTTGTTGTTATTATTATTATTATTATTTGAAAGGGTATTGAAAATATACTGGAGCCGGACGGTGGTGGCGCTCGCCTTTAATCCCAGCACTTGGGAGGTAGAGGCAGGCGGATCTCAGTGAGTTTGAAGCTAGCCTGGTCTACAAAGTGAGTTCCAGGACAGCCAGGAGTGTTACACAGAGAAACCCTGTCTCAAATAACCAAAAAAGAGAGAGAGAGAGAGAGAGAGAGAGAGAGAGAGAGAGAGAGAGAGAAAGAAAGAAAAAAGAAAGAAAGAAAGAGAAAGAAAGAAAAGGAAAATATACTGGAGAAGGGCCTGGAGACATGACTAAATGGTTAAGAGCACTGGCTGTTCTTCCAGAGGACCCATCCACATGGCAGCTCACAATTGTCTGTAACTCCAGTTCCAGGGGCTCTGACACCTTCACACAGATACACATGCAGACAAAACACCCAGTGCACATAAAATAAATTTTTTTTAGAAAAAAAATATACCGGAGAAGAGACGGGTGATGTAAACTTGAAATCCTAGTGCTCAGGAGGCTGAGGCAGGACAATGGAGAGTTTGAGCCTCACCTGCGTCTCAAAAGTAAAATGAAAGGCTAAGGAGATGGCTTAGTACACAAAATGCTTGAAGCACAAGCATCAGGACCTGAGTTCAAATCCCTAGACCCCACATGGAGCTAGACAACGCTAGCACACTATCTGTGATCATAGTGCTCCTACAGCACACTGGAGAAAGAGACAGGGGATGGCTGAAAGAGAGGACCTAGCCTGGTGGACACAGCAGGAAGACAGCAAGAGACCCGCCCTCAATTAATGTGGGGAAAAGACGGATGCCCAAGGTTGTCCTCTCATCTCCGCCATATGCTGAAGCATCCAAGCATACGTAAGTGGCATTCATACATGCAAGTGTGCGTATGCACTTACACACACACACACACACAATGGCTAAAAAGATAATATAATTAAAAATAAAATACACGGTGAGTGGTGGCTCACACCTTAAATGCCAGCACATGGGTGGCAGAGGCAGGTGGGTCTCTGTAAGTTCAAGGCCAGCCTAGTCTCCAGAGCAAGTTCTAGGTCAATCATAGTGAGACTCTGTCTTGAGAAAAGAAAAAAGGTGGACAGTGGATGAGGAGAAACACCTAACATAGACCTCTGGCCTCCATTTGCACATGCACACATAAGCACATGCACCCTCTCAAGTGTGTTGGTGCACACACACACACACCAGTAACTTAGTAAAAAAAAAAAAAAAATGGAATACCTCTGTATTGAAAAAAAGAATCCCCTAGTCTTTAAAGCAAGTTCCAGGACAACCAGGGCTCCTTTACACAGAGAAGCCCTGTCTCTCAAAACCAAACCAAAAATAAATAAATAAAAATTTAAGACTCCATAAAAACAAAGATCCATGAGAAAATTTTAATTTTAATGTAAGTCAGAAGGGGCAGGAGAAACATTCATATTGTGTAAGCTTGTTGTGTTCCGGTTGTTTCTGCTTTGTTTTCTTTTTCAACTTGACACAAGCTAGAGTTAATGAAAGGAGGAACCTCAGTTGAGAAACTGGCTCCGTCAGAGTGCCCGTAGGCGAGTCTACAGGGGTATCTTCTTGACTGATGATTGGCATGACTAGACCCCGCCCACTGTGGGCAGTGCCACCCCTGGGCGACGGTCCTGAGTTGTGGAAGAAAGTAGGCTGAGCAAGCCGTGCCGATGAAGTCAGTAAATGTAGTTCCTCCACGGCCTCTGCTTCAGTTCCTGCCTTGAAGTTGCTGTCTTGGGCTCCTGCCCTGGCTTCCCTCTGCGGTGTGTGGCCTGAGAGTTAAAAGATGGAATAACCTTTTCCTTTTCCAAGTCACTTGTGGGCATGGTGTTTTATCACGGCAGCAGAAACCCAATTCAGACAAAGTGAGCGGAATGGCCGAGTAGGACCTTGTAGCCTTGGAGAAGGGACGTTGTCTCTCAACAGAACTGCCCTGTTGTCCAGCCCCTTCTCCTGTCCCCATGGTGTCCCTCCACCCTACCCCTCTTTGCCCAGCCAACCAGGCCCCTGCCTCAAGTACACTTGGGGACTCTAATCTTCCTGCCTAACTTTGGAAGTCAGTCTACCGCTTTCTAAGGTGCACTCCCTGAGCCTACACCTTCCTTTCCATCTTCTCTGCCCACCATCTAGCTCTGGCCCTTAAACTTTCCCCCGGGACCATGGCCGTCACCTCCCTGCCAGCAAGCACTCTTACTCTCCCGTTAACCCTGCTCATCGCTGCCAAGTTCACCTTAGGACAGCTCTTTGGTGCTGTCCCTGGGGATGAGCAGGGTCTAACCCAGTCCCTTCACCCTCCTCCAGACACCGCTATGTCCTGCAATTTAGTCTGCTCATCACTGACCGAGTGGACAGGCAGGGGCTGGAGGAGGGTGCTGGCTGCCATGGCGGAGGCAAATCTTCCCGTCTAGATGCAAGGCAGGGCGCTACCTGGGGTCCAAAGGGAAGATGGTTCTCTCTGCAAAAGTGCTCCCTTGGCTTTGTGCCCATCTTCCCTGTCTGGGGGCCTGGCATATAGCCCAGTTGTAGAGGCTTGCCTAGGAAGCAGAGCCCTGGATTCCACCCTTAGCACTGCGTGGCCAGGCACGGTGGTAACTAGTTTATGTAAACAACTCGGGAGGTGGAAGTGTAAGGCCATCTTTGGATGCGTAGCTAGTTTGAGACCAGCCTAGAATACCTGTGACCCTGTCTCAGCAATCCATAAAAGGAGTTCCAGAGTCAGAGATAGGAGCTGAGATTGGAGTAGGGGTGTGGCTTACAGATATAAAAAAATAATATATACAGGCTCAGGTGTTGGAGAGATGGCTCAGCCATTAAGAGCACTTGGCTATGATTCCAGAGGACCCGGGTTCAATTCCCAGCACCCACATGGCAGCTCACAACTGTCTGTATCTCCAAGATTTGAAGCCCTCACTCAGACATACATATAGGCAAAGAACAACAATGCACATAAAATAAAAATGAATTAAAAATTTTTAAATACTTTAAAAAATAAAAGATCCATGCTGAGCATGCATGGTATTAACTAGCCGATAGCCAGACAGGCCATGGTCCCTGGCAGGCCGTAGTCCCAACCATCTGCCTGAGAGGCATCCCTTGAGCTCAGAGGTTTGCAGAGCTGGTTTACAGTCCGTTGGCATTCACAGAACAACGCCATTCACTCTTTCCTGACAAAAGAGGCCGGCAATCACCTTCCCTCCACAACTGCTGAGCTACTCACTAGTCAACAGCACTTCCCAGCGACGTGGAAAGAGCAGGGGATGGCCACAGGTCAGCCGCGTCACCTGGTGGCTTTGGATATGAGCTAATAAGATGGCAGATGACTGACAGGGACATTGGCCACTCAGAGAGACCGAGCATCAGTCTCCTGAATGGGAAGTGAGTGAGGAAACTGAGGTCCTCGTACTGTGACTTGGGAGGAAGGCTGCCTCTCTCCTTGTTCCCCAACTCTACTGTCCTAAGAAGTCAGGTCCCTGGGCTCAGCATCCCAACCATAACTCTCTCTCTTGCCTTGTTCTTCTCCAGGCTTTGAACCAGTATGGCTGAACCCCGCCAGGAGTTTGACACAATGGAAGATCATGCTGAGGGCTACACTCTGCTCCAAGACCAGGAAGGAGACATGGACAATGGCTTAAAAGGTCAGTGAACAGCCATGCACAGCGGGCCAATCACAGTGGAACACAGTCCGTGTCTGATTGGCAAGAGGGGGGTCAAGTCCCACTTTTTTAAAGGAACGGTTCATAATTTGTCGTATTAGATCATTAGTTTGAGTGGGCTAAGAAAAGTCAAAACGCATGTTTGCGAATTCACCTCCCCAGACAGTGCGACAAAGACTGGGGGGGAAGTTGTCACTCTCAGCTCTCCAGGACCGTCGGACCCTTAGCTACACAAACCCGGCTATCTGGCCATCTGGGAAGAATAGATTCCTCTGGGGTTCTGAGTATATCTACATTAATGAACTTCCTCAGCAGTGGGGCACAGCACGGTGCCGCTGGTCGGTAGTTCCAGTACTCAAGTGGCAGAGGCAGGAGGATTGCTGCAAGTCCAAAGCCAACCTGGTTTACACATTGAGTTTCAGTTCAGCCAGGACTGCATAGAGAGACCCCGTCTTGGACTGTCTTAGAGGCGGTTCAATGGATCAGAGCACTTGCTGCTCTTCCAGAGCACCTAAGTTTGGTCCCCAGCACCCACAGCCATCAGCCCACAAAATCTGTTGTCTCCAGCTTCGGGGAGCTAACACCTGTATTTATGTGGCATTTCCGGATTCACACACACGTACATGAATAAAAAATAATAGAAGTTAATTTTTAAAGCACTTCTCAAGTTTAGTTTAATTCATTAAAACTGCAGTCTGTAATATAGTCCTCTTGGCCACTGGTTGTCCATTTCACTGTGTGCATGTATTTGGGAGTTTTGGGGGTTCTCTCTCTCTCTCTCTCTCTCACACACACACACACACACACACAGGCACAGTTTCTATGATAACACTCTCTATACCTCTTCACAAAACAAAATCCAGCAAAATTATTCTATACTAATATGCCACAAAGAGAGAGAGAATGAAATTGCTACCCCTTGGAAGGTACTGTGAAACAAAAGTGTGTTGTCCTACCCATAACTGTGCTCTCCCAAAAGAGCCAAAGAAACCTAAGATTTTCGTCAAATTTAGCCTTGCTGCTGAGGGTTTAGGATGGGCTGTTTGTAGGTGTGGAGTTTCTCTGCCTTGCAGAAAGGATCACAGTTCTAACAACACTTCAGGAAAATGACAAAAGGCTGTTTGGAATAATGGTGAGAGCAGAGAGTGTCTAAGTGGGTGCTAAAAGCTAGATGTAGCCAGAGAGGCTGTGGGTGGGGCAGGTGGTCACACACGTGTGGTCACACACTCTTGAATTAGAAGGTGCTTATGTGTTAGTTTCCAGGCCTTCGCACGGGGTAGGGGCTTCTTCTCCTTCCTCCCTCCCTCTGAGGATAATGTAAATGATTAGGATGGGGGTACAAAGCGAGTTCGAAGCCAGCGTAGGATACCTGAGACACTGTGGTAAAGACAATATCAAGGGCCCTTCTTTGACTGTGAGGTTGTGAAGCGTCTCGTCGCTCACTGTATTTGAACACCATCTGCCTTCCTTCTTTGTGCGCTGATTTGTACACAGAACCAGCTCCCCTGCATCACCCCAGAGTCTCACCGCTGCCCAAGGGGCAGCATCTGTCCTCCACTGAATGTCCCAGCAGCCCTGCAACGTAGCAAGCGCCATCCGCGCTCGGTGCTCCCTGCCCGCTGGTTCATCACAGCCCTGGCCAGACTTTACATCCCGTAGCTCCCTGGGGACCTCGCATTATCTCACTTAGTCTGGATTTCCTTGACACAAGCCTCCGGTTTGCCTCCAGCGGCTTTATCACCTGAACATGTTCCCCTCTTTGTCCAGTCATCACCAAGGACAGGGAAGAGTTTTTTTTAAAAAAATATTTATTTATTATGTATACAATATTCTGTCTGTATGTCTGCAGGCCAGAAGAGGGCACCAGACCTCATTACAGATGGTTGTAAGCCACCATGTGGTTGCTGGGAATTGAACTCAGAACCTTTGAAAGAGCAGGCAATGCTCTTAACCACTGAGCCATCTCTCCAGCCCCCCAGGGAAGAGTTTTTTGAGACCGGGTCTCCCTATATAGCCCTAACTATCCTGGTACTCACTACGTAACTAGGCTGGCCTTGAACTCACAGAGATCCACCTGCCTCGGCCTCCAGAGTGTGAGGGTTAAAGTGCGTGCACCACCACACCCTTGGCAACTTCGTGTGTGTGTGTGTGTGTGTGTGTGTGTGTGTGTGTGTGTGTGTAGCCAGCTAGCTGAGAATCATTCTCAGTCTTCACATGGTTGAGAAAACTGGGAGTGTATGGCTCCCATCTTCAAGATGTCTCTTGAGTCGGGAGGATGTAGCCTCCTAGCTAAGCACAGCTCTGGCCTGAATTCTACCTGAATTAGATTGAATGGGCTCCAGGTGGGCCCCTCTTTGTCAGCTGGTGGGTGCTCAGACTGCACCTGGTGTGGGTGTTAATCTCTTGAGGAGCATGAGGTGATACAGGACTTTTCCCCATGGCCAGAGTCGTTTGTCCATCGGATACAGTGGGCAGCTGGGGATTCCCAGTCAACATCAGCACCAATAAAGAAAGAAAGGAAGGGAGGGAGGGAGGAAGGAAGGAAGAAAGGGAGGGGGAGAGAGGGAGGAAGGAAGGAAGAAGAGCCTTGTGCATTCCTGTTGACACACAGTGCTACCGTGAGCCCTTAACCAAGGCCAAATAAGACACACAGAATGACCACCACCTATGGTGGGTCTCACATGCTGGGCAAATAGCTTTCGTAATACATGCTTTAAGCATAGCCATGGTTACAAAGGCCCAGGAGAGTTAGCATATGAAACCCTTCGGCCAATACATGCACGAAAGCGGGGACTTTTACTGCACCGAGGTGAGGTCACTGAGCTGAGCTCCTCACGCTGTGACCTGAAGGTGGCCGAGGCCACGGGAAAGGGCTTTTCTGAGCATGCAGGGACTGGCTTTCTAGATCCACTGCCAGGCTGTCAGTATAAGAGCCTTTGCTTCAGCTGGACCAGAGTGACTAAAAGCTTTGTCTTCTCCCACCCAGGAACAGACACACATCACCCACATCTTTATCCGGGGACCCCAGGGAGTGGAGTATGGTTGGGGGGGGGGGGCTGGTCCCTTCATGGTTTCATCATGAAGATACAGCATCCACACCGAAGGTTCCTCTTGAGGTCTGAGGGCTCACTGTATATGTTCCAGAGTCTCCCCCACAGCCCCCCGCCGATGACGGATCGGAGGAACCAGGGTCCGAGACCTCTGAGGCTAAGAGCACTCCAACCGCTGAAGGTGGGGCCTCCCTACTCCCACCAGGGCCTTCAGCCTGTGCTTCCCTTGCTCTGAGCTACCCTCTGGGCTGCATTCGTTGCTTCCTGTGTGCTGGCTGACTGAGCTTGCTAGGCGCTTGGCAGGGCAGTGCTTTGGGAGCTGGGCCCTGCTTCTGCGCTTGGCTCAACTGTGTGCCTTGATCGTCTTCATCCTGTGCGTGTTCTAGATGTTCCATGCTTGGAGAAGCTGGGCTGCACGGCACAGCGGGGCTCATACACTGCTCGGTAGGGTTCCCATCTGTATCTACTACCCTCTATGACCCCCTCAGCAGCCCCCCCCTTACTTTTCTTGCAGGCATCAACCAGGGCCCAGAATACTCATTTGGCTGAGGAGGGGGGCAGGTCAGACATCTCCCTGCCCATGTGTTAGGAATGCTTTCTTGGGCTCTGGACTTTGCACATGGAGTATGTTTTATCTCTTCTGATCTGTCCACTCCAGATACTTGGTGTCTGGGTTGTCATGAAGCTGCTTGTCTTTTTCCCGAAATGCTTCCCATGTGGGTCAGTCAAGACCACCACATTTCGCTGGGCAGTGGTGGCGCACGCCTTTAATCCCAGCACTCGGGAGGCAGAGGCAGGAGGATCTCTGTGAGTTCGAGGCCAGCCTGGACTACAGAGGGAGGGCCAGGACAGCCAGGGCTACACACAGAGAAACAGAGAAACTCTGTCTTGGAAAAGGGGGAAAAAGAAAAGACTCCTGTGTTTGGCTGCAGGAAACAGGAAGCCGTTCTAACTGAAGAGGTTTGTTAGTCCTGCATCATGTCATGAGATGTCTGCACGTGAACACAGCTCCCCAGTGTCATCTGTGTGCTTCTTACTATCTCCTGCCATCCTAGGCGGTCGGCTGTTGCTTCGTAGTTGAAAGATGGCCGCTGCACTCCCAAACACTGTATCTGTCTTGGGACCAAGAACTCTGCCTGGTGAGATGACCAGAGGGTAAAAGTGCTCATCCTGCAAGCCTGGTGACCCGAGGTCGATCCCCGGAAGCTGTGTAAAGGAGACAACAGCTTCCCCATGTCATCAGGGCCTATGCCCACATGGGCACATTACCCACATGTCCCATGATAATGAATGAGAGCTGGGTGGTGGCGCACGCCTTTAATCCCAGCACTCAGAGGCAGAGTCAGGTGGATCTCTGAGTTTGAGACCAGCCTGGTCTACAGAGCAAGTTCCAGGATAACCAGAGCTTCACAGAGAAACCCTGTCTCAAAAAATCAAAATAATAATAATAATGAAGGAAAATTAAAAAAAAAAGAACAAAATAGCCTAAAGGAGAAACCCTGTCTCAAAAAAATCAAAATAATAATAATAATGATGATGAATGGAATTTTAAAAAAAGAACAAAGTAGCCTAAAGAACCCCAAAGCCAGATGTGTGGCCAGAATTAAGAAACTGAGAGTTTTGTATGAGCTCAACCAAGCAGTTTCCGCTTGCATTCATGGGCCAGAACCGGGTCTCCGGCCAGCAAGCCTGGGGGTGCTGTGCATCTTGTTTTTCAACCCATTGAGTAGAAGAAATCCAAGGAAAAGGACGCTGAGGACGACTTCTAACTAACCGTCCATAATCCTGTCCTTCTGTCTCTCGAACCTTCCAAGGAGGCTGGAAGGTCCACTCAGAAACCTTCCTGCAGCCCTGCGCGTTGTTTGGGAGTTCTATTAGAGAAGGAGAATTTGGCCTCCGCATCTGCCTTTGGATAAGCCCAGAACACGGCTGCCAAGCTCCTGCCAATTCCTCAGTACGCTGGCTCATCCTTGAAGGATGCAGGCGGCAAGGCCTGGTGAGATCCTCCTGCCAGAACCAGTAATGCAAGACATTTCCTGCTCTTCCTGTTAGGACGGTTCTGCAAGCTGTCTGCCACCCCGAGAAAGCCCTGAAACCCGATGCCGAACCTGGTGCCGGCTTCCCAGACACAGCCCTCGGTGCAGCTCTGTGGGCATTGTCCTGGGAGAAGCTCCCGCTCGTGCAGTCTGGAGTTTTATCTGCACTGGAGAGGATCGTAGTGAAAATGGCTTTTGTGGAATTCTGGGAATCTCTCAGAGCTGCCCACTCCTCAGGTGTGCGTGCCCGGCATGCCTGGTGGAGAGACAGAGGGCTCCAGAGAACTTCTGAGTCGAATTGTTTCCCTTGAAGAGATGCTGCCCCCAGCTCCTAGCCTGCAGCTGGACTCCACACAGGACCTGGCCCAGTTATTGCCGCATAGGGAACTCTGTACCTTTTCACTGGAGGTTGGCCCGGCAGGGAGTTAGAACTGGTGCACCAACGAGGTCACCAAGAGGTGGCACTGCCGTTCTGTAAATGCAGAAACAGAGGTTCAGAGGTGACAGAGTGCTTGCCCCAAGCCTCACAGGACAACCACAGCCTCATCTCCTCCTCAGCTTCCTCACACTGCCTGGGTGCCCACTGCAGACACCCTGCCTTGCCATAAGGACGTCACAGTTGCCCTCAGGATTTCACCAGTTCTCTTTAGAACCCCCGGGGAATCAGAATACGTCCGTCCGCTGTAGTACTTACATGGCCCCCTCTGGGCTTTCTAGGCAGGTGGCTTGGTGCCTCACTTCCTCCTGGGGAAAAGGGAGGAGGGCTGCGGCCCTGCTTTGAGCTGGCTTTTCTTGCATGTGGCTGGCAGGCCCTGTCCCTGCACTGTATACTAAACAGAAGGGTGACTATCGGTGGTTTCCAGACGTGACTGCACCCCTAGTGGAAGAGAGAGCTTCCGACAAGCAGGCCGCTGCCCAGCCCCACGCGGAGATCCCAGAAGGAACCACAGGTGAGGGCGGCTCTTAGAGCCCCAGGGCTGCCAGGGCCCAGTTGCCCGCCTTGAGCGGGTCGTCCTCACAGGCAGATGTGTAAGTGACTCTGGCTTCTGGGGATCTTGGCTAGTTAGCAACGGCTGCCTTGGAGTCTAGACAAGGGTGCAGGATCCCCTGTTTCCTGCTGGATCCTGCCTCAGTCAACATGTCTATTTGAGATGTCCTCAGCAAGATTCTCTGTAGAGGATAGACCTCTGCCTTCCTCGCACTTTCTCCAGTTCCGGCTGTAGCAAGAGGCGGGTCTTTGTATCCTGCCCCACCCCTGTGGACGATGGGGGAATTGATCAGTCAGCAAGCACACCAGCAGAAAGAATGCTGGGCTTGGCGCTGCTCAGTCATTCATAAGGCAACCTGTGCAGGGCCCTGGACAAGATTCCTCACAGCCCAGAGCCCCGGGTATCCTTCCCATGTTTCCTCTTCCACGGGCTCATGAAGCTCTGGCAGTTAGTATGGTGAACCTGAGGCGTCCGGTTACCTACCGAGAACTATCTAATCTATGTGCATGGGACAGTGGCAGTGGAGATGGGAAATGTCCCTTCCTGAGGACGGCTCTCTGCAACCATGCTAGTTAGTTATTCTTTTCCTTGTGATGACCAAATGTTTGACAGAAGTAGCTTAAGGTCTGTCTGGGCTCATGGTTTGAGGGGATGGGGTCCACGTGACAGGGAAGGCATGGTGGCAGCGGTGGCCATGACGCTGGTCACGTTGCTTCTGCAATCAGGAAGCAGAGAGAGATGGATGCTGGTGCTCATGCTTCCTCCTTTTCCCCCAGGACGTCAGCCCACGGGATGGCGCTGCCCATACGCAGGGTAGGTCTTCCCGCTGCAGTTAATCGTTCTGTGAATACCCCTCAAAGACACACCGAGAGGTGCGGCTCCTCCCAGAGGAGCTGACTCTGCAGAGTAAACACTGCCACCATAGTAAGCTTTCTCCCTCGCGTCCTGAGAACGCTCATTACAGAGCCAGCAGTGCCATCCCCGTCTCTCAAGATGTGATTCCACTCTGCAAAGTGATGGACTGGCAGTAAGGGTTTCCGAGGCAGGTAGACCAGATGTTCTGAAAGCCTGGCCAGGCCTCAGCTTCAAGCATGAAAGATGCTTGAAGGCTACAGAACACCTTATAGGGTGAGGTCGTGGGTGCCTTGATTTTTGTCTCTGGCTATCCCTTCAAAGTTTTGTCGTGGACGAAGTTTGTCTTCTGTCTGGGATGAAAACTCTCCCCTTTCTCATCTCTCCTGGGTAATCAGAAATGCTTTATACTCTTCACGCTCACAAAACAGCCTACAAAAGGCTGGGATGTAGCCTGGTAGAGTGCCTGGCTTACTATATGTGAGACCCAAGGCCTTGATCCCTACCATGTTATAAACTGAGTATGATGGGGCGGGGCAAAAAGAAAAAAAAACCCACAGCTTAGAACGGTTCATCAGAAGGCCCAGTCTGATGTGATAGTCAGGCCCACAGCCACGTTCTAACCCAGCCCCTACTCTGGGCCAGTGGGGCTGGTGTGTAGGAGGAGGCAGCGGCTGCCTTCCATTCCTCTCCTGGAGACTGCACTAGCTTCTCAAATGTATCCAGATGCCTGACAGAAACGACTCTGGGAGGAAAGCCTTATTTTAGTTCATGGGCTCAGAGGGTTCCTAGTTGTTTGAGTCCGAAAGACCCCCGGTGCGGGGAGACTCTCACTCAAGTCTCGGGATAACACGAACCCCCCCCCAGTAACTCACGAGAGACCATCCTTGCTGCAATCACAGAGGCTTTAAGTGATGAGACGGGAACCAGAGCACTGGGGCCGAGACTCATAACCCAAGCAGGGGAAGTGTTCGACCCCGAGTGACCTGGAGAAGGGGTTTTTATAGGAGAAAACCACAGCCCAATAACAGGGGCAGGGAGGGTGTCACAGAAAGTCACAAGGGGACAACTCCCTGCCTCTCAAGATCACTCAAGGTCATAATCAGCTAGTTCCTAAAATCACAAGGGGGAAACTCCCTGATTCTCAATATTATTCTCAAGATTACAATCTAAGTTTATCTTCAGCTAGTTCCTGAAACACAGTCACTGAACCAGCTAATCCCTAGATTTTTGATTCTTCTCTTCCTGCTTGGATTTTTGGCTATTTTCTTCCTGCTGGGGAGGTCTGGATTTATCCAGGTCTTTCAAGTCCGCAGCCTGGGGCAGGGCATTATGGCAGCCTTACGTGGTGCGGACAGGGAGCAGACGAGTGTAGCATCGGCATGTTTTCTCCTTCATCCCCTTTTGTCCTTACTGCCTCCACCCGGGTCCATGGGACGGTGCCACCCACATTCGCGATAGGTCTTCACTCAGCGAGTCCTACCGATACATACCTTCAGACACAGCCACCTGGTGCACTCAGCTGTCCCCGAGGTGGTTCCAAATGCAGGTCAGATGACTGTGAAGATTGCCCACCACAGAGCCCTTTCTTGAACCCTTCCAGAATCTTCCCTCTCCTTCCCTCTCCTGCTTCTTTAAAGATCGATGCCTCTGCTTTGGGTTCTGGAGGATGTCATCCCTCCTCTCAGGGATCTAGCTGCACACAGCGCCACCTCTGCGCAGGATGACTCATTGCCGCTAGTGACCCATTGGGCATGATCTAAGATGCTCCAATGTCATCTCTGACCTGTGCCCAAAATTCCACGGGAAAAAACAGCCATCCATCTTGGCTGCAAAGCAGGCTATTGCAATGGCCTTTTGTTCAGCCACCATAGCAGGGCCAGCCCTCCCCTGTCCTGTTGTGTTCCTTGGCAGGGCCCTGACTGCAGTCCACCAGATCTCAAGCCAGAGGGAACAGATGCCAAGTATCTGTCTCTAGGTAGTGCCTTGAAGACCACGGAGACAAGCTAGGCAGGCCAGCACGGGGCTGTTATCCTAGCCCTTGAGAACTAAGGTGGGAGGTTCAAGAGTTCAAGGCCTGCCTGGGGTACATAGTGAATGCAAGGCCAGTATGGGCTACATGCCAAGACCCTATGGAGCACTCCAGCACCAGGCCATTCACCTCTTGGTGGGTTTAGAGCCGAGCAGGTTTGCAGCTGTTGGTGGAGCTGGTGCCTCCCCTTGTACTCACTTGAACACCTGTTTGATACTTCTTAGTGCACAGTAAAGCTGCCCAACCATGCTGTGTGACTTCCACTGCGGAAAGCCTGTCTCCCTGAAAATGCTCCTCCACCCCACCGTGGAGTGATACACCGTTTGGGTTTCACACCCAGGGCAGGACATGGAAGATGAGTAGATTCTCCTGGTGTTGGGACACTGACTGAGTCCCAGAATGCCCCCTTATGTCTGCTAAGGACTCCGTGACTACCTAGCAGGATTTGCCACCATTCTGAGCCTGTCTTCCATTTCCGTAATCTTGCTCAGACCAAATCCACACTAGGACTTTGCCTTCACAGACAGTTGAAGCAATGTGACCATGGCTGTGTTATCTGACACGGAACTGTCACCAAAAAGACCTTCTGGGGAGCACAAAGGACCTAGACGTGTCTGAGCTGATAATTGGTGGGTGGAGAATTTCCAGGTTCCCTGCTGCCTCCCTGGGGCCCCACCCTCACTTAGCCATCTGGCTAGGTGCTTACCGGACACCATGTGACTATGCAGTGACTCAGGCTCTTTCCTTGTTGTGCTGTCCGTGGCAAGTGAAGTAAAAACTGGCTTGCAGTTTTAGGTACAAAAGCTGTGCACCTTAGTCCAGAGACAAGGCTGGCGGTCAACCTTGCATGGTGTGAGCACTTCTGGAAGGCGGCAGCCTGTGGTGTGTGCGCCTCGAGGCCTTGAGATCAGCGTGGGCTGGCTTGCTTTATAAACCCCACCTCTGGACTTGTGTGTGTGCCATCCCGTAGCCGTGTCCTGATTTCTCCCGTGTTCTCCAGATAAGAGCGTACTCACTTGAATACTTCTCGTGTGCTCTGGGACTTTCTCAGCCTTTTTTATTTGGGGTGCCTGTCATCTCCTTAAATGGTTAAAAAATGCAGAGACCCAGAAAGGCTGCCCACTGGGCCTGTTGGCCTTGCTCCCAGCCAGGTAGTGCTGGTTTCAGGTGTGGTGTGTGTGGGGTGTAGAGGGAAGAAACTTGGCAGCCTGGGGCACCTCCTGTGTGTGAGACTTTGTTTTCCATACCTTCGCTATCCTCCTACAAGACAAACCCCAATCTTCTTGAGGTTCCCAATGAGGATACAGGCTCAGAGAGGCCAGGCAAGTGGTGCTGCTGTGAATCCTCTCTGGTCTCCTGAGTCCTGACAGCTTTGTGGAGTCAGGCAAAACAGCAGGACCTTGGACCCCTGCTGAGAAGCTCTTTCCTCCTAGGTCGCAGTCACCTGGAAGGTGTGTGGGTGCTGTGGGTTCTGTGTGAGCACCTCTCATCACCACTGTCCCTAGCCGAGGCCTTTGCGGAGGAGCGGAGCACAGCAGCTAGCCCTGCAGGGCACACCCCTCCTGCATGGTTCCACACGAGGTACAGAGGGCACAGGTTGAAGCAAGTAGTAACTGTCTGCTTCTGTCCTCCCTTTGCTGCCTCGGACCAGCTGAAGAAGCAGGCATTGGAGACACCCCGAACCTGGAGGACCAAGCCGCTGGGCACGTGACTCAAGGTCAGTGGTCCAAACCACCCCTAGGAGACTCAGAGCTCGGGAGGAGGGAATTGGGAGCACTCAGCGGGCTCTACCTTGAAAAGACATATTAGCCCTGAGTCCTAATTTACAAGTCCGGGGGACCCGGGGGAGTTGTATTTATTTATTACACACGGAGTTTTCTAATGGCATTCTGATTCATTGCCGCGGTGTGTGTCAGGCTGGGGTACTGCAGGAAACAGCCCTTGCCTGGGCATGAGCACAGTGGGTGATGCTCCCACAGCGCCCTCTGACCTGTCAATCACATCACCATTGACCATTTAAGCTTCCTTCTATTTTTTTTTTTTTTCCGAGACAGGATGTTTCTGTAGCCTTGGCTGTCCTAGAACTCACTTTGTGGCCCAAGCTGGCCTCAGACTCACAGAGATCCGCCTGCCTCTGCCTCTCAAGTGCTGGGATGAAAGTAAAGGTGTGTGCCACCACCCGGCTTCTCTGTGGCTTCTTCATGCCTCATTATAATGTTCTTCTCAGGGATCAAAGTGCTGCTTTCAAGGCAAGTAGCTTTCTGCAGCTGTTGATCAAAAATACATTTTTTAAAAGGAATTTTTAAAACCTTAGAGTCTTGATTTTAGGAAATAGAGACCTCCAGTATAGATACAGCATGAGCTGACTTGTTTCCTATCATTTTTTGGATAAACAGACTTGAGCGTCCTGTATAACAGGGAGACTTACAGACAACAGATGACCTGGGAAGCCGCGTCCTTCGCTCTATAAAGTGATAGAGGATTTGTCTCCCGTTAGCGGCGCTGTCTGTCTGTGAAGGACTGTGCCTCACTGGCCTCTAGCCTAGTTCATCCCCCTTTTGGTGACTCGGATGCTAGGCTCCTGAGGAGTTAGGGGGAACACTTTGTCAGGATCCCGTTTCCCTTGTGCCCCTCCACCACTCCTAGAGTTTTAAATGGTTCAGGTTTGTTTGTTTTTGTTTGTTTGTTTGAGATAAAGTCCTCTCTCGCTCCAGTTGGCCTTCAATAGCTTACAAGGATGACCTTGAACTTTTGACCTTCCTGCTTCTACTTTACTGAGGTTGCTGGTACAGACCACCACACCCAATCTATGCCCTGCTGGAGATCAAACCCCGAGCTTAACAGGGAGAACAGAACTGCATTCTGGCCCCTGTTTCATGTTTGCTGAGTAGTTTACAGTATCAAGCAAAGATGATTCTCCCAGCCCAGATCCTCCCGCTGGGTGTTTTAATGGGTCCCTCATCAGCTCACACACACACACAGTAAGTCTGCTTACTATGTGCGTGTTTACTGTGTATGTTTGCAGCCCCTCGACTTGAATGGAGTCTTTGAAGGTCTTGCAGCGTATCAGACCCCAGGACATCCCAGCCAAAAATAATTTCCAGGGAGCATTTTCTGGAAGGTAGTGGAGGCCCAAGTCTGGCTTGTAACCGTCTTGGCCTCTGGTCCGTGAGCTGGCTGGTACTGGGTAGCCAGACCCCGCCGGTTTCCCACTTCTGTCTTAATTGTTGTCTCTACTTGAGACAGACCAACAGCCTCAGTAAGAAACCTGATAAGGAGCAGAATGGGTGCTTTTTGTGACAGTAGCTGTTCTAATCAGGGTGTATTTATTGATTAGCTGTCATATGACAGCCTTGACACTGGGACCATAAATGAATGTAACTGTGAACTCAATCTGGCATAATAAGGAAGGAAAGGACCAGGCCGGAGTTGGGTCCTTTGATAGTGAGCCAGCCGCAATGAGTACCACTGGGTTAGAGACAGCGGTTTAGTGTACATGTTACTTGTGTGTGTGCCCAGAGTTACACATGCATGTGGACACACATGTTCTCCTCTCTTCTTCTCTCCCCCAAATTTCTTTTCTATATCCCCAAAACCTTTGAGGTTATAGGCTTTGTTAGAGGAGAATTGGGGAGTTGTTTGAGACCTTTTGTTGGAACCAGGTAGGCTGTTCAGAAAATTCGGAATTACGCAAAGTGTGGCGGCACGTGCCTGTAATCCCAACACTTGGAAAGTGGAGATAGGAGAATCAGGGGTTCAAGGTCATCCTTGGCCACATAGTGAGTTTGACACCAGCCTCAGGTACAGGAGACCCTGTCCCAAACAAGCAATCAGCAGAAGCAGAGGGTGCTCAGAAGAGCTCAGTACGACTCAAGTGGACGTCCATCCATACTGCACAACCCGGTACTCTAAAGAGGGTTTTACACGGCTATCACGTGACTGATCCAAATAACAACAATGGGCTCAGAACAGCTGAGCTGGTGGGCGGTGTGCTGGCTGAGCAGTTAGAGCAGGGGTCCCATGGCTCCTGCCTTAGCTGGGGCAGAAGGCAGGCCATGAAGGGTGACCACAGAGCCATCCGTGTGCTGCAGTTCCACGGAGAGGAATCGTACGGCAGGTCAGTCAACAAAGCTCCACGCCAGCAATCATGGCTTGTGAATCTTCCAAATCAGAGCAGGGCTGGAGGTCAGGTAATTTATGATGCCCGTTGGTTCCACCTGCACAAAGGGAGAAGAGAGACACACACAGAGACAGGGAGAGCAGGGACCACTGTCATAACCCAGCGAAGGCCACCTGGAGCCCAGCATCTCCAGGAACTTGAGTTCTGTGAGTGGTAGGTAAGCATGCGTCTGAGCCCATAACCACATCCTGGACAGCCACAGAGATGCCAGCAGGCTCTTGCCCAGCCAAATACCAGAGGGCCTCAGAGGTCACCAAGTCCAAGTCTCCCTTTCACAGACAAGAACACTGATGCCCAGAGAGGGCCATGCAGCAAGCTAGTGGCAGACAGACCAAGAGAGCATTTCTTCCAAGCAATGAACTAGGCCTCAGATGAGCTCCTGTCTTTGTTGGGAGAGTCCTGGTACCTTTGAGGGGACTTTTATTATGGCGAGTACTACAGTCCCCTTTAAAATGTCTGTACCCTTGTTAACCATTTGCCACCATTGCCTCTTCAAGCCCTGAGGAGGTAAGAGTGTCTAGGCAGCAGAGAGAGGTGTCTGAGAGGCTCCTGAGCAGGAACTTTAGTGTTCAAGTCCGGCCTGGACTGAGCACCGAAGTTTCTGGGATCTCACTGGCACCTCTAAGTAAAACACAGTTAGATCTGGTTTAAAAAACACCAGGCTTGGTGATCACTCGCTGTCCCCAGAAGCACCCCACCTGCCCAGCCCCTCCTCCACCAGCTGGTCCTCAGGAGCCCATCTAGGAGTGGAGCCCAGAGCCTGTCAAGGTGGGCCTGCCTGTTCTGAAGCCCCCCCTCTGCTGGATATCTCCACACAGAGCCGGAGAAGGTCCAGAATTTCCCAGAAAGTTTGCTTGGCGAGCCAGGGCGCCCTGAAGGCCAGGCTCCAGACTCAGGGATCTCTGACTGGATCTGCCAACCGGTGCCTAGTGTGCCTGGGGCTCCCCTCCTGCCACAAGGCCTCAGAGAGGCTACGTGCCAACCTTCGGGGACAAGACCTGAGGACGTAGAGAGAAGCCACCGGCCCTCTGAGCTGCTGCAGCAAGAGCCTCCTTTGAAGGAGGGATGGGGCAAAGACAGGCTGGGGAGTGAGGAGGAGGCGGATGAAGATCTAGACGTGGATGAATCGTCCCAGGAGTCCCCTCCCTCCCAGGCGCCCCTGGACCCAGGCAGGGCAGCCCCTCAGCCTGTCTCCAGGGAAACCACCGGCACGCCTGGGCTCCCAGGTGCCGTGCCACTTCCTGTTGACTTCCTCTCCAAAGTCTCCACAGAGACCCAGGCCTTGCAGCCCGAAGGGCCTGGCACAGGGCCCATGGAGGAAGGGCACGAGGCTGCCCCAGAGTTCACATTCCACGTGGAAATCAAAGCCAGCATGCCGAAGGAGCAGGATTTGGAAGGGGCGACATTGGTGGGGGCCCTTGGAGAGGAGCAACAGGCCCAGGGCCCCTCTGTGGGAAAGGACACCCAAGAGGCTAGCCTTCTGGAGCCATCCGAGAAGCAGCCCGCAGCTGGACTGCCGGGAAGGCCAGTCAGTCGGGTCCCTCAACTTAAAGGTCTGTGGTTCAAGCCCTCTCACTCCTCCCCTGGTACCCTCCAGGCTGTGGACACTGTCACTAAGCTTCTTGCCTTCCTTGACTCCCGCACCCTGATATTCCAGGATAGCCACTAAACCCACCGCCTGGGCCACCGCCCCCTCCCCAACCCCTGCCCGGCAGCCTCTGGTAGCACGTGTTCCTTTCACGCTTGCCCTCATTCTGCATGCCACGGACACCTGACCCTGTGCTTTCTACCCTGTTTGTTTCTCTGTCCACTTGGCCTATCCACATGGTCCACCAGCCCGCCAGAGGTTGGGAGGCACGCTACATAGAGTGGATAGCAGTGTCCCTCATTTTGGAAGGCTTATGATGTATTTCATATTCACAATCTAGAACCTTCCCAGAGCTGGCATAATTAGTCCCACTTTTCAGATGAGAAAACTGAGCCTCAGAGCAGGAAAGTGATCTTGTGATAAATACCAAGAGTAAGTAATGGTTGAAGTCAAGTTCGGGTCTGCTCTGAAAGGCACCTTCTTGCCATGGTCCCCGTGCTGCTTTCCAGAAGGTGCTGGAGTGTATCCTCCTGGCGCAGAGCCAGTGAGTCCACCTGCCTGTCTTCTCATCAACAGACAGCATGTCACATTGCACAGGTGACAGCCACTCCTGTGGGGGTGGCTAACAACCTCCCAAACCTCTGCCCCATCCTACTTACCTCAGGAATGATGATGAATAAAGTATCTTCCAGGTCTAAAGTGACCCTCCTGTCAGTCAGGGACAGGCCGGGTCCCTGTGTGCAGCCCCATCTGGAGCCCTGTGGAGGCTACAGGGTGGGAGCAGCCTCCAGGCAGCGATGTTCATGGCTTTAAGACTTTAGAATACTTGGCATCTGGGCCTTCGAATGGCTCAGTGGGTAAAGATTCTTTCCACCAAACCTAATGACGGAAGTTCCAGCCCCAAGACCCACATAATGCAAGGACACACTGCCCCATGAGTTCAGAGGTCAGAGGACAACTGTGGGGGTCAGAACTCGGGTTGTCCTTTGACCTCCCTGTGCATATGGTGGCATGTATGTGGTACAAGCACACACACGTTCATGTGCTCTTGTATAATAAATAAATATGTCCAGGTAGACTACTTGACATTTTAGAATTATTTGTGGGGCCCAGAACCTGATGCTTCTTCAACACAGAGTGAAACGCATCTGCTAACTACTGACTAAATTCCACTTATAGAGAACACTCCAATATCATAAATAGAAGAGCCTGTCAGGATGGTGGCACAAGCCTGCCATTCCAGCCCATTCCAGCTAAGACAAAAGGATCACTGCAAGTTTGAGGTCAACCTGGACTACGTGATGAGCATAAGACCCTGTCTTAAAACAAAAGTTAAGGCAGAGTAGGGGAAACCTATGTCCTGTTTTAAACTCTAAGGCAAAGAAAGACAAATGACTGCCTTGGATTTTTCCAAAATAATGTTCTATCAAATTCTGGTCCTCTAGGTGTTGACAGGTGTGTGGGGTAGGGGTAGGGATAAGACACAGAGAATTTAGAAAGGGAAAAAACAGGCTAAACAAAGCTCAACAACTTCCATGGTTGTGGGACTCATCGGAGCTCTTGCTGTGCACAGGGACCCTCTAAGGAGTATGGGTCCTCTGGATTTCCCAGATGCATTTGATACCCTGCTAACATCTCCCAGAACAGGGCTTGTTTCTCCCTGGATTCAGGAAGTGCTGATCTAGCAGGCGGATTCCCAATAAGGGCAGTGATAAGTGGGTTGCTCCAGGGGAAGAATTCACCAGCACAGAAAGTGGGAGAGGGTATTAGCCACACTGCAACACAGTCACAAAGGGCAGCGCAGCAGAAACTGCACAGAAGCATTCTAAAGAACTGCTTTCGCAGGTAGGGTCGGGATTACTCCATCAGGCTGTGTCCCAGGATCAATCACAACAGTTGGCACTCTTGTGGTTATTAGCCTTGCGGAAATGGTACGGTTTATCCCCCCCTGAGTCAGAATTGAATTGGCACAGCCATTTGTTCTAAACAGATACAACATGGTTGACAGAGAAATGAATGGATAAGATCCATGGATCTCCTATTGCCGTGCAGATTCCTGGGTACCTATTGGTTGCATACCCAGCCTCAGTGCACCTGGGAGTCTGTATGCTACCTCCCAGGTGACTCCTCCACAGTAAAATGGGGAGAACCCTGGGCCGGAGAGTCAGCGCTGGTCACTCTGTGAGTTCAGTCTTCATCTGCCTGCAGGTTAACAGTGATGCTGGGTTCCTTCAGCAGGATGTGGCATATCTGAAGGGCCCTGGGGAGTGACAAGGTGCCCTCACGGCTGGGCTGTGTCAGCGTAGGACTCCTTCAAAAGCAGCTGGGGCTGATGTGGAAGGTCCCTGTTAGTGAGTTGCTTCGGGTTAAGGGCTGCACTCTGCAGCAAAGGGGAGAATCTTCCCCACTGGGCTCATCTATTCTGGTAGCAAGTGGCCTGGAGTGGGGGTTGGGATGGTCAGCATAAGATGGCCAAGAAGGTGGGGTAGGGAAATGGAGGTGGTTTCACTTCAGCCTTGAGGCCCTAGAGGGTAAGCGGAGATCTCACAGGAAAGCCAGAGAGAGAGAGAGAGACCCCACTCTGATACAAGGATCCTTAGCCCTTAGCCTTGGGGAGTTTAACTGGCCTTGCATTCAGGGTGGTTGGCCAGGCTAGAGAGTGAGCTTGCCGCAGCCACAGGTCATCCGGCACCTCTAACAGCACCTGCTGCCTTCCCGCTGCATGTCCCCACCCTCAGCCAGGCTGCCGCCCCCTCTTGCCAGGTTGCTCTGAACAATGGCCCTGTGTGCTGTGTGATACTAACGATGCAAGACTCAGTAAGTCTGAGGACTAAGAAAATCAGCCCTGTGTCAACCAAAGCGAATTCACAGGGCCACCCCTCAACTCTGGTGTGTCTGCAAACCTTAAGCACGGGGCGTCATGTGCTTTCTCGTTTTGTATTTTCTCAGCTCGAGTGGCCGGTGTCAGCAAAGACAGGACTGGAAGCGACGAGAAGAAAGCAAAGGTGAGCTCCTGACCAGCCAGGAGGCTCTGCCCCGTGCTGTGTCTGCTGTGGAAAGCAGTTGTCTCTAGAGTGCAGCTGCTGTTTACAATGGCAGAGTTTCTCTCTTGATACTTAGTTACTCAGTTCTTCCTCTTGTCATTTCCTCATAGTTTAAATAGAGGCGCGTGTGAGTTTTCTGTGATGAATGTTGGGACGTGCGTTTCCCACCCTTACTAGCACTGATCTAGGCTCAGTAAACACAACGTATTTAATATCTGCAGAGTACACTGGGCGATCAGAGAGGCCTGAGGGAGAAACAATCTTCAGACAAAAGCAGGGAGGATTCTGGGTGAGCCCTCGAAGAGGAGAGCTGGGAGGCAAATGGGAGGAGCCCTGCTGTCTCCCACCCGCCCCACCCCAGAGCAGGAAATAGCAGACCTGGGAAGAAGGGACAGACTAGCTGAGTCTAGGGAGAATGGGCAGGTGGCCTTGGTTGCTGAGTTGTTTGTAGAATTGCTTAGGCTCTGAATTAGCAGCACCTCCTTGAAATGGAGTGTCGAAAAGTGTGGGATGGAAGACACGATTTAAGAAAAGCCTTTGTCAGTCTTCTGCACCCTAGCCCAGTAGATAAAGCATCCCGAGCCCCGCTAATCCTTTGTTTTTTAATCTGTAGTCCACTCCCTCCATGATTTTTTATCTTAGAAACCCCTAAAGCTGTGCAGTGGTGTCTTCCTGAAAAAAATCCCACCACGGCCCAGATTGGATCCGCTGGGTAGCCAGCGTGAATGCAACCTGGAACTACCTGGCCTGTAGTGGGTGCCAGAGCCTCAGTGAGTCTCCAGAGGTGGATGCTGGTGCTAGGATCTGGTAGCGGCAGTTGAGGACCACTCCCAGAAGGCCCTGTTCTCCACTCTTTAGGACTCCTTGTCATGGGTGCTCAGAGAGAGGCAACTGAGCCCGGTGCAGAGACTTAGCCCTGCCCCACTTCTTGAACCGGGAGCGACAGCCGCGTCAGTCAGTCCTGATGCTCATTTTGCTCTCGGGGAAGGGGCAGGGAGTCCTGGCCTTGCCTTGCACAAGTGTGCATGTACTCTTCATGTATGTGTTCATTTAGTACACAGTCCCTGCCCTGGATTGGCTCACAGGATAGCAGGGGCAAGGCTGGGCCGAGAATGCTGCCCGTGGAAGGGGTCTTGTCCAGCTAGGGAAGAAGGGGCTCTGGTACCCGCTCTAGCTTTTCCCCCTTGCCCTTCCCTCCTGACACTCGTGGCACAGACTGGGCCCCAGCCCCTTCAGCGAAGGGATGAGGAAACACACAGGAACAGCACAGCAGTCTGGTCAGGACTCCACAGAGCACCCCACACTCGCGGTTCTTTATTCAAGGGTCTGGTCTCACCCTGCATCATATCAGGGCCACCCTTGCTGGTCAGAGTCCCCAGAGCAACCATGAGTGTCAGCCCTCAGCCTTTAGGTACCCCTGGTTCAGGGAGCCGGGCCCTGCTTGGAGAACATCCAGCCTCGCAGACACTCATTTCCTCAGGTGGAGTATGTTCTGGTGTTAACTTTGGCCAGATCAAGACTCTCTAGATAGCATTAAGATTAGTTTCGCCTTCGTTTAATCAGAAAGTATGTGTGTATGTGCGTGTGTCCGTGTGCATATGCACGTTGTATGTGTGTGAATGCCTGTATGTGCGTGTATGTGTGTGTTCCTGTGGCATGTGTGTGTCCCCAGAAGCCTCTGCTTGACTCCAGCACAGTCCTCCTTAAAGGATTAGGATTCTGTTGGCATGGCAGAAAGAGAAGGTGGGTGTCAGTGAACCCCAGTGGGTGCTTCTCCTGAGGCTGAGCGACCCATGACACACTGGCGTTCTTTCTGGGGAACATCTTGCTGCCTTCTCTCCAACGGTCTCCCGGTTCTTACCAAGCACCCTTAAGCCAGTGTTCTGCAAGTAGAAGGCACAACAAGGCCCAGTTGCTAGAGAAAAAAAATGTACCAGAACGTCTATACGTCTTCAGCATCTCTTTCAGAAGTTCTGTGCTGTGTGATTTTAATCATGTCCATCCCACGGCAGCTGTGCAGCTTGTGTGTAACTGATAGAGGACAAGGTTGCCGTCCTTTCTTACTGACAGTGCTGCTTTGCCCTGTGGCCCGCCTTCTTTATGTTTAGTTTTTTGTCCTTTGTTTCAGTTTGTTTCCCTCCCCCACTGCTGACTTTTATTTTGATTTTATTTATCTTTATGTTTAAGACATCCACACCCTCCTGTGCTAGAACCCTGAGCAATAGGCCCTGCCTTAGCCCCACACGCCCCAGTCCTGGTAGCTCAGACCCTTTGATCAAACCCTCCAGCCCTGCCGAGTGCCCTGAGCCAGCCACCTCTCCTAAACACGTCTCTTCTGTCACACCCCGAAATGGCAGTCCTGGAACAAAGCAGATGAAACTCAAGGTAAGGAAATAACCGTTGGTGAGGCGCAGGCTGCTGTACCGTGGTGTTCAAACGCTCTCGTGCCCTAAACTCACAGGCAGCACTAGATGGTTGAAGAAGGGACAGGGAGGGGACCAGGAACTAGGGCCTGTGCTTCCTGCCCCCTCTCCCCTAAAAAAGCAGTCCCCAAGATAACCAGAGGACCCCGGCCTCAAAACCGAGGCTCTAAGCTGAGCACGGTACCTGATGCTTGTCACCAACTCCAACACTGAGGAAGATGGAGCTACAGAGTAAGTTACAGGCTAGCCTGGGCTACAGAGTGAGTCTCTGTTTAAACATAAAAACAAAAAAAGAAGTCAGGTGTGGTGATGCTTTTAATTTCAGCCCCTGAGGACTAAGATGTGGGGGCCAGCCCAGAATACAGAGAAACTTTTTTTCTTAAAAAAAATAAGTAAAAATAGCCACGCGGTGGCAGCGCACACCTTTAATCCCAGCAAAGGCAGTAGGATCTCTGTGAGTTCGAGGCCAGCCTGGTCTACAGAGCGAGTTCCAGGACAGCTAAGACTGTTACACAGTAAAACCCTGTCTCAAAAGCCAAAGTTAAACCGTGCAGTGGTGGCTTGCATATGCTTTTAATCCAAGCACTTGGGAGGCAGAGGCAGGCAGAACTCTGAGTTTGAGACCAGCCTGGTCTACAGAACAAGTTTGAGGACAGGCCCCAAAGCTACAGAGAAACCCTGTCTCAACCTCCCCCCCCAAAAAAAAACCAATTAATTAATTAAAAAATAAAAATAAATGACGAAGAAAACCTCAGGTCCTTCTAGAGTTCCTATGGTAGCTGGCCAAACCTCCAGGTGGGTGCATCCATCCCAGCAGCTCCTTCTCTCTCTGCTTCCTCCGGAGTTTGTGGTTCATGTGATTTCTTTGTGAAGTTCATACCCCGTCTAACGGGCATCTAACTGACCACCAGATCTGTAGCCACTCACAATCTGCTGATTATGTCTGCCCCACCTGTGGCTCCCAGCTTTCCACCAGTGTTCACGGCCAAAGGTTCTTAGCACACCTAAGGAGTCACAGAGACCCCAGGGCCATGGAGAGAGAGAAGAAAAAAGACATGGCTTGGCTGTTGCGTGCTCTGCTGAAGGCCAAAGCACAAGTGTCTTCAGGAGGCCTCTGGTGAACCCAGCCTCCGTCAGCTACGTCTGTAGTGAGGAATCTGGAAAGGGGTGTCCCCACAGCCTGGTCTTCCTGGGTCAGCCTACTGGTCTACCCTGACCCTGCTCTGGCTCCAAGTACTGCTGTCATTTTATAACACAGGCGAGCTCACAGTTCCTCTAAGAGGAGACAGGAACCTGATACTTGATGTGCCGGTGAATTGGGGGTGCTGTGTGCCCCACAAACCCTCAAGACTGTGCGAGACCCTTCCAGCATCCACCTCCACCTTCACCTTCTTCCAGTCGAGGTGGGAGGGTGGGGTTGACCTTTCCTTGGAGATAGTCAGTCACCTTTCCCAGTGGTGAAACCTTTTACCCTGATTCGGTTTACAGGGGGCCGATGGTAAAACTGGAACCAAGATCGCTACACCTCGGGGAGCAGCCCCTCCAGGCCAGAAGGGCACATCCAACGCCACCAGGATCCCGGCCAAGACCACGCCCAGCCCAAAGACCCCTCCAGGCTCAGGTGAGAAGGCTCTCTGGAGTCTTAATCCAGAAGCTTCCAGGAGGTGTAACGCTCGCCTCAGGAGGCCACTGACAATTAGAAACCCCTGGCACCGACTAACAGTTTGCTGCAGTTTGCTGAGCGCTGGAGCATCTGTCTGAGGTGGACAATGAACCCTTGCCTTTCAGCCAATGAAGAGATCTTGCTCATTTTGAAAGCATGAGGAAAACACAATCATGTGGCTAATGAGTGGCAGGGAAGGAGCATACCCCCTAATCCTTGGCTCTGGGGAGGTAGCCCCAGCATGAGGTGTTTTTAGGTCCCTTGCCGCTTTGGAGGAGCAGTAGCCGGGGCAGGATATTGTGCGGATCTCCCGCAAATCCACCTCATGCAGCCGGGATGTTAGGAATCTTCTAGCAAAATTTAAGGGTTCTAGCTGAGCACTGACATGCCATGGTCATTACTCCGGCCTCCTGTAAATAAAATCCAGTTGGCATTGAGAACCTGACCAGGCTACAGTGGGCTGTTTCATGTCCTGTAGAGATACCAGGAACAGAAAGAAAGAACCCCTGGGGAGCTGCTCCCAGAAGGCACTTGATGCTATGTGACTGACTCTGTGCTGTCCGGCCTGTATTTGCTCCCTAGTGGTACCCAGGAGACCTGTGGGCCTCTGTGTCTGGCCTGGCTCTTGGTGCCACTGCCCTCCTGGCCAGAGGCAGCCCCTATTGCCCGCTGCATGCTTCTGCCTGGCATTGTAAAGGGTACGGCCTGCCATTTGGGCTGTGTTTACACTAAGTAACTGCATCTGCTATGTCCCTTGTGCACTGATGATCTACTAGCATTAACGGCGCGTCAAGTGGATTTTCATCCCAGCGCTTTCCCTCAGCGCTGTGCTGGCCCCAGTCACACAGTAGCCTGGAGCAAGTGCTCGCCTTGCTCCTCCAATCTCACCTGCCCTTAGGTGGCTCCACACTGACGCTGCATCTTCCTCACTGGTCCCGCACCTGTTCCTGCTTCTGTCTCTTATACTAGGTGGACCAGCCAGATGCTGCCACCTGAAGAACTCACAGAGACCCCTGTGAGCCTGATTATAATGAGGCTGTCTGTGGATTTTTTTCTTTTTAAGTTTCCAAGCAAGAGCAGAGAAAACCACCCCCTGCAGGGACAAAATCTGAGAGAGGTAATTCCGGGTCCACTGCTCTGGGTGGGCCGACCCTCTTGGTGTGTGTTTTGCCCCCTATGCTTGTCTGCAAGGCTGGGAGGGCCTCCTGCTTCCAGCCCAGGCTATCCCAGAGAGGCCCAGGTTCGAAACATCATGTTTACTTTTCTCTTCAAGTGTGGTTTGTACTGGGGGCATCTGTGAATACCCATCCTGGGTGTCTGCATTTCCTTCAGGGACTAGGGCTATTTGTGGGGTGGGGAGCATATGCCTGGAGACATGGGGGGGGGTGCTGGAGGTTTGGACTGTCTCGAACCTAAGTTCTAGTGGCAAGGTGTCACTGGTAGGCAGAGGGTTTTGCTGGGCTGAATTTTTTTTTCTCTTTGTTTCTTTTTCTTTTGTTTTGTTTTATTCTGGTCTTTTTGATCACATAAAACAAAGTAGAACTTGAGGACTAATACCCAAGGTGTCCTTTAACCTACATGTACACATCATGGCCTGCATGCTCCTGCATTCATATGACACACACATCATAGGACATATACACTGCACACATCAAACACACACAAAAAATTTTGACACTACTGAGCATGTGGTATCTTCAGCATTTTTCAGACTTGATCAATATTTTGATCTTAGAATCTTAAGAATACACTACTTCACGTAAATATGTAGTAAAGAAAATGGCCGAAGTAAGTTTAGAGCAACTTCAGAAATCGTTAGAAGTTCTTGGGCTGAGTTTTTTTTTGTTTTGTTTGTTAAGAAATGTCATTTCTGGGTTGGGAGATGGCTCAGTGATTAAGAGCACTGGCTGCCCTTCCAGAGGATCTGGGTTCAATTCCCAGCAATCACATAGCAGCTTACAACTGTCTGTAGCTCCAGAAACCTCATACAGGCCAACCAATGTACATAAAATAAAAAACAATAAATCATTTTGAAAAAAAGAAGAGGAATTATACTTCACTCTGAGATGTTACAGACAGATGTGAGCCGCCATGTGGATGCCGGGAATAGAATCTGAGTCCTCTAGAAGAATAGCCAGTGCTCCTAACTACTGAGCCACCTCTCTGTCGGAGGTCAAACCCCTACACCTCTCCACACACCCCCAATACCCTTCTCAAAATAAGGTCATGAGAGCTCTGATCTCCCACATCTTTCAGATGAGGACGTGGGCATCGTGAGGGTCATTGGCTTACTCAAGGTACTTCACTAGTGTGAAGAAAAGAACATAAGTCACCACCGTCCTGTGTCCCAAGGGACATGTAGGCAGAGCTAATCCCAGAGTAGCAGTGGCTCCACATATCCCAGAACTTTGATGCTTTAGGGGTTACTAAGACCTGGAAGTGGAGACTGACATTGGTGTATGGGCAGAGATTGGCTGCAGTAAGCGTGTTTGCTGCGCTGTTTCTCCTGCCGGTTGGAAAGCCTAAGAAAGGCCAGTTTTACAGGCCTCTATCAGATCTGGATGGGGGCCCAAAAATTTGCATATCACAGGTCCCACCTCCTGCCGTGAACAGTAGAGGTTTTCAAACACAAAACAAAAAACCCAGGGGTGTGGTGGCTCAGTGAACTCTAGGTGTGTCCTCGGCTTACTTAGTACTAGCACAGAAGGGTGTGGGGGTGAAGGATGAAGGGAGGAGGGTGGACAGAGCCGGCGCGGACACGTCAGGGCTTGAGGAGAGTCGGGCCATCCCCGGAGGAGGAGGTACCATGTGTTGGAGCACTAATGAGAATGCAATCGCTTTATTGAGAAATAGTTGTCACTGTGTCTAAGTGACAGGGCAGGAGCAGACACTTCTTCACAAATGGGCCTCTCTCAGATTCCCCTCTGGAGCCTAGCAGTGGGTCACACCCCCCCACACACACCCCCTCCAGTGGCCTCAGGGACTTTGCAGATCCCCATCCACCTGGCCTCAGTTCCTTCCTCTCTCCCCACCCTCCAGGTGAACAACCAAAATCCGGAGAACGCAGCGGCTACAGCAGCCCCGGCTCCCCTGGGACCCCTGGCAGTCGCTCCCGCACCCCATCCCTACCGACGCCGCCCACCCGGGAGCCCAAGAAGGTGGCAGTGGTCCGCACTCCCCCCAAGTCGCCCTCTGCCAGTAAGAGCCGCCTACAGACCGCCCCTGTGCCCATGCCAGACCTGAAGAATGTCAAGTCCAAGATTGGCTCCACTGAGAACCTGAAGCACCAACCAGGAGGTGGCAAGGTAAGGGCTTGACCAGCTTCGCGAGTCAGGTCAGGGTGCAGCTTCCTAAGGAGCCCAGCACACAGGCCACCAAAGCACCAGCTCCTCCCTCCCTCTCTTTAGCCTTGCTAATTGGACAGTGGATTTCCCTGGGGACTGCCCAGGTTGGGCTTGGTCTTCCCACTTGGTTCTGGGGAAATTCAAGGTTTTACTATATGACTGTCAGGAAATTTCGAGGCCCTGAGGCACCCCCTTCCTTGCTTTTCATCTGAGCATTGCTCAGGCTGACTGACAGTCCTCAGGGTTCTAGAATCTGTGACTGAGAGATTAGGTGGGTGTCAGCAGGCCTGACTCCCCGCTGAGTTTCTCCCGAGTTGTCCTCTGTGCACCCGGGATGTCTTACTTTGAGTCCTGTGCTCATTTTATGAAGACATTAGCCCTGTGGGATTGGGTTCACTCTCCTGACCTCATTTCAACACAGTCCTTGATCTAAAGGTCTTATCTCCAAACATAGTTCCATTGTGACGTTAGAGTGTCAACATGTAAGTGAGGGAACACACAGTCTGTCCCCTCCCACCCAGCACCGGAGTAAGGGAAAGCCAATGGGGGACTTGATGCTGTGATCCATTGCTGAGTCTACCGTCCTTGTCTTCTGGACAGCGTACTCCTGGGGCAACACACCTCTGGGGTGCTAAGGCAGCTACGCAGACTTTAGGGACAATGCTTAGTTGCTGGAGGGAAGTTGGCTATAGCCCCCACGGGCACCTTGCCTGAAGTCCTGTGTTTCGTTGTGGGAAAGCCTTAGGCCCTCCCATTCGCTCTGCACAGTGGGTTTTGCGCAGCATCTGGGCCAAAGGACATAACTCGTGTCTTCTTTTCTCCAGGCCGGAGGCTGGCTTTAGGTTAATGTCACTGGGTATCAACTTGGACCATTGGCTTGGTCCTAGCTTGTGAACCCTTAGAGTCACCTGTACTCTCTGACCCCCGCATATATCTGCCAGCCTATTTCAGAAGGGGCCCTGGAGCCAGCTGTGGCATTTGAGAGGACCACAAGCTTGAGGCCTAGCCTCAAAAAAAGAGGCAAGCGCATGGTGGTACAAATCCTTAATCCCAGCACTCAGGAGACAGAGTCAGGTAGATCTGTGGTATGTGAGTTCCAGGCCAGCCTGGTCTATGCAAATGATCTGCAGGCTAGCCTGCTTCAGAGAAAAGGAGGAAGAGGAGGGAAAAAACCCACAAAGCCACATGCTCACCTCTGAGGAAAATGAACAATGCAATTACAGTGACTTGCTTTAGCAAACAGGCACACGGTGGCCATCAGCACCTTCCTGGTCCCAGGCCCAGGCCCTGGAGCTCCTCTGGTAGCCACCAGCTGCCCATACCCCCAGTGACAGGACGAAGCTGTGGGTGTGGAGCTGGACCCTCCCCGGGGAAGAGGACCAACGGGCAGAAGAGGACGTGCGTTTAGAACACCACAGCCAGCAGCTCCGCGTGCCGCTCCCACTTCTGAGCCAGGCCTGCGCAAAGGCCCCTCTTGCGGAGGAAGAGATGATGGCGGTTTATTTGTTGCTCACTTGTTGCATTGCAGGGGATGCTGGAGGGAGGGGGAAAAGTGTCTCTCGGCAGCAGCAGCTCTGGTTCCATTAAAGATCCCATTGTGGCTTCCCATGTGGTTTATAGAAGGAAAGGTTCACGGGACCCGTGTGGCTTGGTCAGGACTTGAGCAGAGTTGACTCCGAAGCCACCCGGAGTCTCTGTCGGCGCCACAGCTGCCATCTGTCATTTGACTTCATTGTCTCCAGACTCCTTAGTCCTCATCCACTTTTCAAAAATGACTGTTAGGGCCGGCAAGATGGCTCCAGAACCCCCATGGGTGGAGAGAACTGACTCCTGCAGGCTGTCCTCTGACGTGTGCACGCATGCCTGCATGCACGCACAACAGATTAAAAATGTCAAAACAAAAACAAGTGACCTCGGGCAGTGGTGGCACATGCCTTTTATCCCAGCACTCAGGAGGCAGAGGCAGGCAGATCTCTGTGAGTTCGAGGCCAACCTGGTCTACAAGAGCTATTTCCAGGACAGGCTCCAAAGCTATAGAGAAACCCTGTCTCAAAAAAAAACAAAAAAACAAAAAACAAAAACAAGTGACCTCTTAGAAGCTGCATCTCGGGACACCTGTGACTGTCACTATCCCGGGTGTCAAGAGTTAGGACTTCCCAGACTCTATGAAGGACCCTAACTGGTTCTCCCATCTTCTTTCCCAGCCTCAGCACCAAGACTAGGAGGCAGACCCATCAGGGCGTTTGTGGGACGCATAGTACCTGCAACTCAGAAACCTTGAGGCTGACAGCCTGTCTCCTCACCACCCCTCATGCCAGTCTCGGCTGCTGCCAGGCCCCTGTCCCTTCTGCCCCTTTCTGCCCCCTTCCTGTTCATGCCCCTTCCTTGCTGACTCTTCCTGTTCCCATTGGTTCAGGTCCTGGACAGCACTGTGTCCAGTGATCTCTGTGACTCTGGTGACCCCAAACTGGGCTCCTCAGTCTCACCCCTGCTGCCTACCCCTTGGGAACGTCAGGTTCTCGCTTTATCCTGAACTGCGAGGCCACCACCAGCTTAGAACGCCCTTCCCTCATCTCTCTTCCCCCTGAACCCCCTTGTCTGGTTAGCCTTGAGCTTCCTGATAACTGAAGGGAACTCAGCTCCCCAAGGCCTTGAGGGCAGTGAGCCCTCACGAAACAGGGCTGCTGGGTGTCTTCAAGGACTCAGCAGAGCCTGCAGTGTAGGCAGAGGATGGCTGTCCTGTCAGGCCCTGCCCAGTGTGAGGTGGCTTGCCAGGTTGGACAGCTCTTTCAAATGAATACCAGGAACTGGCCTGAACAGGGAGTACAGCATTCTGCAACGTTCCGCAGAAGGAAAAGCTCGGCCGGCCCCATCTGAGGAACCGTGCTGGGTAGTAGCGACGCTTTGCCCATATCCTCAGAGGGCTAGAAGGAACAGCGTGACTTGTCCTGGGAGCCGTGGCAGCATGGGAAGTGACAGACAGAGCCAAGAATAGCCTCCCTCACATTCTTTGAGGGAAGGAGGGTTGTCCTAACAAGCCTCAGCCCTTCAAGCATAGAGCTACGCAATGACAAGCCATTTATTCTGGGTTGATGGACAGGGCCGGTAACGCCCCCTGATGAAAGATTCACAGAGCTGAGTTGACATCTTGCGTCCCTGGAATGTTTGTTTAATGAGACCCTATCTCAGAATCATTAACCGCCGGCCATGAAAGGGCAAAATTCTAAGAGTCTTGAAGAGTAGGGCCAGGGATGTAACTCCATTGGCAGAGCGTTTGCCTCGCATGCATGAGGCCCTGGGTTCAGTCCACAGCACCAGATAGACACTTCGTGGTATGGTGCAGACAGCAACTCCCAAAACTCCCTCCTTTCAGAGAAGCAGGAGGATGAGAAGTTCAAGGTGGAGCTCCGTTGCTTGGATTATTATTATTATGTGTAATGATAATATAATATAATATAATAATGTGACTTTAAAAAGAGCCTGGTGAGATGGCTCGGTGGGTTAAAGGTGTTTGTTGTCAAGTCTGACGCCCTGAGTCCGGTTCCCAGGGCCCATGGTGCTGCAAGGTGTCTCCCACTTGCAGGTTGTTCTCCAGCCTTCAGGCCCCCACTTCCCCCACAGAAAATGAATAACACGGCCGGGCAGTTAAGAGCGCTCGCTCTCACAGAGAACCAGAGTTCCAGTCTCAGCACCTACCGTGGACAGCTCACAACTGCTTGTGACTCTGGCCCAGGACATCTGCCACTGTCTTCTGACTTGTGTATCACACAGACAGACAGACAAACACACACATACGCACACAGACACACACACACACACTAAAAAGTACACTGGGGTCGGCAAGATGGCTCAACAGTGAAGGGTGCTTGCCACAAAACCTGACCACCTACCTGAGTTTGACCCCCCAGGACCTGGTGGAAGGAGAGAACCGACTCCAACAGGTTTTCCTCCGATGACCACAAGCACACTGTATCACGTTCACGTCTCTACAGCCGCACAAATAAATAAATGTAATTTACATTTTTTGGGGGGGATGGTTTGAGACAGGGTTTCTCTGTAGCTTTGGTGCCTGTCCTGGAACTAGCTCTGTTGCCCAGGCTGACCTTGAACTCCCAGAGATTCACCTGCCTCTGCCGAGTGCTGGGATTAAAGGCCTGCGCCACCATGATTTTCGTTGCTACTTTGTAACTGTAGTTTTGCTACTGTTATGAATCATAATTAAATATCTGTCTTCCAGTGGTCTTAGGTGACCCATAAGAGGGTCGCTCTTACCCCCAAGGAGTTCTCCACTCAGGTTGAGAACCGCTGCTCTAGAGAATGGAGCCCTGGGAAGCCCACCTTAGATCGTTCTGTCCAGTGGCTTCTCACGGGGCATGAAATGCAGCAAGTGCTGTATTCTTGGGATGGAGGAGACCCCGTGTTGTAAGTATTCATCCGTGACCGGAGCACTTGGAAGGTGGAGGCAGGGAAACTGTAATTCAAGGCCAGCCTCAGTTACGTAGTGAGTTCAAGGCCAGCCTGGGCTACCTTAAAAAAATTTAATTATAGAAATTCACATATATTAAGTAACAGGAGGTGACAGTAAAGAGATGAAAGGACATGCTGGGGTGTGGCTCAGGGACCCAGGTCCCCTCCTGACACTAACACCTAACCTGTATCCTAACCTGTATCCTGGGATCCTTGAGAGTTTGTCTTGTTCTTTTGTTTTGGTTTGGTTTTGGGGGGGTTGTTGTTGTTATTTCGAGACAGGGTTTCTCTGTAGCTTTGGGGCCTGTCCTGGAACTAGCTCTGAAGATCAGGCTGGCCTCGAACTCACAGAGATCCACCTGCTGAGCCTTTACCTGCTGAGCCATCTTGCTGGTCCATTAGTATTAGTATTAGTGGTATTTAGTTTTTTGAGACTTGCTATGTAAAAGAAGCTACATAGGTTTGCCCTACGATTCCCCTGGTTCAGCCTCCCAAGGGCTGGGGTCACAGGCATAAGCCGCCACAATTGGTGCATAAGTATTCTTCTTTAAGGCCTAAGAAGATCATAGGGAAAATGTGAAAACCTTTATCAATTAATTAATTCTGGGACGGGTCTCCGGTAGCTCAAGCTAACCTTGAACTCACTCCAAAGCCAAGGATGACCTTGAATTCACTCTGCTCTACTTCCTGGGTGCTGGGATTACCTGTGGGAGCCACCATTTCTTAAAACAACAACAGGCTGGGCGGTGGTGGCACACACCTTTAATCCCAGCACTCAAGAGGCAGAGGCAGTTAAGGGCCAGCCTGGTCTGCAGAGTGAGTTCCAAGACAGCCAGCGCTGTATAGTGAGGCCCTGTCTTAAAACGAAAAGAAAGAAAGAAATTGCACTTCTTTGTAAACTAGTTTTTGGCTAGTGTTAAAGCCTGGAAGCAGCCTGGTTGGCTGAGCAGTTGGAGCGCTCCTCTGAAGATTTCCAAGTCCCACACGGGACACAGCCTGAAAGTCCCACAAGTCAAAAGTTTGCAGAGCCTGGGAACACCAAGGGCAAAGGGTTGCTATATTACAGGTGACCACCAGGTGGCGATGGAGCGCTGTAGACAGCAGCCTCCACTCCTGGACCACCCACAGGTGTTGCTTCTCTGCAGTAGTTATCTTTCCTGCTCCCTTGGCCTTTTTCTAGCTCTCATCTAGGCCCATTTCTCTGTTTCTGTCCATCCCATTCTCCTTCTCCTTCACCACTGGTCATATGGAAATATGAGTTTTTAAAAATTTTTAACATTCATTTAATTGTGTGTGTGTGTGTCTGTGTGTCTGTGTGTATTTAGGGGTAGGAGTTGGAAGTGGAAGTGTTTTAAATGTATTTTATATTTTGGACAGGGGCTCATTTATTCCAAGCTGGCCTCCTGTGGCTGAGAATGGCCTTGAACTTCTGATGTTCTTGATCTACCTCCCAAGTGCTAAGATTTACAGGCTTGCATTACCACATCCAGTTTTATACAATGTGAGGGCTTGAGCCCAGGGCCTTATGCATGCTGGGAAAATTCTCTATCAACTAGCCTACGTCCCCAGTCACCGTTGAAAGGACAGCCTTAATAGTGGCTGGCCTTGCTGGGCAGTGGTGGTGCATGCATTTAATCCCAGTACTTGGGAGGCAGAGGCAGGTGGATCTCGGTGAGTTCGAGGCCAGCCTGGTCTACAGAGTGAGTTCTAAAAGAGCCAGGGCTGTTACACAGAGAAACCCTGTCTCGAAAAAAAAAAAAAAAAAAAAAAAGCAAAACAATAGTAGCATAATAACAGTGGCTGGCCTTGGTACTTCATTGCCTTTCCCAGGTTGACTGGACTGAATACAAGCAGGCTTTCAGCATCCATCCCCGAGCTTTCTGTGGGCCCAGCTGTCACACCAGCCAGGTTCATTGCCCAAATGAGGCGTTGCCCTGGCCCACTGTCCAAGTGAGGCCCAGCCCAGCGCTGCTAATACCAGTCTGAAAGCTCCTTCATCTAGAGGCTTGGGGCCAAGAAGGGATCCCCCAACAGTTCTGAACCCAAGCAGACCCAGAACAAGGCCCACCAAGGACTTGAAATGGCTTTGGGGGTCTCTGGGAAGTGGGTAAATTAAAGTGGACCTGACCAGATTCTCAGGACTGCTTCCTGACCACAGCCACTTCCCTCCTGAACAGAAGGCTCTCAGATGGAAACATCCTCTCCCTCGGGGGTATTTCCAGTGTCTAGTCAGAGCCAAAGCCCAGTTCGGCAGATCGGTATATGCCACTGTTGCTACGACTCGGGTTTCACAATGCCAACTACCGCCCTCTTCTCCGCACTCTGCAAAGGGCATTGGCTTAACATGGCCACTAACCGTAATTCTAGTCTGCTTTGTAAATATCTGTCCATGCCAAAACCCACAACAGTGTGTTTCTTCTTTTCCTACGAGGTTAGAATAAGAACCAACCACCCAGGGAGGTGGGTGTGTCTCTGTATGTGATTGCTTAATGTCCTGTGACTAATTCGGTTTCTTTGTATCCAGAAGACAGCTACCTTCCTCCAAAAAACTGTTGTCTTTGTTAAATAAGGAATTATATAATCGTTCGTGTTTCCTTTTTCTCCTTGGCTTCCAGGAAGCTCAGAGCTGAATCTAACAGCCCTGACTGCTTATCTCAGTGACTACCCTGTGTTGTGACACCACCCTTTTATGTCTCCTTGTTTTAACTGAGTCTGTGGTTTCTTTTTTTTCTTTTTTTATTGATATTTATTGAGCTCTACATTTTTCTCTGCTCCCCTCCCTGCCTCTTCCCCCCCCCCCTTCAACCTTCCCCCAAGGTCCCCATGCTCCCAATTTACTCAGGAGCTCTTCTCTTTGTCTACTTTCTACTTCCCATGTAGATTAGATCTATGTAAGTCTCTCTTAGTGTGTGCATTGTTGTCTAAATTCTCTGGGATTGTGGTTTGTAGACTGGTTTTCTTTGCTTTATGTTTAAAAATCACCTATGAGTGAGTACATGTGATAATTGTCTTTCTGGGTCTGGGTTACCTCACTCAAAATAATGTTTTCTAGCTCCATCCATTTTTTTGCAAAATTCAAGCTGTCATTATTTTTTTCTGCTGTGTAGTACTCCATTGTGTAAATGTACCACGTTTTCCTTATCCATTCTTCAGTCAAGGGACATTTAGGTTGTTTCCAGGTTCTGGCTATGACAAACAAAGCTGCTATGAACATAGTTGAGCACCTGTCCTTGTGGCACGATTGAGCATCCTTTGGATATATACCCAAAAGTGGTATGACTGGGTCTTGAGGAAGGTTGTTTCATAATTTTCTGAGAAATCACCACACTGACATCCAAAGGGGCTGTACCAGCTTGCATTCCCACCAGCAATGCAGAAGTGTTCCCTTTCCCCCACAACCTCTCCAGCATAAGTTGTCATCAGTGTTTTTGATTTTGGCCATTCTTATAGGTGTTAGATGGAATCTCAGAGTTGTTTTGATTTGCATTTCTCTGATGACTAAGGATGTTGAACATTTCCTTGTACTCCAGTTTTTTATTTATTGGATTATGGGATATTTTGGTGTCCAATTTCTTGAGTTCTTTGTATATTTTGGAGATCAGACCTCTGTCTGATGTGGGGTTAGTGAAGATCTTTTCCCATTGAGTAGGCTGTCGTTTTGTCTTGTTGACTGTGTCCTTTGCTTTACAGAAGCTTTTCAGTTTCAGGAGGTCCCATTTATTAATTGTTTCTCTCAGTGTCTTGTGCTGCTGGGGTTTTATTTAGGAAGTGGTTCCCTGTGCCAATGTGTTCAAGTGTACTTCCCACTTTCTCTTCTATAAGGTTCACTGTGGCTGGCTTTATGTTGAGGTTTTTAATCCATTTGGACTTGAGTTTTGTGCATGGTGATTGATATCCGGGTCTTCTATTCAGTTCCAGAGTCTATATTTTCTAATTCTAAACTGCTCCCGGTCTAGTTTTCTAGAACTCACAGAGATCCACCTGCCTCTGTCTCCCGAGTGCTGGAATTAAAGGTGTATGCCACCACTGCTGGCTTATTTTTACAGAGGTATCATACTAGGCTCAGGCTGGCCTGAAGCTCACTATGTATGTAGTTCAGGAACTCACCTTGTGAGAGCCTGGCACTGCCAAACTCCCGCAGAGGGCAGCACAACAAGCAGCTGGCTTTGTCAGCAGGGGGTCCAGGGAGGTGAGCGCCCTTTCAGGAGGCCATTTGGAGGGCTGGCTTGAGCGTGTTTAGAACACCTGTCGTTTCAACTTAGAAGTCGTGTTTCTAGGAGTCTGTGCCATGAAAATGATCCACAAAAACGGAAACATTCCTTGCCAAGATATGTTCACAGTGGGCTGTTTATACTGAACATGGAGTCGATGCAAATATTTGGTAGTCCAGGAACAGTCCAGACAGTGAGTTCGCTTCTGGAGAGCAATTTTTACCCATCTTGGCTAGCAGCTATGAAGCAGACAGTAAGCCAGTGCTGTGGAGGAACTGGAGGCAGGAGACCTTGGTGTTCAAGGTCATGCCTAGCTACACACTGAGTTTTGAGACCAGCTTGGGGTATGTGAGACTCTTTCCAAAATCTGAAATCATGTCTGTAAAAGATAAAAAAAAAAAATCACTTTTTTTATCCACTTAAACCAGATTTCCAATATTCAAACCCTAGGTCAGGGCTAGGTCTAGACTTTCTCCAGTGCCCCACAGTTTGAGAACAGCCAGTAGCTCCTCCAGCTGCCACCTCAAAGGGAAGGAGAGCTTCTTCTGAATCCAGATGTGAGTGACCATGGTCCCAGAACATGAATTTAGGTCACCCCCAAATAACATATTCTGATCTGATGATAGTGTAGTGAAGGTTTCCTAATAACACAATAGGATGAAATTATAAATGGAGGTAGTTTTAAAAATTTTTTTAAATTTCAACTTAAGCTGGTCAGGTGGTGCACACCCTTGATCCCAGCCCCTGGGGGGCAGAGGCAGGCAGATTTCTGTAAGTTCAAGGTTAGACTGGCCTATGGAGTGAGTTTCAGCACAGCTAGGGCTACATAGTGAAATTCTGTCTCAAAACAGGCCCCTCCCCCCCAAAAAAGAGCTAAAAAGTATTTTTAAATATTTATTTATTGCATGTATGAGTGTGTGTGCCACTGTACGTATGTAGGAGGGGACGTGTGTAGTCTGGTGGCCACCATCTTCACACTCACCAAACCATCCGCCATCTCAACTCAAGACAATTTGGCTGGGAACCTTCACATTCCAACTCTACAGCGGCGCGAGGAATCTTATACGCTGTCTTGCACTGGCGTGGGTTTTGGGGGGTTTGTTGTTTTTCTTCTGAGAACTGGACACAGGGGACTCCCCGTTTACACTCGTCACTCCACCCCAACCTTCCCACATCTGTTCTCGAGTCCCCAGTCCCATTTTCGTTCAGATCCATTTTGTGATCTCTGAGTCTAGTAGGTTGGCACTGTGCCTTCTCAGGCAGCTTCTTTGCATCCCGCACCCCCCAGGAGGCGGGGCTCAGACCTGGTTCTCCCCAGCAGCACGCAGGTCAGGAGTCACTGCGCTGGGTGTGGTCATCACTCATTCTTTTTTTCTGGCTATCAAAGGTGCAGATAATTAATAAGAAGCTGGATCTTAGCAACGTCCAGTCCAAGTGTGGCTCGAAGGACAATATCAAACACGTCCCGGGCGGCGGCAGTGTGAGTACGGTCACACTCTCCATGCAGTGTGCTGCAGCCTTTGCTGAGACACGTGTCATAAGTGTGTACTTGTGAGACATTGCAGAGAATAAATCCCCGCAGGCTCAGGGCCTCTGGTGTCCCTACACTTAGGTTTGCTGCTCCCAGACTCCCCTCCCCATGTTCAGTGAAGAACCCAGCAGAATCGGGACAGCAGCTGGCTCCGGCTGGCCCTTCCCTGAGAAGCTGGGTCCCGGCAGTACCGTGCCCATGTCCCTAGAAGCCCCACAGCCTGCTAGAAACTGGCTGAAGACTGTGGCACCCAAGCCTGGACTGTCACCTCTCCGGAGCTATATCTCTGGAACAGTTCTGCTGTGGATAGACGGTCCATATGATCTGAGCAGATGCTAAGAACTTCCTGTCCCATGTCAAGGGCAGAGAGGGTCCTAGCCACCCTAGTCACCCTCCATTTCTCATCTGGGTCTCCATCTTCAGTTAAAGTTTAAAACCAGCCCCCACTCCCCCGCCCCCTCCCCCGACCCAATACAGGGATTCTGGCTGCAAAGAGCCTAAGAGAGCTTGCGGGTGGTATCTATTGCCCGAGTCCGGTTTGCCAGAGAAGAGTTGCTTAGGGTTTTAAATTTGTCCTCTATACACCACTGGGGACCCAGCTTATCGGCAGTGAGTCCGTGCGAGATGTTCTCAGGCTTCCCTGATGGGCTTAGAGACTCTGATGTCCTCCTGGCTAGCCTGTGTCCACAGGGCAGAATATGCAAACTGACCTGGGTTTCTCCGGGCCAATTTCTTCATCCCCAGCTCTGGGTCAGTCCCAGGAGGAGCCCGGGCTCTCTGAGAGTTCCTGCTGGCTGAATCTTGTGACTGTGTGCCCTGGCCCACAGGGTTTATTCTTGCAATGTGCTTCTGCCTCCTGCCCTGGCACCTGCCCTGCCTTCTGCCTCTCGGACCTTTGGCCCCAGAGCAGCAAGTGCCGGCCTTGTGGCTACTGCTTCTTCTGCTTCCTCACGGTGTCTGCTGTTTCCTCTGTCCTCTACTCACGGTGCTCCTGCCATCCCCACCCTGTACTTGTGTTTTTGCTTCAGAAGGAGAGGCGCGGCTGTTGGCTACACTGTAGTTACTGCCCGGCCTGATGCCCTCTCTGTGTACACTCAGTAAACTGTTCTAGAAAGAGATGGGTGGGGGAAAGAGATGGTCACTAACGACTCCCGTTGCTGTCTTTGTCCCTGGGCCCTTTAATGTTGTCATTTAGGGTGTGTTGACCTCCCAGCCCAGGCCTGCTGTGGTTGGGGAGGAAAGACAGGGCATCTGGTTTGGCTCATGTCTGGCCTGCTGCTGGGACTGAAGGCTCTGGCTCCAGTGGGCTGCAGAGGGCGGATGCCCCTGCAGGGGAAATGGGGAAGAGCCAGCGCAGGGCAGCTCTGGTCACATGCTGGTTGCCTGATGAGGCTCCAGTGCCCAGGATGTCAGGGAACTTTCCTAATGTGTGCAGCAGTGTGTCAGCCTGTGGACTGACCTATGACCTTATATAGAGTCACAAGATAAACTGGGCTGACCATGAGGACTGTCCTTGGCCTGTGGCCACTGTTGTCTACAGGATGGACCTGTAGAGAAAGCTCTCTTGAGGGAGGGAGCTGGTGGTTATAGCCTCTGGCATTTTGGGTTGCAGGATCCCTGGCCTGGACTGCACATCTGGCTTGTTGGTGGCTCTTGCTAGGGTGGAGGGACTTGCAGCAGGCAGGCTGCTCCTCCATCTGTGCCTCCTGCCTGGGCTGTGGCCTCCTCTCTAGGGCTGCTTCCCCACGCCCCGTACATTCCTTCCTCCTCTGGTCATTCCAGGCTTCCAACATCTCTTACCCTGCCACACCCTGCCACTGACTCTCAAGAGACTCTACCTGGGCCGGAGGGAAGAGTGAGGCTCTGGTCCCTGTAGCGGTAGCATTCCTGTCTCCTCTTGGAGATCTCAGGCTCCCATGGGTTACAGAGCACAAGTTCTCCTGTTGGGGGAGCCAACCCCTTTGCTCTCCCATCATCACCTGCCCCAGAACTCCCACTGTACCCTGGATCTGTCTGCAGAAAGTCCTCGGGACCATCTGCTCTTCGTCCACTTTCACAGGGGCAGGGTGACACCCTAGCACACTGACGTGTGACCCCAGCACACTGATGTGTGAGGCCACAGCCCGCCTCTTCCATCAAGTCCATTAGCAGAAAAAGAAACACATTGCACACACACACACACACGCATGCACACACATGCACGCGCACACACGCACACACACACACACACACCCCACAACACAGCATACCGTCAGCACAGCTCTCCATGAAAATGAGAGGGGTCTGTCCGTTTAGCCATCTGTATTACCTTGCTTTGCCAACTCTCACATGGACAGGAGATGACCCTCTCCCTCACTGGAATGACCCCACTGGTGGCCTATATAGGAGACCCATTTGGAAGGTGGCAGTTAGTGACCAGCTCTCTAAGCTGCAAGCCACAGTTCTGAGAGACTGGCTTCCTGGAGCCCCATCTACCTGGGTGGCCTCCTTCAGGGTGTTCTCTCAGGACGCAACTGTCGTTCCCCAGAGCAGGCCTTTCTGCTGCGCCACATGAAGGGTCCTCGGGCTGACAGGTCTCCCTGTGTCACGCTTGCTGAGCCACTACGCCTGTGATTTCTGCTGTGTGCCTGCCTTCCCTATTAGTGTCGCTTTGCTTTTTCCAGTAGAGGATGAAGTGTCCCTGGGACACCACATGGCTCTTCCCTGAGTAACAGCACTCTCCTGGGTCCTGCATGCCACCTGATGGTCCAGGGCTGTGGGAGTTTCCTGGATGTTCACTCCTCCTTGCCCCCTCTCCTCTCTGAGTCCCTTCTGAGGAGATCATCTGGAGGCTGCAGGCCACTTCCTCCACTGTGTGTGATCAGTCTTTCCTCAGTGTAAAGATTTGTGTTTATATATTTAAATATCTGCTAAATAGTGTGATCAAGGACCAGGCGTCCCTGTTTTTCCTTGAGAGTGTCTTTGGGTTTCTGGGATTGAAGATGGTCCCATAGTCACTTTGTGAGGACCCGGTTTTCTGGGGGCATGGGGATTGTCTGGATTTGGGGAGCATATTATCCTCCCTGAAGTGGGGTGTATCAGAAGCTGGTGGAAGCCACTGGCAAGTGGTCCATTGGAATTTGCTTTGTGTTACCCCCCCCCCCTAGTAACACAAGCCCCTTTATTCTCTGTCTCATTCCCACCCTTTCTGACCTGCAGGTACAAATTGTCTACAAGCCAGTGGACCTGAGCAAGGTGACCTCCAAGTGCGGCTCCTTAGGCAACATCCATCATAAACCAGGTAGCCCTTGAGGAAGGCAGGCTGTGGGATGGGAAGGTGCTGGCTAGGCCAGCAGGTGCCTCCTGGAATAAGGCAACCTGGGCAGTAAACATTAAATGGGAAGGTGCTGTGTGACCCGGGAGGCGTGACTGTCCCTGCCGGCTCCTGAGCAGGGCTTTTCCAGCCTAGACAAGGGGTGGAGGGAGAGGGTTCCAGATTCCATCGTGCGGCTCTTCAGAAAAGCCTGTAAAACAGGGCCAGCCTGTTTTGGGACTGATTGGACCCCCAAAGGCCAGCTCTGTGGACATCTCAGCTTTGTCCCAGCCAGCACGGGGGTCACTTCAACAGCTATAACATAAAACCTTTCTGGGCTGTTGTCCTACCTTCGCTGTGACTTTGTTTAAACAAAGCACCCTTCCCAGGTTAGTAGTACAAGTCACCTCCCCTCCTGCTACACCCTGGTGTGGTGACCCAAGTCAAAGAGGCAGACGGGGGCTTTTCGAAGGACGTCTTTCACATCTGTGGATGACGCCCCGGAGTGACAGCTAGCGTCTTTCCTTTTGCGGTTTATTGTTGAACCAGTAAAGTCAGTGAACCCTAAAAAAAAAAAAAAAAAAAAGAGGCAGACAGGGTTAGGCTCTCTCCTCATTGTGCTTTTGACATGCAATGTGATTCCAAGGTCTTGAGGGGCTGTGGCTTCAGGATGCTCAAATGAAAAATCTCCATTGCTGGAAGTTTAGAGTTCAGCATGCCTTCTCCTGGCCAAGCTTCCTGTACCTTTGAAGCATCTCAGGAGAAAGATTTTGTGGAGTAAATACCCGATGTACATCTCAATTAGAGAAGAGGCAGGTGATTTGGAAGCCCTTACAAGGGCTCCCTTGTGGCCAAGCCTCCTTCCAGATAAAGCAGAGCCCCGACAACTCCCAGAGGGTGGGCTGCGCTTGTGATCCCTGGCCCAGCCTCTGCAGGAGTCAGAATGGGCACATTAATGAATGCTCCCTGCCAGGATGGTGACAACTAACCTAATTGCTATCAAGCCTCCAGCAGCCCCAGGCACTTTGCTCTGCAGGCCGTGACCTCATTTAATATATGCTAAGTCCCCCAGACCACAGACGATGGCAAGAGGCTCTTGTGTGGGTTGTGTTCCAGGAGGGGGCCAGGTGGAAGTAAAATCTGAGAAGCTGGATTTCAAGGACAGAGTGCAGTCGAAGATTGGTTCCTTGGATAATATCACCCACGTCCCCGGAGGAGGGAATAAGAAGGTAAGGGGGGGACAAATGGGGAGGTCACATAGGGAGGGGGGTTAGTGGAGCAGGCTAGGCTGGTCCTAGAAGGCCCCATATGGACTATCTAGCGATGAGTTCTCACCCTGAGCTCAGTGTACCAAGAAACACGGCATGAGACCAAAGACAGATCTTTTCTGCTGGTTGCCAGGAAAGCTAGCGCAAACTAGCAATACTGAGGATGAGCCTCAGCTGGTAGAGCGCTTGCCCAGCACGCACAGAGCCTGGGTTCTGTCCCAGCACTGCATAGACTGGGCATAAACTGTAATCCCGGGTGGAGGCAGGAGGGTCAAGGGTTCAAGATCACCCTTGGCTGCATCGTAGGTTTCAGGCCAGCCTGCACTACCTGAGATTCTCACCAGACAGACAAAGGACAAAGTCTGCGGTTCTGAAGAGAAGTGCTCCCACTGCTCCCACTGAGGCTGCTGTGTCTTGTCTCAGGGCTGAGGAGTGGGTACCTAGTAGACGTGGGTATGTGTGGGGTAAGGGCACACAAAGGTGTGTGTGGCTCCGAGCAAGCTCCTCTTGCCCCCGCACAGGGTGTGATGAATGTAGGGCTGCCCTGGCTTCTCCTCTTTGGTACAAACCACCTCCACACTTGCCTGGCCCAGTATCGTGCAGGTAGTCTCCTTGGCAGGGTCCTCCCGGGAAATAACTGAACAGAGGGAATTTTCTGGAATCAAACCTAGCCCAGCACGAGAAAGGGTACTTACCCAAGGTGGTTCAGTTGTCTTTCTACTTGGCCATGTTGGGTGGCCCCTGGGAGTCCCCTGCCTGGCAAGTCCCCACAGCTCCTCGCTTTCCTCTGCAGCTGCGTGCCTGCATCCACTGCTTATGTAAAGCCCCTGGTGACCATGAGGCACCCGAACCGCTGCCGCGCCCGGCCGGCACACACACAGCCAGCAGGCTGAGGGGTTCTTCCCCGAGATGGCCTATAAGGGCAGATCCTCTGGTCTTTAGGACCCCAAAGCGGACACAGACCTTTGTTGCCCGAGAGCAGGAGATCCTCCGGTCTTGGAAGCTGACAGAAGCTGAAGAAAGGAGGCCATACCTGAGGGCTACCGGGCAGGCTCCCTTCTCTGGGAAGGTGGGAAAGCCTCATCAATGGCCAGAGCTCTGCTATTTCTGCCACACATCGCTCAATTTAAATACAAAACCTCCTGTATTTCGCTCCTATACGGGACCTCTTAGCCATAGGCAGTCATAGGCCTGACTCTACCTCAGTCTGATCCAATAGGACTGGAGCAGATCTAGGCCTTGGAGATTCCCTGGGTAAGGGAAGCTCTCCACCAACCTGGGAACTTCTATGCCCTGGGGGAAGCTCTGGGCAGGCAGGACTCCCCCGGGGGCCTGATGTAGGCAGAGCTTCAGTGTGCGGGCCTGTTTCTCCTTCAGAGAAATACCGGCACCCCAGAGGTGGGGTGAGATCCAAACAAAAGAAGGTCCCTGTGTCCTAAGACTGGAGAACTGGAGACAGGTGGATCAGGAGTTCGTTACCCCTAAGCTGCACAGAATTGGAGCCAGCCTGGACTACCTGAGACCTTATCTCACAAAACCAGAAACAGCTGGCCATAGTGGGTCAAACGCCTTTAATCTCAGCATTTGGGAGGCAGAGGCAGGCAGATCTCTGTTGAATTTGAGGGCAGCCTGGTCTATATATTGAGATCCAGGACAGGTGGGGCTAATAGAGTGACCCTGTAACACACACACACACACATATACACACACATTTTAATGAAAGATTCTCTCAAGTACAATAATATGGAAGATCCCTGTTAACCAAAAAGAAGAGCATACGAACGCCTGATTTTTCTCAATGTCCACATTCAAGCTCCCAGCAAGAAGGACTCTTCACCTAGAGTCTCTGACCTCGGAAGTTGTATGGAAATACCGTGTGTGTGTGTAGCATACATATATGCACACTTGGCTCAAAGTCTGGGATCCAGAACAAGGTTGAGACATTTTGTGTCTACCCCTTTTATGTAGAGACATGCCTCAGACTGCTTTCTGCTTCCCTTTAGACTCCTGGCTATAGCATTGTGTGTCTGCACCCCCAACTGTGTGTGTGTGTTGCATGTACATGAGTATGCAAGTGAGCACACCCATGTACATACATGCAGAGGCCAGAGCAGAACATTAGGTGTCTTTCTCTTTCTTTCACTGTCTACCTTTTTGCCTTGAGACAGGGACAGGGTGTCTCACCGAACTGGAAGCTTACTGTTTTTGCTAGACTGGCTACAAGTGAGGTTCTGGGATGTAACTGTTTCCATCCCCAAATGCTGAGTTTACAAGTTATAGACATGCACAGACCTGCCCTGCTTTTTTATTTGGGTGCTGAGGATTCAAACTCAGGCCTTTGTGTTAGCTGAGCAAGCACTCCTATTTACTGAGCCGTCTCCCCAGGCTTGTGATATCATTTCTTAAAAAGGGCTTCTGGGCATTACAACTTCTAGCATCCGCGCTAGTGGGTGCCACCTGAAAATACCTTAATAATCTTGGACAAAGAGTGTGTAGCCGTGACTGCTGGTACCAGTGATTCTACAGCAGGCCCTTTTCTCTTGTGGCTACCCCTTTGGTGCTTTTAGCAGCAAATTGGCAACAATCTAGCAAAACACAGAGTCCAGAGCAAGGGGTGTGTGTTCAGCATACCTGAGGCTACGGGTTGCATCCCCAGCACAATTAAACAAACAAACAAATAAGGGATGGCGGGATTGCTCAGTGGGTAAGAGCACCAGCTGCTCTTCCAGAGGTCCTGAGTTCAATTCCCAGCAACCACATGGTGACTCACAAATATCTGTAATGAGATCTGGCGCCCTCTTCAGACCTTAGGCATACATGCAGGCAGAACACTGTACATAATAAATAAATCTTTAAAAAAAAGAAAGATAAGTAAATAGTCATACATATTTAGGATAATATACCCATGTAAAATGATGCATGCAAAGTCACTGGAGGTTGTTCCTACTCTGCATTGTTTGTGCTTGCAGAGAAATGGAACCTCCTCCACTTCTGTCAGGGAGGAGATAGATTTCGATGTAGATGCTGTAATGGGATAGAATAGCCCTTGGCATGAGGAAGTTCTCTGTGGAATAATCAAGTATTAAGCCTGAACCTTGGTGGCACACACTTGTAATCTCAGAAACTGAGATACAGAGGGATTTCTAAGGATAGCTAGTTCCAGGCCAGCCTGGGCTAAATAGTAAGATCTTGCCTTAAAACAAGCCAGGCCAGTGAGATTGCTCAGTGGGTAAAGGTGCTTGCAGTCAAGTCTGATGCCCTGAGTTTGGTCCCCAGGACCCAGATGTTAGAAGGAGAGAACCATGATCTCCCCACATGCACTAGAGCACATGCATGCACACACACACACACACATTCACTCAAACACGAATGTAGAAAGATTAGACAAACAGCCAGGTGTGCTGGTACATGCCTTGAATCCCATCACTCAGGAGGCAGAGGCAGGCAGATCTGAGTTCCAGGTAAGCTTGGTCTACAGAGCCAGTTCCAGGACAGCCAAGGCTACACAGAGAAACCCTGCATCAAAATAAAATAAATGAATGAACCAGGCAGTGGTGGCGCATGCCTTTAATCCCAGCACTCAGGAGGCAGAGGCAGGAGGATCTCTGTGAGTTCGAGGCCAACCTGGTCTACAAGAACGAGTTCTAGGACAGGCTCCAAAACTGCAGAGAAATATATATATTCATATATGAGTGAGTGAATGAATGAATGAATGAAAACAGACAAACAAAAGAATGCTTTCTCCCTTCAGAGTCTGTCAGTCAGGGCTCGTCTGCGTTTCCCAGGCAGTCACCCATCTCACTCTATACTTCTTGCAGATTGAAACCCACAAGCTGACCTTCCGGGAGAATGCCAAAGCCAAGACAGACCATGGAGCAGAAATCGTGTACAAGTCGCCTGTGGTGTCTGGGGACACATCTCCACGGCACCTCAGCAATGTGTCCTCCACGGGAAGCATCAACATGGTGGACTCCCCGCAGCTTGCCACACTAGCCGATGAAGTTTCCGCTTCTTTGGCCAAGCAGGGTTTGTGATCAGGCCCCTGGGGCAGTCAATAATCGTGGAGAGAAGAGAGAGTGAGAGTGTGGAAAAAAAAAAAAAAAGAATGATCTGGCCCCTCGCCCTCTGCCCTCCCCGCTGCTCCTCACAGACCGGCCGACCGGCTTGTCACCTAACCTGCTTTTGTGGCTCGGCTTTGGCTGGGGACTTCAAAATCAGTGATGGGAATAAGAGTAAATTTCATCTTCCAAATTGATTCGTGGGCTAGTAATAAAATATTTTTTAAGAAAAACATGTAAAAACATGGCCAAACCCAACATTTCCTTGGGCAATTGCTATTGATTTCACCCCCACCCCCACCCCTTTTGAGTCTTAGAGGGTGAAGGAGGCTCTGAAGGTTGTTTTCTGGGGAGTTTTAAGGGACTAGGGCAACTGATTGCCGCAGCCCCACCCTAGGGGCATCAGGGACAGCAGCAGCAACAAAAGATTAGGAACTTGGTGTGTTTGTGGAGCTATAGGCAGGCAGGCGATGCTAACGTGTGTGGTTGTGAAGCGGGGCTGAGGCAGCAAAGGCTGAGAGATAGGTGTCAGGGAATCAGAGGAGAGAGGGGAGGAAGACAGGCTCCTGCCAAGTCGCTTGGGAAGAACAGGTAGCCCCAGCGGCCTGCAGCAGCCTTAGAAGGCACAACTGCCTGTTTGGTAAGGCCCTGGGGAGTATGTGCCCCTTCTGTAGGGCAGCCCAGGCTGGAAGGTGGTACCTTGTTGCTTGGTTCTCTGAAGGCTGACCTTGACATCACAGGGCACTGGTTTATACCTCCCTCTCTGTAGGGTGGGAGTCCTGAGCTGAGGGGCTTCATTCTCCTCTCACAGAAAACCCTGCTTTACTGAGTTCTGAAGTTTGGAATTGCAGCCATGATTTTGGCCACTTCACAGACCCGGGACTTTAGGGCTAACCAGTTCTTCATAAGGACTTGTGCCTCTTTGGGGACATCCGCCTGTTCTCAAGCTTGGTCCTCTGGCATTTCTGCAGGGTGAGGGATGGAGGAGGGGCAGACAGGCCTCCCACCCCTCCCACAGCCACTGCAGCTCCTCCACCTGTCCATCACACCCACGTGTCTGCCGAGAGCCAGTCTCTGCCGTTCTCTCATCCCGTCTCACTGTCCTGAGTGCTTAGCCTCCCCGCCCCCATCCTGGCCCTGGGTAGATGTGGGTAGTACCTGCTCTACACTAAGAGCTGGAGTCCAGGGAGAGCAAAGATTTGAAGCTCAGTCTCTAGTCCTACATCCCACAAATCCAACCAGTGTGCCTGGAGATGACCCTGGACACTTCTGTCTGCTTTTTTTTTTTTTTTTTTTTTTTTGTTTTAAACTTTAAATAGTGGTTGCCTCCTAGGTAGGCCTGGCCCTCTTCTCGTGTTGAGCTGGAGGCAAGTCAGGTGCCAATGTGTTGGCACCAGTAAGAGCAGACAAGACTCCCAGGGCAGGGCCACGTTCCTCTCATCCTTCTTTTCCACCCCAGCTTGTGATTGCTAGCCTCCCAGAGCCCAGCCACCAGTAAGTCCCCGTGCACATAATCAGCCCTCCACACCCCAACTTGGGGAACATACCCCCTGGGAATGTTTTCCTCCAATCCCCATGGAAGCGGTGCTGCCTGCCCTGCTGGAGCAGTCAGACATCTTCATAGATACAGCCCTTCCCTCCCCGTCTACACCCTGTGCGTTGTAGTTGGATTTGTCTGTTTGTCTGGGTTCACCAGTGACTATGATAGTGAAAAGAAAGGAAAAAAGAAAAAAAGAAAAAAAAAAAAAGGACGCATGTATCTTGTAATATTTGTCAAAGGGGTCTAGCTCACCACCAGGGATGGAGGTCCTGGGTATTTCTTGGCTCCACTGGGACTTGGCTCCAGGCCAGTGCAGTGCTTCCCTGCTAGGACATCCTATGTTTTCAAAGTTTTCCTCTGCAACTGGGACCTCACAGACACTGGATTGTGACACTGGAGGTCTCTTAGCTGCCCGGGCCTGAAGCACAGGACCAGAGAGACTCCACCTGTCAGGGAGCGCTTCCTGCTGGCCTGTTTTGCAGAGTGAAGATGGTCCTGCCTAATCACAGCCTCACGTCCCACGGCAGCCCTGAAAGATGGGCTGATAACTACTGCATCCCGAGAGACAAGGGCATCAGTGTCAGCTGCGAGAGCTGTGGCCCTAGAAACCCCATGGTTCTCCAGAAGACATCTTTGGGCCCTCTCCAAAGCCTCGGCTGCCTCACCACAGGGCTTGGGATGAACTGCCCCACTGAGGAAGGGGACATTGTAGGAGACTCCCTTGGTGTCCGAGGTGTCAGCCCACTGACCTTGCATGAGCATCTCCTACAGCTGCAGGGAAGAGGCCTCAGGAGAAGCATAGGAGCCTCAGGCCCAATTCTATCACTTCTGGCTTGGATACAGTTAAGGAGTTAAGGACAGACTCTGTGGATGGTAGAAGGAAGCAGCCAGCCTTTCCCATTAAAGAACAACCTATGGAGAAGCTCCCAGCTGCTGACGGGCCCAATGGAGAAAAGGGAAGTGTGGCTTGAAGCATTGCCCCTTCATCATGGCTACCTATTCTGGTTTTTATCTTACTTCCCATTGTCCATTCTGCAGTTCCTGTCCTTGAATGGGGACACTGAAATATCTCTTGTAGGGAGAACAGCCCCAAAATAATTATTTGGAGTTATCAGGTCAGTGCTGGCTGATAGGCAGTTTACAATGAGAGTCTGGCTTGTGACTTCAGTGAGGACAATCCCCCAGGGGCACAGCACCTGTCCTTTCTTCCCATGCCTCCCTAGTCCAGAGCTAATGTCTTACTTAGGGTGGGCTAGATAGGGTATACCATATGCCTGGTTCCTCCAAGCTCTTAATTCACTTTATCAATAGTTCCATTTAAACTGACTACAATGGTAAGACTGTATCCTGTTTGAGATTGCTTTGTGCTATGGGGGGGGGGGGGGGGGGAGGAGGAACATGTTAAGATATTTCACATGGGCAAACGGAAGCCTTGGAGTGTAGCCATCTGTAACCTTCATGATTATGACCACTTCCTAGAGATAAGTGCCATGGCTTTAGCCTAGAGGCTTGTGACAGGCTTTCCCAAGGCAGAGACAGCCAGCTAGTTCCCTGCCTTCCCAGCCAGGTGTAGCTCCCAGGTTTGTGTAGGAATCTATGAACTACTCTTGTCTGCTGCCTTCTTTTGGTGTCCAGAGCCCACCATCCTGCCTCTTTAAAACCCTGGCTTCCTTCCCTCTAAGTCACTGGCACATCAGTTACCACTTCTGGACTGGCTTCAGATCCACAGCCTACAACTGCTAGCAGTAGCCAAGACCTCTTCCTTTAGTCTGTTCTCCAGTGAAATAAGTGGGGCCCAGGGCAGAGGTGGTAACCAACTATAGGACTATGGTTTTATGAGCCTCCAAACTTCTCTCTGGCTTCTGGAAGGGTTACTTTGGACAGTATCTCAGTCTCACCCTCCTGATGGATTGTAGCCTGTGCAGTTACTGTGCTGGGCATGATCTCCAGTGCTTGCAAGTCCTATGATTTCCTTGGTGATTTTGAGGGGGTGGGGGAGGGACATGGAATCATTTTAGCTTAGCTTCCTGTCTGTGAATGTCCATGTAGTGTATTGTGTTTTAACAAACGATTTACACTGATTGTTGCTGTAAAAGTGAATTTGGAAATAAAGTTATTACTCTGATTAAACAAAATCTCTGTTCATGAGTTCCAAATACAAGAAAACAAATTTACAAGTTCCTTTCCATTGAGAATTCAGAACAGGAAATGAAAAGTAAAACCAGACATTGGAGCGGCAGTTTGGGGTCCTGGAGATATAGAGTACAGACTTGGTTTATTACCTTTGGCAAACTATCCTCAGACAAGGCTACATTAGTTCCTAGTTCCCAGTTCATTTGAAGCAAAGAAGTTTGGGGTGGGGTGTATGAGATTCCTCACCCCTGGAACTTAAGTGGGGGTGGTTTAGGCTAAAGTAAACTCAAAAGCCCATGTTGTAAATCCTACATGCATACCCATGTACTGCTGTTCTCTTACACCTTATAATCTTACTATAGATCTGCTAGGGATACAGCAGCTTCTTGCTTGCAACATCTCAAACTCGCCCCAATTTATTTAGTGCTACAGCATGTGACCAGAGGACTACCTTGGGTGTCGGTCTGTCCACCTTGAGACACTGTTCTCCTGCACATGTGTGTGCTGTTACCTGATTCCTTGCTGCCCAAGATTCTTGGATCTCAGCCTCCCATCTCACATAGGAACACTAGGATTACAGATGCCTGGCTTTAAGCTCACATTCAGGATCTCACACTGTGCACTTCATCCACTGAACCATCTCCCTCTCCCTGAGTTCTTTGATAATATGTCGTCATGATAGTCTTTAGATTTCCAATCTCAAAATACTTGTCTTCCCCAGTTCATTGATGTGCGTGGCCTCTGAAGGCAGCTGTTTTAGTCTAGTATATCCTGATGCATATAGAAGCAACACAAAAGCAGAAAAATGGAAGAACAGCTGAGTCTTAGAGAAGGCCCTTAGCCTTCTTAGACAAAGTAATTTCCCCCAGGTAGCAAGAACCAACTTAGATACATGCAAATTATATAATTTTCATTGATCACTCCCCTCCAAAGTCTGAAGGTGACAAATAAAAATCCCCATTAAAGAAATTTGAAATTCTATACTGCTTACCTCTTAAAGGAACAATGAGAGGGAATAAATCAATTTTGCTTCACTTCAGAGCAGACTATCTCTTACCTTAGTGAAACACCCTTCACAATACCTAGCCAGCAAATCTCCAAACCCTAAAGAATGCTTGGGCTGCCACCATTGCCAGGCACACAGAGAATAGTATATCAAGAAAAGCATGACACATGACTTTCTGTATCTTTTTTTTTATTATTTTTTTCATTTTCCTTCCTTTTTTTTTTAAGCACTAGTCTGTGCTTTGCGAACAGAATCAAGACATTAACAAAGATCAGCTTCTCTGAAGAAAAGCATTTCTATAGAACAAAGACAGCTACATGTTCGCTGCCATTACACAGCTCAAAGCAGGAAAAGAAAATATTTACAAAATACAAGTTTTTTTAAATTTTTGTCTTTTTTTTACAATGCTAAAAGGGTTATTCAGAATTTTCAACCTTATAAATAGAAGAAGCACTTTATGCATAGGGATATGGTGCATTATTGTTGTTTAAAGAAACAATGACAAACCTTTTAACTTGCAAACAAAAAAAATCACTAATGTTGAAAATTGTGAAAAAACCCCAACCATTAAGCAGTCTGCCTACTATTTTTGTATAATTATAAAATGGCAGAAAAAGAAAATTCCTTTCCCCCTCCCCTTTTTTTGGTGATGTGATTATACATAAGACAGGCACAAGGCTAACAGGAGGTTGGTGGGGAACAATGGAAACCACAGCTAGGACCAGACAGTGTTCCACAGGCAAGGGGAGCAGAGATGAGGGAGTCTAAGTGACTGACAGGGACGTGAAAGAAACAGGGCATGTGACTACTACTGAGTGAAAACATGATACAGAAGTGATGCTGTGTACTCCAGACTTCCTAACTTTTAGGGGTGTGGGAATGGGTTAAGCAGTCCAAACCCTATCTTCATAGATGTTCTGAGCGGAAGGACTAACGTGTCTGTGTGCATGAACAGGAGAGAAAAGATGGGAAAGGGTAGAACAGGGTGACCTGAGCAGCTGCGGCAGAGTACTGCAGCCAAGGAGCCAAGACAGATGACCGAATGCAGATGAAACTCAAAATAGGTCTTCAAGGTCCAGGTGACAAGGAGAAGCTAGTTGTACTGCTGGCTGGAAGGGAGCGCCAGCACAAGAAGACCAAGGAGGGGTGCCCAGCTAGAGCTAAGCCGAGTCAAGCCACAGACTGGAGGGAAGGGGTAAGAGCCCAGACTGCTTTTATTCTATCCCATCCCAACCTAAGGAGACTGTTGACTTAGAGCTTTCCACCCACTGCTACCTGGCTGGTCCACCCTACCCCACAGGTGCAAGGGAGAGGGTGATCATCTAACATTGGGAAGTCCAGTGATCCAACAGTGCAGAGGATATGCAGGACCAGGCCAGCAGGGTTTCTTCCTGAACTTGTCTGCCAACTGGAGGAAGTGCTCAGGTGTGACATGAAAACAAAACATGAAAACAGAAACAACAAAACCAAACCAACCAAAGGAGGATCTAAATTCCTTAAATTCACTAAAAACTGTGAAAATTCCAGCATATGATGTTTGAATATCAAACGCAGAGATTTCTGAAGCTTTAATGCCAATAGTAGAGAGTCTATATAGAGTCTCATTTCCTGCTCATCTGTGAGTTGGGCGCTGAGCTGCGACTGCTGCTGTCAGATGCCGACTCTTGAGGGAGACAACAGGAGGTGAGGTGGGTGCCACCTCTGACTCCCGACTAGTCTTGCTGCCTGAGGTGCGGCGAGTACAGCGTGCTGCCATGTCCTGTGGATCCAACTGCTCCTCACATTCTGCCTGGGGACTGTAAGCCAGAGGGAAGGTCCGCCGCTCCCATGGTTGGACAGACTGTAGACAGATAAGATATTCTGGTGATGACGACCTAGTTTCAGCTCATTTCCTGGGCCTTCACACTTGTGGCCCAGCGTTGATAACCAGACTGTCTACTACTATTGGGAGAAGTGTAAGAAGACCCCTCCCCTAAGGTGTACCCAGCACATTTCTAGTGTGCTTCAAAACAAGGGAGAGGAAAGCCCTATCTTCAGTATATGCTGCCTCCTTGCATACCCTCCCGCCATTTAATGGAGATACCCCTCACCTGTTCATCTAGCCCCAGCTCTGGTGTGGAGCAACGGGTGTCTTCATTGGCCAAGTGTCGCAGACTGTCCCGAGCCACAGGGGTGAGGGGGGCTGAGAGCAGTTCTGGGCTAATGGGACTTCTAGGAGATTGACCATGGGAGAACTCTGACAGAGAGTGGCTACTACTGACATCAGGAGAGGCAGGCTGTGGGGTGGAAGGGTTGGCACTGCCCAACTGTGGGGTGGTCCGGCCGTCTGATGACCTGTAAGACCTATGAATCAAGGAATAGACAAGTGAGGGAGTACCTAGGTAATAGGCATTTCTTCTGTTTCTTTCTGGGGAGCAGGGGTAGTGAGAGGAGGAGTTATGGGAGAAAAAAAAAGCATCTACTCCAAAGCAGTTAAAATTCGAACTGACAGTAATGATGTTCTAAGATTCATTAATTCCATTTGCTTCCACTTTTACTCACATATGTAGGCATAAAAACATGACAACTAAGCGTTGAGTAACCATGAGTCTAAGAGAAAGTCCTGACTAGTGAATTCACAACAGGGACTAGTTGAAGTTTTGAAAACAAGTCAAAGAAAGATAGGTGGACTCCTGCCACCGTCTTTTTAGTTTAGTTTAGTGTGTGTGGGGAGAGGAATTAATGAGCACGAGCACCATGTTGCAGCATAAGGCATGGAGTAGAAGGACACCTTCTAGCTGAGTTTCTTCTACTGTGGGTTTCAGTAGTCGAACTTAGAGGGTGAGCACTTTGAACCCATTGAGTCATGTAAAGATAAGATTACAATTAATCCCAGCACTCGGGAGGCAGAGGCAGGTGGATCTCTGTGAGTTCGAGACCAGCCTGGTCTACAGAGCTAGTTCCAGGACAGGCTCCAAAACCACAGAGAAACCCTGTCTCGAAAAACCAAAAGATAAGATTACAAAGCCTGTCCTCATCAAAAAGAGGATCATCTTGTGAGGCCTTCTAAATTCCTCCGGCTAAATCATCAGGAAACCAATAGGCCTGTAATCATACTTTCTTTGGCTACCATCCTCCCTCCTTCAACAGATTCTGGGAACCTGTGCCTGCCCATTACCTGCTGCCCCGACGCTGGGGTGGCACACTTGTGGTCCACAGCCACCTTGCCCTCTCCATCTCCTCACATTTGGCATGGAGGGCAGCAAATGCTGCATCAGAAAGGTCCTCAATCTGCAACAGAACAGTTTCATTAATCTCTTTTCCCCAGGAAGCTAAGGTTATGAAATTGACAGAATAAATCTAGAACAACCCTCTCCCGAATGTAGATGCTTCTAGTTAGAGAGAGAGAGAGAAGACAATGAGCTCAAATTTGACACCTTGTATCTTTTTTTTTTTTTTCTTTTTTCTTTTCAAGACAGGGTTTCCCTGTGTAATAGTCCTAGCTGTCCTGGAACTAGCACTTGTAGACCAGGCTGGCCTTGAGTTCACAGGGATTCACCTACTTCTGCCTCCCCAGGGCTGGGATTAAAGGCCTGCACCACCACCGTCCAGCAACATCTTAAAGCATTTTGAGTGCATGCACCCATGACTGGTGTGTGTGTGTATGTGTTCCTCTAAGCCAGCATAACTATTGTATTACCTCCTCATTCTCTTCATCAGGACTCCCCTTCAGAGACTGAAGATCAACCTCTCGCCAGCTGAAAAACACAGGAATTTGAAAAAAAAAAAAGAAAAGAAAGAAAATTATGGGACTGCAGGTTATAACTCTCCAATCTCTAAATGAAGCCTCACATGCAAATACCCACAAAGGCCAGAAACAGAAGCATCAAGTTGAGGCTGGTAAGACTGTCAAACTCAAGCAAAACTTTAACTGCTTAAATAAACACTACATAATATCAATTGATTGGTATCATAAAGGACATATCAGTCAATCTTATAGGGGCTGGAAATAAAGATTTATAAGAAGTCTGATATTGGGACAACACGTTCAGCATTTTAAAACATAGTCTGAGTGGCCTGCCAGGTTGTGACCTTGAGGAGGTGGATTCATACAAAGGAATAAGAGAAGCTATAACTTCACTCCTATCAAGCACCCACCCACCCTGCTCCACTAACTCTCCCACCCTCTTATTTGCTCTTGCTTTTTGAAACAGCAGTCTCACTATGTAGCCCAAGCTGGCCGCAAACCCACTGCAATCCACCCACCTCAGTCTCCCAATTGCTAAGACTACTGATATGAACAATCCATGCCTGTAGTACAGGCTAGCCTTGAACCTGGAAATGACCATCTAGCCTCAGCCTCCCAAGGTTACAGATTATAGGCATGAGTTACCATGTCTGTTCACCCCCATTTTATTGTTTTTTGAAGACCCACCATGCATTCGGGGGAGCTGGGATTATGAGTGTGGATTCATGCCTGGCCCCAGACTCCTCTTTCAAAAAGAAAACAACTTAGGGATAAAGACTGCTGCTTGGTCAGAAGAGAAAAAGTAGATACAGGACCACAGGAAGAGAGGGAGAGGAGCTGATTAAATAGGGCTTCTACCTTGGAGTAAGGATTTCTTTGTATTGTAGTTTCTCAACACGAGTTGTTGCAGCAACAGACATCGGGATAACAATGTTATTGATATCGAATGAGCTCTCTCCCCTTCTCCTCCTCACTGGCTGCTGTAAGACAAAAGTTTAAATTTCAAGAGAGGTACAATGCTACAAATTTAAAACCATCAGTCATATGACAGGATGATCATGCACACAACACAGGTCCTAGGGTAGCAGTGGTCACCACAGTATCTAAACAGATTATCCCTGGCAGCAGAGTTTTTTGGGGCAGGGGTAGCAGGTGTTGGCCTCAAGGAGTAAATCCCATTTTACAAGGCTCCCTCTTGAATTGCTAGATTTTACAGGTGGGTGTCCTAGAGCCAATTTGGGTTCCTATTCCTTCATTCTCCTAACACTCTTCTTCTTCTTCTTTTTTTTTTTTTTTTTTTGGTTTTTCGAGACAGGGTTTCTCTGTGTCTTTGGAGCCTGTCCTGGAACTAGCTCTGAAGACCAGGCTGGTCTCGAGCTCACAGAGATCTGCCTGCCTCTTGCCTCCTGAGTGCTGGGATTAAAGGCGTGCGCCACCACCGCCGGGCTCTAATACTCTTCTTTTAAAATCCTAAAACCCCTGTTCCAGAGCTAGAGAGGGCTGTCATTAAGAGCACTACTTGTTCTTGGATAGGACTAGGGTTTAGTTTCTAGTGCCAACATGGTGGCTCACAACTGTCTGTAACCCCAATTAGGGAGATGACACCCTTTTCTGACCTTTGCAGCCACATGTAGCAGTACAAATATATATGCAGGCAAAACACACACACACAATAAAATTAATCTTAAAATCTGTTTTACCCTTTCTCCTTTGTCAACAACTCTGGCTCTTAAACACTACTTAGATTAAATGCATTGATTTCTCTTATCAGAAAAGAGGCTCAAAACGCAGGTCCACCTTAACAAACTATCTTACCTTAAGCTGCCATGAAAACCCTTTCCTCTTGAGAATCTCAACTCTTCAGCTAAGTCTGTACCAACCACTTTCTCAGCCCTTACATAACTCTCATCTATCACCCTTCCTTTCTTTTTTTTATTTTCTTGTTTTTTTCGAAACAGGGTTTCTCTGTAGCTTTGGAGCCTATCCTGGAACTAGCTCTTGTAGACCAGGCTGGACTTGAACTCACAGAGATCCGTCCGCCTGCCTCTGGGATTAAAGGTGTGTGCCACCACCACCCGGCTCATCTTTCTATTATGTTGGGGGAAAGAGGAATGGAAGGAAACTGAAAAGGAACCTGTCTATAGCTTCCATCCCCTCCTCCCACAAAGGAAATGTGTTCACAGTAAGTGGGAACATCAAATCTTTGGGGAAATAAGACTTTCAAGGGTTCAGTAACAAAAGGAGAGTATGACATCTATGGTAGACAGGACACTAAGAATGAATAAAGCCAGGTGCTGCACATCTTTAATCCCAATACTTGGGTGGCACATGTAGGCAGATTTCTGAGTTCAAGCTTAGCCTGGTCTACACAGCAAGTTCTAGAAGAGTTAGAGCAACATAGTGACCCTGTCTTAAAAAGAGTCCAGACAGAATGAATAAAGCAAAGAGCCAAAAGATCAAATCTTTTAGACAGAAAAAAAAAAAAAAAAAAAAAAAAAAAAAAAAAAAAAAAAAAAAAAAAAAAAAAAACCATTAGCTGCTTCTGCCCGGAGAGCAAATACCTACCTTATCCTGAAACAGCCTGTTAACTGTGAGAGGCCATAGGGAAACAGTGGGATGACAAACATGTTGTCATGGCAACAACACAGCTGGAAACACCCAAGAGCCTGCATTCACACTCAAACCACCAAGCGTGGTCAGCCCACAAGGCAACAGTAAGAAAGATAAGCTACTAGCTCCAACCATTATATCCATCTCCTTGGAAGGTAAGATAATTCCATCATCTTAAGACACTGTAAGAAGCTGGGTGGTGGTGGTAGCGCACGCCTTTAATCCCAGCACTCGGGAGGCAAAGGCAGGCGGATCCCTGTGAGTTCGAGGTCAGCCTGGTCTACAGAGCTAGTTTCAGGACAGGCTCCAAAGCCAGAGAAACCCTGTCTCGAAAATCCAAAAAAAAAAAAAAAAAAAAAAAAAAAGACACTGTAAGAATATTAAAAACAACAGGATTTCAGATGGTGCCATGAATGATTTCAGGTCATCACAATTTTCAATTTGCTTCTTTATCAGCAATAGTAGACCATCATTAACCTCACAAATTTTGGGTCATAGGTTAACTAAAATGATCGAGAATTTTGGAAATCTTGCCTGGTTGAGTTCTGCAAGTTAAGCAATAGTGACTGCACATCCAAAAGCTTCTGTCACTACCACATCTTGGCTGAAATTCCACAACCCACATAAGAAATGAGTCTGGAAGAAGCCTTGGGAGAGATAGCTTTCTATCTTTGTCAAGAATGAAACTCCTGCTAGAAACAGCTATGAATGTCCCCAAAGCATCTCAGGCCTCTGGGCTGTACCCTTCTCTCTTAAACACCCATTGTGCTAGCACTCATTCACCTCAACTTAACTACCTTTTCCAATTTAGTCAGAAAAGGGGGGAGGGTGGTAGCATTGAGAATAGTAAGTCATTTCTAAATCTGGTTTCACAACAGAAAGAAACAGGAGGACTCAGCCTAATCCTCTCAAAGTGCAGCCATATCTATTCTCTAAATTTTTCTAAGGAATTTTTTAAAAAGTCACTGGATTTCAAGACACACACAAAATAAACACAATTTGTTTAAAGACCACTAAGATGATTTTAGTACAAGTAACAACTACTGTGAAGCACAGCTACAAATACCCTGAAAGACCCTGTCTTGTCCACTTCGACCAGTTACCCCTTGCTTCTCAACCTAAATTTGGCATATCACTCTGCTTAATGGAAGAATCCCGATTCTCTGAATAAATGAAGCAATCAGAACCTGAAGGAAGTGCATGTCTTTAACCCTAGAAATTAGGAGGCAGAGGCAAGAGGATTTCCGTGAGTTAGGCCAGTGAAATACAGACAGCCAGGACTACATAGATAAACCTTGTCTCAAAAGAAAGAGCCTAAAGGATTAGCACAGTGCCATGCATAAAATCTGTACTTCTTATCAAGTCCTGGACCTTAGAGCTTAATTTTTTTCTAAAGTAAGAATTATTCTCTATCATCACATTATGTGAAACCCTTTCCTAGTGTTTGGCTGATTGTGGTAGTAATACTACACACCTATTCAGACAAAGTCTGTGAGTGGAAAAGGTGAAAGAAAGCTTGTTGGAAAGGACAGTCTGACCTGTAAGAGCAAAGAACAATATGAGTTTGTACCTCATTCCAAGAGTTTAGCGAGCACATTTTGTGAGCTTAGAGCTTCTACAACATTTCTTTTCTCAGGCCAAGGCTGTGTGGTGTCCTGTGTGGTAGTCCTCTGAAGTCAGACTACAAGGGTTTGAATCACAATCACAACCCTCACAAACTGCCCTTTACCTTATGAAATACACTCAACCCTGTGCAGCCTTAGTTTTCATGTCCACAAAAATCAGGATTCATAATACTATTTATCAAAGGACACTGTAGGATTAAATAGGATGGTGTGTATGAACAGTGATCCTTTGGCCTCATCCTCCTGAGTGCTAGAATTATAGACCTGTGACATCAAGTCTAGTAGTAGAATGTTTAGTAAACATAACAGTACCAGAATTTAATATTACTAATATAGTTACACTTGTTATTGTGATTACTATAAAAGAAATGCTTGGATAACTATACTTAACTTCTACATATACATGTTTAATTACACTATGTTTGCTTTGGCTAAGCAAACAGATTCTTGAATGGGATTTGGTGGTGTACAAGGTAGTGAGTATGCTTTAAATGACCTTCCATTATGCCATAGTAACCTGCTGCATCCTACTTCTGCTCTGTACATCTGAAAAAGCATGAGTTCTGCCTTCTCCCTTCTATCATCACTGTCTATTCTTAGTATCCTACTGCCATTCATCAATAGAAGAAACAAGGAACTGTTGTCTTGAATGCCTTAAAAGATTAGGGCCATGGTATTCAAGTTCAAGGTGAAGCAGATCCTAAACAATCACAAAGCACCTTCAGAGAATCTGCCTCCAGAACAAAGGTCTAGACCTTCTAACAATGCCCTAGTACTACTTTCCTGGAAAAAATAAAAATCAACCATCAACAACAAAACCCACACCCATGCCTCTATATGATTCGTTTTTACTATGAAAACCCGAGGGTCAAGTACTACAACTACACTCTACATTGGTCTCTAGTTATTATGAGTGCCCTGTAATCTGTAAAATGTCCTATCAACACCACACAGGTACTTACAGACGTGCTGGCTGCAACCTGTGAGCCAGAGCTGGTAGGTGTTGTGGAGGTGTCTGATGAGGTGGAGAGTTGTCTCACCAGGGGGCTGTGTGATGGATGGTGGGTAGCTGTCAAGTAGCTCGAACTGCTCATGTCTGTGTGATGCTTCAACACTGCAGAAGTCAACAGAAAGGAGAGGAATACACTGCTAAATGGATATCGTAACCAGTTCTACTTCCAACATGTTAGGAATGCCAGCAATGCATACTAAAGGCAAAAAAAAAAAAAGTTTCTTTGTAGCCTAGAGGATAAAAAGCTGCAGCAACTAGTTGATGAGAAATAGGGGACTGGGCAGATGTTGAAGCATAAGATGTGACCTACATTTAGAAGCAATAGTGCCCCGTGCTGTGCCTTTCTAGCAAGTAATGGTCAAAGCTTGGGGTAGGGGGTTTTAAGAGAAGCTTGGGCTGTCCCAAAAAGCTCTGAGCAAGTGCCAATGCAGGTAGAGGTGCCGGCCTGGCCCTACCTTCACTTCTCTCAGATGAATGGTCTCGCAATCTCATTTTGCTGTGGTTTGGGTCATGTACTGGTGGCGGCAGATTGAGCAAGCGCTCTGCTTTTGGAGCAGTCACTCGCTCCACCATGGGCACAGTCCCCACATCGTCTAAGTGCTGCCTGTGGGTCCTGTCAGGCCGGGTTTGGTGATGGGACAGCTCTGAAGAGGGGAACAAAAAAGAGCTGTGAAGTACATTCACTCAAATCTTATTTGAGTTCTGAGCTCTTCAGTTCTTAGGCCAATGCTATATATCTAGGGCAGCATCATAGTCTTTGGGATTCAACCTTCTAGTTAATGGCACAATAGCTAGGACAGGGACAGGGAGTCACAAACAGAAATGTTAACACCAAGGCTTCAGTCAGAAGTCAACCTGCCCACAGGTGGACCCAGTATGTTACTACTGGCTGTTCACTGATCATTTTGGGTTTTACTTGTTTGAAACAGTTTCCAAAGTCTATCTGAGAGCATCCAAACCAAACAGATAGGGTAGGTAAGCTGTGAGCTGAATTTGTATTAGGTAACTAAAAGCTTTTTCCAATCCCAGAATATTGGCATAGCAGACCAGTAACTAGAGAATATAAAAGTTATAAAATACAGCAAAAGTGATTCCAGAAGACTCCTTAGTTCCCTAAACTTACTGGCTGTTGTAAGGAAGGAGTTGACCAACTTATGCCTGTCTTTACGAACTGGAT
>NW_026068063.1:2783175-2898175 GCF_014885135.2 Alexandromys fortis | reverse complement strand
GCCTATACACACAAGGTCCTGGGCTTAAAAACAAGTACTGAAAATTAAAACAAACTAGACAGACTAGAAGACCCAAACAAAGGCATGAAATATCAAAAAATGTTGGGCATGTAGTGCTCGTCTGTATAATTCCAATACTTAGGAGGAAAGGAAAGAGGGGTGATCACTAGTATGAGGTCAGCCTGGATACACACTATGATACTCTGCCACACACACACACACAAAAAAAAAAGTAAAAACGCAGTAGAGATTAATTCAGCTATAGGATGTTCTACTTTCCATTTATATAAGATTAAAGTGCTATAATCAAAGAGGGTATAGTACTTTATCAGGTAAATAAAAGGAAAACACAAATTCATTATTAACATCATCTTAAATTATTACTTCCTCAAAATGAAACATGACTAGAAACTGCACCCTGAGTTCACCAAGTTCTGATATGCCGTGGTCGTAAGTCTGCTATTGAGTATTTTGCAAAGCTCACTTCCTTCTCCTGCTGGAAAGCCACAGTCTCAAGTACACATGCTGGTAGTTTCCCACAAAACAGCATTTCCATTGCTCCTTTTGATCTTTTTGTTGTTGTTTTAAGAAACAGGGTCTCACTACATAGCCTTGGCTGGCCTTGAACTCACCAAGATCTGTTTGCTCTGAGTGATGGGATTGTGAACAGCACCTCACTTTTTTTTTTTCTACACTTTCTCAGTCATTTGAGGTGGGATCTTACTGCAGTATAGAACTTGTTATGCCTACCAGGTGGGCCTAAAACTCAACTCATGGCAGTTTCTCTGCTTTTCTGCCCCCCACCCAGGTGCTATGATTTTAAGTGTACAAAATCATATCTGGCCCTTTTATTTTAAGACAGAGTCTATGCTGCCAGCAGAACTCCTGTCTTAGCTTCCCCTAAATAGAACATATGCTTGCATCATTGTGCCCAAGTCAATCTCCCTTCCCCCTGCTGGGCACAGGGTTTCTCTGTGTAGCTCTGTCTATCCTGGAACTAGCTCTGAAGACAAAGCTGGTCTCTCAAACTCAAAGAAAGTTGTTCTCAGCCTCCTGGAACTAAGACTAAAGTCTAAAAAGATTCCTTCTTTGTTTGTTTTTTTTTTGGGGGGGGGGGGCGGGTGATGACTATGTATGTATTCCTGGTTGCCCTGGAACTCACTATATAGACCAGGCTGGCGTTGAACTCATAAGACATGCCTGCATCTGCCTCCCGAGGGCTGGGATTAAAGGCATGCACAATCATTGTCTGATTTTTGGCTCAGTTTGATTTCATTTCCTCCTTCCCCCTCTCCCTCCCCTCCCTCCTTCCTTCCCCCTATGACAGGGTTTCTCTGTGTAGCCCTGGCTGTCCTGGAAATGGCTTTCCACACCTGAGTGGCCTCAAACTCAAGGGATCAATCTGCCTCTGCCTACCGAGCACTAAGAATAAAAGTGTATGCCATGCCTAAAATGTGCTGAAGGTGGAAGACAACACAAAATTTCAGGATAAAGACTGTGATCCTAACAACTCTTATGAATTGATTAGGAAACAAAATAAAATTACTCTTTATTTTTGTTATACAGGGACACAAAACAGCTATCACTAAGCTTCTAAGTGTAGAGGGGGAAACCTCAATAGACACTCCTCATCCAATGTGTGATACACATATCTGTGATTCCAGCATTCTGGATGCATAGGCAGGAGGATCAGGAGTTTAAAAGTCACTCTTGGCTACACAGTGCATTTGAGGTCAGTACAGAATACATGAGACCCCAACTCACACTCTGCTCCTAAGTGAGGAGTATGGCTTAGTAAGAAGTAACCATCCATAAAAAACTTAAAGGAGTCAAAACAATACTAATCTTGCCGGGCAATGATGGTGCCTGCCTTTAATCCCAGCATTCTTTGAGTTCGAGGTCAGCCTGGTCTACAAAAGCTAGAGCTAGTTTCGGGACAGACACCAAAGCTACAGAGAAACCTTGTTTCGAAAAATAAAACAACAAAATCCTAATCTTATCTCAAAAAAAGGGGGGGGGGGGGGCGCAAGGCATGGTGGCACCTCTCTTTAATTCCAGCACCCTGGAGCAAATGCAGGCAGTGAGCTCAAGACCCAAAGCAGGTGCTGAGAACCAAACTCAGGATCTTTGTAAGAGCAATACAGCTCTTTACCACGAAGTCATCTTTCCAGATTTTTCTTTGATTTTATGTTATTATTTATGTATGTAGCCAGTGTACAACATGCACACCTAGTACTCATGGAGGCCAGAAGAGGGTGTTGGATTCTCTGGAAATTGAAGTCATATGGGTGCTGGGAACCAAGCTAGGGTCCTCTGGAAGAGCAGCCAGTGCTCCTCTCAACTGCTAAGTAAATTCCAATCCCTTACTTTTATTTTAAATATTTTTATTTTATTTGTATTAATGTTTTGACTGTATGTATAAATGCACACCACGTGCATCCAGTGCACTCAGAAGCTAGAAGACACCCTGGAACTGGAGTTATAGATGTCTGGGAATCGGACCTAACCTCTGAGACACTGCTCCAGCCTCTTCATGTATAACCTCCCTGTCAAAGATGACTTATGGAAAATGTTCTTTCCTATTGAATTACAGGTCAAACAGCAAAATTCTGACAAGTTTTTGATGACAGAAAGGGATACTGAGTATCTGACATCACTGATTTTCTTTCACCTGGAACCCTATCAGATCTCACTGGTTAGACTTTAAATTCTTTTTTTGTTTTGTTTTGTTTTTTTTTGTTTTTCGAGACAGGGTTTCTCTGTGGTTTTGGAGCCTGTCCTGGAACTAGTTCTTGTAGACCAGGCTGGTCTTGAACTCACAGAGATCTGCCTGCCTCTGCCTCCCAAGTGCTGGGATTAAAGGCGTGTGCCACCACCAGACTTTAAATTCTGATGTCTTTCTTACCATCTGGAAATGCTAGAACAGGGTGAACACAAGAATCCAACTGAGAAAGACGTTCCAACAGAGGGGCTTCATAGTGAATTTCAGGAGGCATGGTGTTTATGCTGCCTGAACCACACAGAGCACAAGAGGGATTGACATCACAGCCAGAGCGGGTGGTGCTATTCCGGTTAACCTGTGAAAAGCAAAACAAAACTGACAATTTGTTCTAATAAAAACCTAACATCCTTGCTGGATATCAGTACATGCTTTTAGTCCCAATCACCTAAATCTCTCAAACTGTCCTCCACTTTCAAAAAACAAGACATAACTCATGACTGATGAAAATTAAACATGCACGTTGAATGATGTTGAATTCACTATTTTTCTATTAGATTAATTCCAAAGATACATTATTTTCTTTAAACTTCCTTTACACACAAAGAACAAGATAGAGTTAAATGAAAGTACCCCAGAGACTTAATTATTTAAAACTACTTTTTCCTTTTTCTTTTGCATTTTTAGGCTTTAAGACAAAAAGCTGAGACGTCTAATACAGAATCCCTACAATCTTGTGCTACAAAGAACAAGCCCTGCACTTGCCAAGCATGATTCATGACGTCATCTAGGCAACACCCAATCTGCAAGATTCTGCCTGGGGAATGGCACTGTGAAAAGGAATGCTAGAAAAAAGACTAGTTATCATAATAAAACAAAACAGGAGCACTGAAACTACCCCAAACTGTCATCTCTCTTTCCCCCTCTCAGAATTCACAGAAATGATCTCATCTTAGTTTTCCCCATTGAATGCTGGCTTCTGTTATTTTTTCTGAGACAAGTTTGTACTATGTTTCCCAGATTGATCTTAAATACCCACGAATCCCTTATTCTCCTGTATGCCACAGTATAGATATGTGCACCACACCTGGCTTATAATTATGTCTCTTCTGTTTCCCCCTTTGAAGGAAAAGTGAAGAGAATGTCTCAGGTAGTCAAAGTTGACCCCAAATTCCTGATGCTGCTACTTCTACCACCCAAATGCTGAGAGCCTGTCGTGTGTGTGTGTGTGTGTGTGTGTGTGTGTGTGTCACAGAGAGAGAGAGAGAGAGACAGACAGACAGACAGACTGTCCGTTTGTCTGCCTGTCTTTGGAAGTGCTCTATGTTCCCTTACCCCTAGAATAACTGGATCAGCGTCCCTGAACTATACTCACAGCCCCTTCAAAGACATGTCTTCAGTATTTTTTATGGACTTAAATAGGAAAAAAAAAACTTAAGAACAATGTGGTCTTTATCAACATTCTACAACTGCTTCTGTCTGAATATAGGTTGCACAGAGGGTCTAAATACAAAGATTAGGTTGGGTAAATTGAAGGGGAAAAGTCTAGTAAGCTGCAATGGTCAATACTACTAAAAATGATACTGAATACATTGATGTAAACACAATTACTGTTTCAAGACAAAAGTATCCATCCTACTCAGTGAATCAGGGCTTCAAGATTGTAACTAATCAAACAACCAAAAACCTTAAACAAAATACAAAATCAAACCAACCAATGAACCAACCAGTCACCAATACATCTCTCAATTAAAATAAAAGATTTTCAGAAAAAAACAAAAACAAAAGCTGAAGAGATGGTTTACCAGTTAAGAGCAATGGTTGCTCTTCCAGAGACCTAAGTTCACTTCCATATAAGCACCATTAAAAATCTATGACATTTACAGAACTTTTTAGCATGTGAATGTTGGGAATTGAACCCAGGTCCTTTTAACCCGAGCCACTTTTCTAGTACCCATAGAACTTTTTAAACAACAACGATAACAACAAAAAGAACTATAGTTATGCTTGATGGCAAAAAGCTTTCTCTGTGCTATTTATTTATTTAGACTTTTTTTTGAGCCTGTCCTGGAACTCTGTAGACCAGGCTGGCTTCAAACTCACTTGCCTCTGCATTCTGAGTGCTGGGATTACAGGATTACTACTGTTATGTCCCTTTTCAGTTCCCATTCTCTTTCCTAATTCATCCCCAATATTTAGATTGGGGCTCAAAAATAAATCTTTGAATTTATATTCGAACAAAGAGTTTGTGATACATCCTGTCAATTTTAAAAATTAAAATTTAAGAGGCTAAAATTCAAAACAATAGTCTGGAATTCAAGACCTTTTATACTTTATAATTTATGGTTAAGTCTCATTTTAGACTATTTCTAGTAAGTTTATTTTACTGAAACCTTTGTTCTAACAGCAGTATTAATATCTACAAACAATAGACATGTACACAAAACATCCACACACATAAAGTGAAAATAAATCTAAAAATAAAAATCCCAAAAGTATCAAAACATGGTACAGTCCTGTTATCTCAGCAACTCAGTAGGCTGAGGCAGAAGGACCAAAATTCATAAGTAAGAATTTTAATTTTTATCTAGTATTGTATCATCAATACCTAGAACAGACATCTCAAAGTTCAACAAAAATTTTACAAAGGAGTAAATACAGAAGAACAAAAGAATTCATAAAGGAAAAAACACTTTGTCCTAGTAACTTACCAGCCAGATACTCCAATATACACATTACATGGATTTCATAAGTTTCAGAAATAAACCCTGCTATTCAAAGACTAAATAATCAAAAGCTTATCACAATTATCTAGTCACCTCCATTTTCTGTGAACATGAACATATGTTTAGTAATAGAAATTTGGAAACTGTATTGGAAGCTGGGCAAGGTGGCATATAACTTCATTTTCAGACCTAGGAAGTAAAGGTCTAGGAGTTCAAGACCAGCCTGGGCCAACTAGCAGATACTGTCTCAAGAGCACAAAGAAAGCAGCAAAGAGCAAAGGAAGAAAGGAGGGTTGAAGAAAATAGCAAGGAAAAAAATTGTAGTGATTCTTTTTTGAAAGAAAGAGTATGTTCAGTTTCCAGGACCTAGAAGGGTGATTTACAACCATCAATACCCAAGCCCAAAGGGATCCTTCATCCTTTTCTGATCTGAGTACACCAGGCAACACACAGGGCACACATACTAACACACCGACTACTAAACAAAATTCTTTTCTTGTCTCCAAATGAAGATTTGGTTAAGAGGGCATACTGCTCCACCACACCTGGTTAACACTGTTGATTTCAGCAAAAACAGTACAGGTGAGAAACAGAAGTGTTCATGGCAGCACTTAAACTTCCAGAGACTCTTCTTTTGTTTCAAAACTCAAGCCAGGAGTTTTCAAATCTGGCTGCAGTCATCTAAGAGCTTTTTGAAAAACAAGACCTCCCAATGAACAAAGTATACATGTGAAACTGCCACAGCAAACATGGCATGCTAAATCAAAATTAAAAGGGAAAAACAATTTCAATCCTAACTCCAAACCAACTAAACCAAGCTCTAGGGAGGAGCAGGTTTAGGAACTTAGTACTTTTTTAAGGCTCTCAAGAAACCTTGGGGGCTACCCTACTTTGAAAAGCATTAGGTAAATGGAGTGAGGTTGAGAAGAGACTGATCTTGAGTACTCACCTTCTTAGAAAGAGGAACAATGCTGCTGGGCCTAACAAGCCTCCGCTTCTTACAGCTCACTACAGGCCTTGTTCGGGCTGCCACACAGGTGCCGTCAGATGATGAAGAAACTAAATTCAGCCGTTGCTTTTTATGTAATTGTTCCTCAGCATCAGAGCTGTCACCTGGAACATGGTCTGCCAGGACAGGCTGAAGACTACAAAAAGGGAGGAAGATACATTTCAAAACACAGAGGAAACAAAACCTCTAATGTGGGCTCCATTTCCTGACTTTCAAATGTTCAAAGACATAAACAGGTCTTCTTTTACAGGAGCAGGTCAACTCTGGATGAGAGCACACACTTATCTCTGTGTGTGCCTACTCATGAGGCTCTCAGTGCACAACACCTATCATTTCTGAAAGGTGCAAAAGTCAATAAACTCAAGTATTCATTGTTAGCTTTTCTCCCATAACAGAAATATGTCTAAAAAAACTATAGAAAAAATTATATTTAATAAGAAAACAATTTTGCAAATTTGTTTTGGAGTTTTTTCTGGTGTTGTTTTTGGAGATACGGTTTCTCTGTGTAATAGCTCTGGCTATCCTGGAACTCACTTTGTAGGCCAGGTTGGCCTCGAACTCACAGAGATCTGTTTGCCTCTGCTTCCCGAACGCTGGGATTAAAAGCAGAGAACACAATGGAAAGCAGAGAACACAATGGACCAGCCAATTTTGCAAACATTAATGAACAGTGTTAAAAACAGTTCTCCTGGGGCTGGAGAGAGAGCGCAGTGGTTAAGAGCACTAGTTACTCTTCCAGAAAACCCAGGTTCAATTCCCACTCACATGGCAGCTCACAACTGCCTGTAATTCCAGTTCTAGGGAACCCAAAACCCATGGCAAAAACACCAATGCATGGGTCTGAAAAAGCCTGGGTTAAAACCGGTCTCGCTGAACATAGCGGACAATGAGGACTACTGAGACCTCAAGAACAATGGCAATGGGTTTTTGATCCTACTGCACGTATTGGCTTTGTGGGAGCCTAGGCAGTTTGGATGCTCAACTTACTAGACCTGGATGGGGAGGTGGGTGGTCCTTGGACTTCCCACAGGTCAGAGAACCCTGATTGCTCTTTGGGCTGAAGAGGGAGGGAGACTTGATTGGGGGAGGGGGAGGGAAAGGGGAGGCGGTGGTGGGGAAGAGATAGAAATCTTTAATAAATAAAAAAACACCAATGCATATAAAATAAAAATAAATAAAAACAGTTCTCCTGTGATAATGAATTTAATGATAAATAATATTTTATTCACATGCACAGGGAACTTAGGAATCTTCACACAATTTAACTATAGGATTTTGTTGACGCCATGACCAGTCAGACAATGGTAGGTACAAAGGATTACATACATGTACTAAATAAAATAACTTGGTGGCACACGCCTTTAATCCCAGCACTCGGGAGGCAGAGGCAGGCGGATCTCTGTGAGTTCAAGACCAGCCTGGTCTACAGAGCTAGTTCCAGGACAGGCTCCAAAGCTACAGAGAAACCCTGTCTCGAAGAAAAAAAAAAAAACCCAACCAACCAACCAACCAAAAAAAAAAAAAAAAAAAAAAAAAAAAAAAAAAAAAAAAAAAAAAAAAAAAAAAAAAAAAAAGAAACAAAACAAAAAAAAAAAAAAAAAAAAAAAAAACAAAAACGAAACAAAACAAAACAAAACTTGGTATTGGGAGGTAGATGCAGGTTGATGTTTGAGTTCGAGGCTAGCCTGGTCTACAGAGTGAGTTCTGGGCCAATCAGGGCTACAGAGAAACCCTGTCTAAAGAGAAAAAACAAAAACCAAAAACCTTGGGCACAGTGTAAGACACACAAAGTATTACTCAATAATAGGGTTGCTTTAGTCAGCCCTGGCTGGGAATAACTAGGCACTCCAAATTCATTTTTTTTTTTTTGCATTTTTAAAAAATGATTTTATTGAACCATACATTTTTCCCCGTTTATTCTTTCCTAAATCCAACATTTTTATTTTTTGAGAAAGAGTTTCTCTGTGTATCTTTGGAGCCTGTCCTGAAACTCATTTTGTAGACCAAGCTTGCCTTGAACTCAGAAATCTGCCTGCCTCTGCATCTTGAGTGCTGGGATTTAAAGGTATGCATCACCAACACCCCACCACCCCCACTCCAATTTCTTTAGCCCATTCTGGCCTTGAACTCTTGATCCTCCCACTTCCGCCTCTTTCACTAAATCCTACTGGCGTGTGCCACCACAACCAGCCAAATTCTACTTTTACAACATGGGCATTAAGCGTGAGAAGTAAAGGAGATAAAAATTACCTGTTAACAACCCCATTGACAGGTCTCAGTGCTCCACATGATTTGGTAGACAAGGACTCTGAAATATGACTAACAGGAATACCATGGTTTTCTGAAGGCTGAGAAACAGACTCAATCTGAGTAAAGAAAAGAAATAAAAAACACATTAGCACTAACCCCTGCAACACCATTTCATTGAAATCTCTGACATGGAACTTGAAAAACAAAACATGGGGGCTGGAGAAATGGCTCAGTGATTAAGAGCATTGTCTTCTCTTCCAAAGGTCCTGAGTTCAATTCCAAGCAACCACATGGTGGCTCACAACCATCTGTAATAAGGTCTGGTGTCCCCTTCTGGCCTGCAGGCACACACACAGATAGAATATTGCATACACAATCAATCAATCAATCAATTAACTAATGAAGTAGAGAAGATGGGTACATTAAAAAAAGTATATGACTTAAATAAAATAATTAAAGAATTAGCTCTGGAGAAAAGAGAAATATTTACCAGATTACATGTAGAACATACATAATGACATAGGAAGAACCTCAATATAATTCTGTGGAACAAAAGTATAGCCAAACAATTATACAGTAACATAACTCTCGCAAAAAAGGATAAAATAGTAACAGTATCAAAACAGTAACACAGCATCTTCTCAATGATAAATAGCATAGGTTTGGGTTTTGGTTCTTTAAAATATTGTTTTGGGTCTGTGTGTGCCCTCGCCTTTGCATGGAGGTCAAAAGACAGACAACGTTGTGGAGTTGTTTCTCTCCTTTCCAACTACAGCAGAGGATGACCTTGAGCTTCTCACTCTTCCCTCTAAACACTCTCCCCTCCCAAGGGCAAATGTGGTGTTAGCAATTGAACCAGGAGCTTACATCCCTAGCCCAGAGGATTATTATTTACAAAATTTCAAAAGGAACGTTGTTTAATTACAATAAATCTATAAGCAGGATATATATATCATTGCAAATATTTATAACTTAAGGAAATAGCAACTGTAAAACATCTTGCCAATTTTACTCAAAAGGATAGTTATGGATCAATATTTCCTAGCCAGTTTATATTGCTTTAACTCTACCCACAAACATTTAGTCAGGCCAAAGTACCATTATATCCCCAGTGAATGCAAAAACTGAAGGAAAAGAAACTATTCCTGCTTAACCAAAGGTTAAGAATGATATCTCGAACTACTGAATAGCAATAGCTTACATTTTTAGCATACCTTTCTTCTGAGAAAGCATATTAAAAATAGTTCAGTTATTTACACCACCACTTCTGTAAAGTAGGTTGAGCATGAAATGGATAAAAGATAACCAATATATAATACTTTAATGGCATTATTACCAATACTCAAGCAAAAAATGTTTTCACTAAAAAAATCCTCAATTTTGAATCTACGACTAAATGCTCATTTAAACAATATTTACACAAGGAGGCAAGGTCTGAGGGAGTAGTAGAGGATGCCATGTTCATTCTCAGCTATATACTGAGTTTCTGGGCTATATGAGATCTCATCTCAAAACAACATACAACAGAAGCACAACAAAAATATACAAGGGCCCATTGTGTAAAAAAAANAAAAAAAAAAAAAAAAAAAAAAAAAAAAAAAAACACAACACCAAACAAAAACCCACCAAAAAAAAAAAAAAAACCCAAAAACAAAGAAAAAGTAAACCAAAACTAATAGTAGATAAGAAAGGAGTGATACTACTGTTTCTTGAACCTCCTTCTCCCAACAAAAATCAAAACAAAAACCCTCAACCATTTTGTGGGTGACTACTATGAGAAGTGGAATAGACTATTTATAAACAAACACACCCCATCACAAAAACATTAGCTACCATAAAAGATATATATAAGGCCAGGTGTGGTAGGACATGCCTTTAATTCCAGCACTCAGACAGAGCCAGATGTAGAGAAACCTTGGGACAAACAAACCCAACAATAACAAAAATCAACAAAAAACCCATTAAGGAAAGAAAATTTCTACTTAACTTCAGAAAACAGTTTGGACTGTATGACAGATAGCATTAACATTTTGTACACAAACTCGTACTCTAGGAGTAATAAATTTATTTCTCACAGTATATGAGCTGGTAATCATAAAACCCTTTTATATAGGTGGTTCTACTGAACACACAAGTATTGCCAGATGTGGTGGCACACATATCTAGCTGCAGCACTTTGGAGGCCAAGTTAAGGATTGCTGCCAGTTGGAGGTCAGCCTTAGTAAGCAGTACCAAGTATCAAAATGAAAACAACTACCAATAACAACATGAAAACTATTATGACAAACTGGTAGTAATTCATGGGTAAACAAGATTTAACTTTGTAGCCAGGTTGGTCTCAATCTCATTTTTTTCTTTTTAAGATTATTTTATGGGTATGAGTATTTTGCCTGCATGTGTTTGTATATGAATCACACATGTATCTGATACCTTCATAAAAAAGGCACCAGATCCCCTATACAGGAGTTACAAAGGTTGTGAGCCATGATGTAGGTGCTGAGAACTAAACAAAAGTCCTCTGCAGGAGCAAAATGTGTTCTTTACTGAGTTATCTCTTTCTAGCCCCCAGTCTTAAACTCACAATCTTAAACTCATATCTTAAAACATACAGATGAACAGATAATGAAATAAAAATAGACGTGTTACAGATATATGAACACCAGCAGTTAAGTTTCTTGGCTTTATCTATTGAAAAATCTTATAATGATACAGACAGCAATGACTATAACCAGTGCCCAGATCTTAGTTTCTAGACAATGTTCTCTCCAAGGCCAGCCTGGGCAGCTTAGTCACATACTACCTCAAAACAAAAAACTAAAATAAATAAGTAACCAAGTAAAAATGACATAAGAGCCAATCTAAAAGCGATTCCAATGCCATAACTAGATAATTCAAGCAAACGAATTTTAAAAAAAATAAATAAACAAACCCATGTAAAATAAGATTAATGGTGATAAATCTATTCTAAGTACTGAAAAAAAAAAAGAGCTGAAGAGATAGTAGGTTCAGTGAGTAGAAAAACTTGCCAAGAAAGCATGAGGGCCTTAATTTGGATCCCTAGTATTTTCATAAATCATGAGCCAGAGTGGCAGCCTCCCTATAATCCCAGAGCCAGGGGAACAGAGACAAGATTCCCCTGGAGTAAGCTATTGAGCTAGACTAGCTGAATTGGAAAACTCTGGGTTACAGTGAGATCTCAAATACAGTGGAAAGCAATTAAGAAAACACCAGATATCAACCTTGCAGCTCCCTCTCCGCATTCATGCATGAAAAACACACTAAATAAATAACTGAATGACAAAGAAAGACTATAATATGTAATGACAGTTGTTTGTAATCATAGCACTTCAGAGGCTGAAACAGTGGGACTGAGACTCTGATATTTAACTTGACCTATGCTGATACACCTGCCTCAGAACAAAACAATTGCTTTGTAAAATTTCATTAGCTTTCTTCAATTAAGGGCTGTTATATAACTTGGCTGAGCCACACCCCTAAGGGATCTTAACATTTGATTAAAAGTAACTCACTGCACACATGTGCCATTCTCTCTGTTCTTTTTTTTTTTTTTTTTTTTCTCCTTCCTCCCCCAATTCCTTCTTTTGGACAGTCTCATGTATCCTAGGCTGGCCTCAAACTGACTATACAGTCAGGCTGACCTTGAACTCTGATTTTCTATTTCAACATAGCATATGATATACTATCATATACCCAGCTTTACTTTACATTTCTTTCTATTTATTTGTTTGTTTGTTTAGGTTTTTCGAGACAGGGTCTCTCTGTGTAGCCATGGCTGTGCTGGAACTTAATTGCTCTGTAGACCAGGCTGGCCTCAAACTCAAGAGCTCTGTCTGAATCTGCCTCCCAAGTGCTGGGATTAAAGATTTGTGTCACCACTGCTTTACTTTAGGTTTCCTGATGGAAATTATTTAGTTACTTGCCGCCAATAAGTTGAAATGCAACTGAATTTAGTACGTTGATCTTTTATCTTGAGACTTTTATATAAAAGGACTTATGCTTTTGAAAACTTCTGCATAAGGTTTTCAAAAGTTTTGCTTTGTCTTTTCCAGTTTGAATGACTTGTGCACTAGCCATGACAAAGTACAATGCCTTTGCAACATTCCTTCTATACAGGCAAAAATGCAGTATGTTTTACAGTGAGTATACTTTTCTGAGGAAGTTTGCTTCTAGTCACAGCTCACTGACAATTTTATTTTAAATTACATTTATTTGTATGTGAGTGAGTGCACACCAAAGGACACATGTAGAGGCCAGAAGACACCCTGTGGGAGTTTTCCTTCTTTCCACCACATGAGTCCCAAGTATTGAATTCAGGTCATCAGGCTTGGTGACAAGCATTCTTACTTGTTCAAGGCCATTTTGTTTTTTTTTGAAACAGACTATCCAGCTGGCTTCTAACTCTAATGATGCACCAATAGAAACCTTTTTGTTGTTCATGACATGTTCTGTTATATCCATTCGTTTGATCTGTTACTATGGCTAGAAATTTTCCCTTCTACTTTTTTCCCCATGAGATTTGGGTACACTGGAATTAAGCTATTTTGAAAAAAATTTGCAAATACAAATTCAATTTCTTAAACAAAAATATGGCTATTCACTTATTTATATTTGGTTCACTGTAACCACAAATGTCACCACTATGGAGTCAACACACAATGAATAGAAAATAGAAGAAACCTATCTGTACTGAACATTCACAGGCTTTTGGGGTTATTATTCCCTCAAAAGAACACTGTATTTACAGAAGCTATTTAAATGTTATTTAAGAGACAAAAGTATACATGGGCACATGAGTTATATGCAAAATTACCATCTTCTCTATTTGAGACTGTGATGTTTATTGATGGGGAGAGGTAAAATAAAGGGGCAGTCAATCTCGAAATCTGTATCTCTTAAAGAGAAGCTAAATATTTCATCTATGTTACCAAAGCAGCACTAAGCTGTTTATAAAATTTTATTATTTATAAAATCTGTAGTGTTAAGTCTTTATGTTGGCAATTTTATCTTTTCTCTTTTATATTAATAATGACCTACTAACTTAACTATCTTTCCAGAAGACAAACGTTGACATTTGAATTCTATTGTTCATCTTGGTTTTGACCTTTCTTTTTTTAGTTTTAAGATTTATTCATTTTTATTTTATATGTATAAGTGTCTTGCCTGCATGTGCAAGCACGTCCTGCAGAGGGCAGAAAGCACTGGATCCCTTTGGACTGGAGTCATAGACAGTTGTGAGCCTCCATATAGATGCTGGGAATCTAACTTCAATCCTCTGGAAGAACAGCCTGTGTTCCTAACCTAAGCTATCTCTCCAGACCTCTTGGGTGTGCATTTTTTCTTTTTAAAAAAGATATATGGGGGGGGGGGGGGGGGGCTGGAGAGATGGCTCAGTGGTTAAGAGCATTGCCTTCTCTTCCCAAGGTCCTGAGTTCAATTCCCAGCAACCACATGGTGGCTCACAACCATCTGTAATGAGGTCTGGTGCCCTCTTCTGGCCTGCAGGCATACACATAGACAGAATATTGTATACATAATAAATAAATAAAATTTAAAAAAAGATATATAGGTTTCTTGGGGGTTGGATAGGCCTATATATGAATTGTTTTAATTAGGCTAACTAGTGAGTGGTTCCATTCCCTGGGACAGGGTTCTAGACTTCATAAAAGAGAGAGCTAACTAAGCACCAGAATTTATGGCTTTTGACTCGAGACAGCTGATGGAATATGTTGACTACCTATGTCACAGGCTCCCTGAGTTCTGTGCCATGACACCGTATACCCTGGAAGTATGAGCATTCTTTCATCAGGTTAGCTGATCACAGCAACAGGAAAGGTAACGAACAGAGTTCAAAGCCAGCCTGCTAAACTTAGTGAGACTCGGTTCTCCATTCTTTTTTTGTTCGCTTGTTAAGAAACAGGGTTTCTCTGTGTACCCCTGGCTGTCCTGGAATTAGATCTGTAGACCTGGCCTGGAACTCACAGAGATCTGTCTGCCCCTGCCTCCCAAGTGCTGGGATGAAGGCATGTGCCACCACTGCCCAAAAAATCAGGCCGAGACAAGCAAGCAGAACCAAAGTAGCAGAATCAGGTAAAGACCAACCAAAGATTCAAACATCTCTAAGCTCTTCCTTGGGAAAAAAAACTATTTCACCAAATCCTGAGTTCACACTAATAATAACAGAAAGTAAATGATGATAAAGTATTTTGGGTTGCAGATGAAAGCAAACTCCTTAGTTTAACTTAAGCAACAACAACCACCACCATCCAGAAAGTCTTGTTCATCTCTTGGGAAGCATAGCCAAAAGAAAACATTAACAAAGTCTATAGTTTCAAAGACACTGAAACTTCTACCAAGTAATGTTAACATTCATAAAAGTCAATACCTTTTTAAGGAGAAAGGATAAAGAAATGAAAAAGGATCCAATAATGTAAAAGATTATTAAGATGATAGTTTTATTCTTATTACAAAATAAGAATCATTCACAAAAGTGTTTTTGGTATTTCTGCAGTATTCTCTAATCCAGTATTTTCCCCTTTGCTCTTTTATTTGTTCTTTGAGAATTTTGTACAGTGTTTGATCATACACCCACGCACACCTGTCCATCTTCTCCCAGACCCACTCTTCCCTTTCTTACACATCCAAATTGGTATCCTTAAAAAAAGAGCCAGGTGTCTTGACAAGCCTTTAACCTCAGCACTCTGGGAAGATGAGGCAGGAGGGTCTGTGTATTCAAGGTAAACCTGATCTATATAATGAGTTCCAGGACAGTCAGGACTATGTAAGAGAGATTCTATCTCGAACTCCCAACCCCTCCCCCAAGTTCAACTGTGCTGTCTGTATTCTTCTGAATATGTGGCCTTCCACTGGAAAAAACTAACTCCCTCTCAGCAGCTTCTTGGCACTATACTGGTCCAGAAGAGTTACCTTATCAAAACTGTATGCACATGTTACCTGTACAGTGCCCTGATTTCAACCACTACTCTGTAACCTTGTGTTTGAGCTGGTTACAACTGCTTGACCTGTTAAGAGCTACCTTATTTCTTTCCCCCCTTTCTATCTTTTATACTTACCAATTTATCAGTCCCATGATCTGTCTTCACCTCAGAACTAAGTGAAAATAAGTCTGTTGTATGGTCTGGGAAAGGTGCCTCCCCAAGGACTATCAACCCCTGTAGGACAAAGAGTAGAAAAAACAGTGTGAGCGGTATAAACTGCAAGCTTAGGAATTAATCTGAAATTGGTAGGGGCAGGGAATTTGTTAACCAGGTCTTTTCTGTTAACCTATGGCTCAAAAACAGCCTGGAAAAGCAGTAGCTTTACTCTCCTGAGATTTTTTTCAGGGTTTCGGGTACAGCTCAGTGATAGAGCACTTTAACCCTTCTGTGCAAGGCCTTGGATTCTAACCTTGTCAAAAAGGCTTCAACAAAAAGTTGAGGAACAGTGACAAATTCAGCAAGATGTTGGGATTCAGATCTAAGCCAGAGAGATGATTCAGAAAGTAGGGGAGCTTGCTGCTATGCCTGATGATATACATGAAAAAGAGAGCTGATTCTATCAGCTGTCCTTTGGCCTATAAGTTCTCACTGTGGCATATGTGTGCATATGTGTGTGGGCACATCTACAAATAAATGTAATTTTAAAAGAAAGATTTAGACCCTCACACCCTCCTTTTCCTTTACCCTCATTCACCTACAGGGCTTATCTTACATGTCGCTCCTTTTATTCTGACCTACCAGATCTAGAATCTTATCAGAGTATTTTATTGGACCTGATAAATTATCAACTAGATTTTATTAGGCTAACATGAGCAAAGGAAGGTTTTCAGTTAAATTGATCATAAATGTGTATAATTACTACACTGGGCTACTTTTGTGAATAATGAATTCATGAACTTAAAGAACTTTATCTGAGCACAAAAAAATACAAACAAGGACAAATGGAATAGTCTGTGCAACTGAACCACAAACTTCTTAAAATACGTCCCAAATGTAGATTCCTTGGAAACTAAATAATACCTAAAATTGAGTCTGTGCTTAACGATTTCAAATCCAGACTTTATAATTATCATATGAAAGATGTTATGACAACAAACAAAATTAAGTTTTTCAGTTAGCTAGTGGAACATGTCTATGATTCCAGTACTTGGGAGGCCGGAGTCAAGAAGATCTTGAGTTTGAGGCCCAACTGAAATACACAATAAGACTTAGCCTTGAAACCAAACATTAGTAGCTTTGCTTTATCTGGCATGTGTGTATGTGTAGTAAGTGTGCATGAATGCATCTAATGAAGTTAATGTCAAGTTGTCTTTCTCAATCCCCCTACATTTTAAAGAAGCAGAGTCCCTCATTGAACCTGGAGCTTGTCAATTTGGGCCAGTCTAGCTCACCAGCTTCTCCAGGGGATCTTATGTCTCTGTCTCTCCCTATCCCCATTACTTCTCCCTCTTGACACTGGCTGCTCTTCCAAAGGTCTCATGTTCAATTTCCAGTACACATATGATAGCTTACAACTGTCTGTAACAACAGTTCCTGGTGATGCAGTGCCTTCTTCTGGTCTCTGTGAGAACTAGGCACACTAGTGATGCACAGAAATATAGGCAAAATACTCATACACATAAATGAAATTTAAGAGAAACTTCCATCTGAGTATAATGGCTCATACACAACAACAACAAAGCATTGAGGAAGATGATGCAAGAGGAAGGCCACAAATTCAAGGTCATTCTTCTGGCCAATGAAAGGAAGGTCTCAAAAAACATAAATCTTAAAAATATTTTCTTACTATTTTGTTAAATATAAAACAGACCCCCTAAACCTTATCACTTAAAAGTTAAAAAAACTTTTTGCAAAAGGCAGTGTTCTTGTGCATTATTTCTGAAAAATGTTCCATCTAAACTGCACACAATGGTAATGCTTATCATCTCAGAACTTGGATGGAATTCCAGTTCAAGGCCAGTTTAGGATATGAGACCCATCTCAGAAAATAAAAAGAAACTCATGAGGCTGCGATAAGTATTTGGAGTGGTGATTAATGGGGGAATCAAGACAAGATCTTGAAGCAGTTCATGCTGGCTCTGAACTCACAATTCTCCCATCTCAGCCTGTAAGAGATTGGAATTGAAGGTATGTACCATCATATTCATCTAGGTTAATTTCTGTTTTTAAACAAGGACCAAAAGATTAAGAATTGGGAGAGACCACAAAGGTGTATAGTCAAATAAATTATTAAAGTGTAAGTCTTCAGCTGATTCCACTCATCTCCCTTCCATCTTATTAAATCCAGTGTGTGTATTGCATGCCCATGTGCCTCAGTCTAAGTGCTAAAATTACAGGCCTAAGCCACCATGCCTGATTTAGCTCTTTCTGTATCCACCCCCACCCCTTTTTTCTTATTTCCCACGGAGACAGTTTCTCTGTGTAGCCCTGCCTGAACTGGAAATCACTTTTTAGACCAAATTGGCTTCAAACTCAGAGACCAACATGTTTTTCTTTGCCTGGGATTAAAGGCATGCACCACTAGGTTTGGTTTCATTTTAATCTATCTTCAAAATTTTTCTTACATTATAATAACTGATGTATAATTTCACAGATGACAAATCAGGAAGAATAAAAAAAAATAGTAATGGATGCTCAAGATTGCTTATGAAAAAGAAGTTGCTGTTAACATCAAACCCAGCTTGGTCTCTATGCTTTTCCTCAGTTTTAATTACTATATGTGAAATTTCAACACATGTGTTGAAATGATGAAAAGAACAAAAGAGCATACAGAATGTGTTAAAAAGAAAATATTTGTGAAGATAGTTTAAAATTATCTGTCTGATATAAGCCTCTAACCAGAGATATCACCTCTGGAACTTAAAGATGTGTGAATGAACTTCTACATAAGAAAGAGCATGAACGTCAAATTACAGATGCTGCTACTGTAGGGGGAACTAGCCAGGACCCTCCTGCAGCCTCTTTCCCATCCCAGGTGCACCAGACAAACTACCCACTATGTTGTTTACAAGGCAGAAGTCCCTAAGGTGGATAGTTCAAAACCAGCTTATCTCAAATTAGAACACTCCCCTTTAAAGTATTTAAAGTAAAAAATTTCCTTTGTTCTGAGCTGCTGTTGTGACAACTCCTAACCTAGCTGCTCTAAAGAATATTTTAACTGAAAGCTACGTTAGCACTTCTCTATGGAACTTATCAAGAATTTTTATAACTTAAAACACATTGTTTTCCCTTTTCTAAGGTAAGGAAGCATCTTACAAATGGTAAGCTAGTTAGTGGGAACTAACTAGCTGACCTAGGAAAATTCAAATAATATAAGCATGCATGAGGCCCTCAATTCCCTCACCGAGTTTAAGGCAAACAAGTGGTACCATACTCAGGAGGTAGAATCAAGAGAATAAGTTGTTCAAGGTCCTCTGTTTGAGGCTCCAAACAAAAATCTAAAGATACCACAGTGTATAAAAGAGTAGGAAGAATTACTAGAAAATACATGTTTGTCAGAGAACAACAAAAGAAACCTTTGGGAGAGTAAGTAAGATTTAGATGTTACCAGCTAACTTTTGTTAGAACAGAAATCAGACTTTGAACCCTGGAACCCCCGGCAACACAATAGTCCCCCTTTTCTGAATAAATCGCTTTAAAATTTTATTATTTTTTTAAAATTTCATTTTTATTTTATGTACATGGATATTTTGCCTGAATCTATATCTATGAACCACATGGGCACAATACCTCTGGAGGAAGGTATCTGATCTCCTGAGACTGCAGTTATGGACAGGTGTAGGCTGCTATGTGGGTGTTGGGAAAATTCTGGGAAGAGTAATCTGTGCTTAACTGCTGAGTGTCTCTCCAGCCCCTGGAATACAACACTTTTAAGAAAGGTAAAATTGGGGCTGGAGAGATGGCTCAGCAGTTAAGAGCACTCTTCCAGAAGACCTGGGTTCAATTCCTAGCACCCACATGGCAGCTCACAACTGTCTATAAATCCAGTTCCACGGGATCTGACACCTTCACACCAATGTACATAAAATAAAGTTAAATAAATCATAAAAATATCTTTAGAAAGAAAAACAAAAGAAAGGCAAAATCAGTCAGGCGGTAGTTAAGGATAAATGCCTTTAATCCCAGCAGAGACTGATCTCTTGAGTTCATGGCCAGCCTGGTCTATAGATGGAAGAGTTCCAAGATTAACGACGTTACACAGAGAAACCCAGTCTCAAAGAAAGAAAAGGAGGAAAGAAATATTAATATATAAGCAAAGTAAATCAGAAGTAGTGATATATATAACTCTATAATCCCTAGTAACTAAAGAGGCAGAGAGAACTTCAGCCAAACCTGAGGATAAGCTGAGCTACAAAGTTGAGGTCTAGGCTAGAGTGTGCTACACAGTAAGAGACTGATTAAAAACCTAAACACACAACACAGTACCACCATAAAAACAAAAACAAAAAGCCAAATGATTGCAGACACCTTTAACTTGAGTGTATGGAAGGCAGAGGCAGGAGGATCAGCTATTCATGGTCATCCTCGGTTACCCAGCTAAGTAGAAGCAAGTCTGAGCTAAATAGCACCTCGTGAACAAAAGGATGGCAGAAAATGTAACTGAGTTTTTTTAATCTGCAACAAAATTAATGCTAAAACGTGACAAATACTTACAAAATTCCATGTTCCCTATTGTACCCAAAGACAAATTTACAACTCAATAGCTATCACCAAACATAAACTCATCTCATAAAGGGGGAGATATAATTCATGCAAGCTTGGCAAATCATGACAGCAAAATTTAGCAGGACTTAGCATACTTGTTTTTCTAGGTTTGTCACATTCTACTATCACAGGAGAAAAGTATCCTCCCCCTTTGTGCGTAAAAAAGTAAATAATTAAAATAACTGCTAAACTGAACAACAGGTCTGGAGATGAGCACTCAAATCTCAGCTCTGTGTGTTCATTTAAAGGACCTTTTGTTTCTTTATATTTAAAACTATGGAATAAATTAAATAAAAATTAAAGTGTGAGTTGGGTCTTATGGTTCAAGCCCATGTCTAGGCTACTAAATGAGTCAATGACAACCTGGGTTACTTAGTGAGACCTTGAAGATAGAGCACAATCTTAGTCATTGTGCAGAACATGCAAAGGTGGAGAACTTAACCCTCAGAATCACCAAACTAATTAACCAAGATGAACACGGAGAACATTAAAATACTTATGATAGGGGGACCTGGAACACTCAAAAATAAAAAAGTCCGTATTATAGTGCTATGTAAAAATCAAATTCATGTAATGTATAATTTGAGAAAGTTTTAAGAGTTAGCTGCTAGGCACAGTTGAAGATTACCCCTTCAAAATTCATGCTGAGAATCTGAGGTTGTGCAGTTATTTCAAAGTAGTATCTTTGTAGATGACATCAAGTGAAGATATGCTCTTCAGTGTGGACAGTGAATACAACAATTTTGGTATACTTTATAGTTATTTACCTAATTTATTATAATTTGTGTGTGCATGTTACATGCATGATATGTATATGGTACATGCCATACTTGGCTGTCCCTTCAAGCTTTATGTGATTCTTGAGCAAGGCACAGGCTGTCTGTTAGGTATTTTAATCAAGATGTATTTCATAATTGCTATTAATTCCCTAGGTCGAGCTGAAATATTTACGGTATACAAAGTAACAATGGATCAGTTTTATAATGGAGACTATAAAACATACATGTACGTACATGCTTTGAATGTATGTAAAATAGGAGAAGCAACAAAAATGACTATATTATACTAGCCTCAGGAAACTCAGGAAACTCAAATATATAAATTCACACTTATTAGCTGTAAAAGCCTCCAAGTAGACACTGAAAAGGTGTCTGTGACACAGTAATTTACTTGGGATAGGCACAGTTTCTTAGCTTCTACCCCACTTCACAATCTATGCCAAGCATTTAAAAAAATTCCCGTGACAACCACTTAAAGAAACTAAAATATTTACTAACATTGGAATATATTTTAGTTTTGCCCCCATTAATTTTTTTTAAGAGACGTTATTCAGGGAACAAGAGTACTTTAAGCTATGTCTTTGATGAACTTGTTTGAGTTCAACTGTCAAAGGCCCACACATAAAAAAGTAAATAAAACAAAATAGAAAGTCAAGTATAGTGGGGGCAGTCTTAAAATCCTAGAGGTACAAGAATGGCAGAGATGGGCAGAACCCCAGGGTTTTGGTCTGCCAGTTCTGGTTAGCAAGCTCTAGGACAGACGCAAATGACTCTTTGTCTCAAAAGAAAAGACGGGCAGCATCTAAGGAACTCGCCTAAAGTGTTGCTTTGGAGCACATACGCTTTTGTGTGTACGCTTGTGCACAGTTTTTTTAAAAAGACTTTTTACAAGCATAGGGCATTTTAAAGAGCATTAGGCTTTATCTAGGCTATGAACTAGCCATGCAGCTCCCACACTATTTGTAAAAGACTTAGTAATAAGCATAAGTATATGCACGTATACTCTCAGAGGCCAAAAGGCACCTTACTTCTCGTAGCTAAAGTGACAGGCAGATGTGAAGCCAAACATGAATACTAGGAATGCTTTCAGAAGAGCAGGAAACACTATTAACCGCTGAGCCATCTCTTCAGCCTCCATCTTGAGCTTTAAAATGCTTGCATGAGACTGATGGTCTAACTTAGCAGATTAATGGGCTTGTCAACCAAGTCTGATGACTTGAGTTGGCCCTCAACATCAACTATTATAAAAAATGCTTTCAAGAAGAATGTAAGCACCATGAAAGCAGGATGTTTGTTCTCTAATATATCCTACTAGAAACCACTGTGGGTACATAGTAAGCACCCAGTAATTGTTGAGGGATTTGCTTCCTGTGCATAATTTCTCAAGTAAAATTCAAAACAAACGGAAAACATTTTTTCCAAAACAGCTTTTTAAGAAGAAACACTGCTCAATGTCACTGTAAAGGTAATCAGTCCTCTGCAACCAAATAGAAAATAAAATTCTTATGTTTTATCTAAGCTTTTGATAAGCTTTTATTGAATTTTTTTTGCCAAAAAGAGAAGCCTAGCAATAATAGAGAATGTCTAATCAAATAAGCAAAATGAAAAAGCAGCAGACTTCATGCCTTTCTCAAAATGAAATATAGTGTGTAGTTATATTATATGGTATCTTTTTATCATATTTTTAATATTTATTTAAATATTTATTTATTATGTATACAATATTCTTTCTGCATGTATGCCTGAAGGCCAGAAGAGGGCACCAGACCTCATTACAGATGGTTGTGAGCCACNAATGACAGGCTCGGATGTAGCTCAATTGATAGAGTATTTGTTTTGTTGTTTTTTTTTAGGTTATCTCTCACTTTCACTTCTTTCTTTCTTTCTTTCTTCCTTTATTTATTTATTATGTATACAATATTCTTTCTGCATGTATGCCTGAAGGCCAGAAGAGGGCACCAGACCTCATTACAGATGGTTGTGAGCCACCATGTGGTTGCCAGGAATTGAACTCAGGACCTTTGGGAGAGCAGGCAATGGTCTTAAACGCTGAGCCATCTCTCCAGCCCCCCCCCTTTTTTTTAATCATATTGGCCCAGATTCCATTGTTCCTAATCACATGTCAAGTGAACGTTACATTCTATTTTCTGAGCTACACTATAGTACCATCAGGCTTAGACCATTAAACTATTAGGTCAAGTAGTTAAACTATGTATTTTGATATTGTTAAAGAGTTATTGAAAGAATGATAAGGGGTGGAAGAAAAGAAGTAATGGAAGATTTTAAACTCATCAGAAAACACCAGAAATGTATCCCTTACCTTATTAGCACGTATCTGTTTATAAATATCCGTTTGCTGACGAATTCGATATTCCAAGTCAGAAACATGGGCCTGAAGCCAGTTCCAGCGACTGACAATAGCTGCTCGGTCTGCAGCCCATCTCCATTCAGATCTGCGTTTCCTACAAGAAAATAAACTGAGTGAAATCCAAGAGCAGCATTACTATCTATACCAAATGGGAAGAGGAAGAGAGTGGGTAGATTCTTATACAAACTAACTATGATGTACAGACCAAAAAAAAAAAAAAAAAACAGACAATCCACTTTCCTTCCAAAGCTAATTTTAAAGTAGAGGTAAAACTAAGTAGAGGTGTTTATTATACCCTGATACTGTGGGACCAAGTTTTTCCTGAAATTGCTTTAGATTCTCAGGAGATAAAAGACATTTTCTTTGTTAAAACAGTATCTTAATAAAACTTTTTTAATTCTACCTACCTACCTACCTACCTACCTACCTACCTACCTACCATCTATGTTTATTTGGAAGCAGGGTCTCCCTATGTAGCTCTATCTGGCCTCAAACTAAGAGAGATTCACCCGCCTCTGCCTCCCTAGTGCTGAGATTAAAAGTGTATGCTACAACATCCAGTTTAATAAATTTTTTTCTAATCTAAGAAGCCATTAAAAATTATCACAGCTACAGAAATTCAAACTTCCTGAATAAAGATAAACATATAAAACTTCATAGCAGAGAAGAAAGCTTCATATTCTTAGCCATTATCATAACCTGAATAAAATCCAATATTATAGAAATAAAAATCAGAAAGCCATAAATAATTTACATAAATTATAAAATATACTTTTTTAAAAAACTCAATTAAGTTTAAAAACTGATTTGCTTGGGTTTTTGATATTGCTGCTGCTCTTTAGAGGCAGGGTCTCATTGTATTTCAAGTTGGTCTTAAACTTGCTATACACCTAAGGATGACCTTGAATTCCTCATCATCCAGCCTTATGGCAGAGTTACAGCTGTAGTAACTGTAGGGAAAGGGGTGGACATTTAATTTAAAATTTCTTATTTTATGTGTACGGATGTTTTTATCTGCATATATGTCTACTCATAGTGTGCATGCCTGATATTCATGAAGGCCAGCAAAAAAGTTGGGTTCCCTGGGAGCCACCATTTGAGTGCTGGGAATCAAATCCAAGTCTTCTAAAGAGTATACAGTGCTCTCAAAACCACGGTGCCCCCTTACTAGACCCTACAACATAGTTTTAATTGAAAGCAGAGAGCAGGAATTCAGAAACGTGAAGTATGATCAAAATTTGAATGATCAGATATTACAGACTTATTATAAAGTGGTAATACTTATAGCAGTGTAACATGAACAGAAGACCAAAAGAACACAATACAGACTACCAAAATTGATAGGTGGATACATGAATTGTCAGCTCTTTATGTGAACAAAATTAAAATCATGTTTTGTTATGACTTGCTGCCATGATTCTGGGTTGTGAAGTTGCTTTTCTCCTATAGTCAATCTTAAAATTATTTGAGACTTAGAACAGGTAAGAATTTTCAAGTAAGACACAGAAACACAATCAAAGTTTGAACATACAACAAAAACTTAAGTGAACAAAGTTAAACAACACTTATTAATAGAGGATGAATCAAGCCTACTAAAGATTCAGTATCAAGCTGGACACAGTGGCACATACCTGTAACCCCCATCTAAAAAAAACAAAACAACAAAACAAACAAAACACCCCCCCCCAAAAAAAAACAAAGACAGGAGGGTTACCACAAGACTGAGGGCAGCCTAAGCTGCAAAGTAAGATCCCAACTCTTAAATACAGGAATATTTTTAAAAGGACTAAAGATTAGACCATTGCAGCAGTCCAAGATATACTGGTACAACCGTTTTCAAGAGTAATTTGGTTAGGTTAAAAAAAAAAGTACAAGCCCAATCACAAAGAAATTCTGCTTCTGAGAACACACATACACACATAAATAGTGAATATTTAGTATGCTTGACTCAACAATCTCTATTAACAAGTGCTTGTCCTTTAACTCTGTTCACTACATTTTTGTTATGTTAAAACTTTGTGTTTCTGTGTCTTATTTGAAAACTCTTACCTGTTCTAAGTCTCAAATATTCATATATAATATATATGCTTCTGAGGCGAGCACGAGGAAATAGGTGCATTATGTAATCAAATTCTGCTAATGAAGGCAAATAAATTAGTTTATTCCTTAAAATTTTTTATAGTAATAAAAATAAAATCAACCAGAGCTCTATATCGACATGACTAAATCTCAAGACAATGCTAAATGGAAAATTCACATAAAAGCAAAAATCAGCTGTAAATGTTATCGCAGATACACATAATCATTAAAGAAATACGTTAAAAATATTTTAATGTAATACTAGTTAGCAATTACAGTATAAACCAATGCCTAATTTCAACAATACAGAATGAGAAAACATGACACAAAGGCACGTGTGCGCGCACACACGTGCACAGACTATTATTCTTATAGATCAATTAAAACGTATAAAAATATACTTGGAGCTGACACGTAACAGAATCAGGGTCATAGTCACAGTTGGTGGATGAAGAATCCAGGCAATCTCTTGACAATGATCCTGATCTGAGCTTATAAGCCTCTAAGTCTTCTCAATAAACTGCTCCAGAACACGAATCACTTTAAAATACCCAAGAGAGATTGCTATAGCCAGTAGCCTTTAAGTTACCCTCCCACTTGGGTGTGGCCTCTTATGCTATAAATGCCAATGTAAAGCACGTTCCCTTTCTCTTCCAGCTGCTGGATTTGGTTCTTGTTCCCCGTTCATGCAGGACTGTGATCTGTGAGTCTACCCCTGGTGTAGGAGGATATAGATATGAGTAATTTGCATTAGTATAAATCTTGATTAATTGATATAAATTTAAGGTCAATTTTGTTATATGTATATGTATTTCTGATCTTGATTAAGGTATTGTGGTTGTGTAGTTCATTGAAAAATGTAATAATTAAGAAATATAGATTGTTAATAGATAATCATCTATAATAGTCAAGTTTGTATTTGTAGTCATGTTAGATTTTCTAGATATGCATAGATATATTTCAGATGGATAGACATTCTTCATATCTTTCAAAGACTACAGAATATGGCATTTAAAATGTTTTACTAACTTAGGACTTTTCATGACAATGAGACATATCTGCTCCTGGCAGCACCAATCTACTTCAAGAGGAAGACGGACATCAAAGAGACTCCTTATGGAGTTTGCCAGCCATTTGGGCAAGAAACTACTCTTGCCTGGACTGCTTCACTGAACATGTAGTACCCGCAAAGAGATGACTGCTAAACTTGCCAAAAGGTGAGATGATCCTTCGGGGTTCCTGCTTCATAAGAGTCTGCGAGACATCCTGCAGGACACACAAAAAAAGTGACTAAACTGTCTTTAAAATTTCCTGCTTCATAAAAATCTCTGCTGGATACTATGGGCCTATAGGCTAAAGATGGATGCCCCAAAGGTACAAAAAATCTTTGGATGACTGTCCAGGAAATGAGATGTCTCTGTCATTTCTAGAGTTTTGAAAGTTGCTTATAATGTACTGTTTACTTAAGTAATATTATATCCTTTTGGAGTCTTTGGTGGAATTTTAGAATTTATAAATATTGTTTTCCTTAGTTATTATAAAAGATAAAATATAAATATTGTAACTGTAATTCTTGCTTGATAACTGTTTTGTTATATGTAATTTTACTATGTTAAAGTTAAAGCCTTCTGTTTTGTTTAAACAGAAAAAGGAAAAATGGTGTAGGAGGTTCTTCTGTCTATGTGTTGCTTTCATTGGTTGAATAAAGAAACTGCTTTGGTCTTTTGATAGGGCAGCATTTAGGTAGGCAGAGTAGACAGAACTGAATGCTGAGAAGAAGGGCAGACAGAGAACGCCCATGGATCTTCTGCCTGGGACAGAAGCTGGTTAGAATCTTGCCAGTAAGCCACAGTTATGTGGCAATACACAGATTAACAAAAATGGTTTAAATTAAGATGTAAAAATTAGCCAATAAAGCCGGGAGGTGGTGGCACACACCTTTAATCCCAGCACTAGGGAGGCAGAGGCAGGTGGATCTCTGTGAGTTCGAGGCCAGCCTGGTCTACAAGAGCTAGTTCCAGGACAGGAACCAAAAGCTATGGAGAAACCCGGTCTCGAAAATTAAAAAAAAAAAAAATTGCCAATAAGGGGCTAGAGATAATGGGCCAGGCAGTGATTTAATTCATACAATTTCTGTGTGATTATTTTGGGTGTAAGCTAGCAGGACGGCCAGGACCAAAAGCAGGCCCACTCCTCCTGTTACACACCCCTAAATAAATAACCCTTTATTATACTTAATTCTGAGCTATTGTGGGATTTCTTTTTAGAGTCCATCTTCATCTAGCGCCCAATGTGAGTGGAAGGACGGTTCACTGGTATCTCCTAATAGGCTGAGAATTAGTATAAGTAGGCACTCAGAATGAAATTTTTTCTGTCTTTTCTTGTAAAGGTATAGTGAAGAAACAATCTTTTAACTCAATAACTAAAGTTATATCCCTACAAGTGATTCCAATAACTATAATAACTATCCTTTTGGTAATAGAGAAAGCAGAGGAATTCTTTGTAAAGGGCCCACAGGTTGAGTTACCTGGTTGACAGCTCTTATATCTGTCACCATTCTCCATTTACCAGATTTCTTTGTAACAACAAATACAGGAGAATTCCAAGGGCTAATTGATTCTTCAAGACGATGAGCTAAGAGTGCACGTAAATGATATTGTAATTGTGGGTTTGGTAAATACAGGTGTGGACGTGAGTAACACAACTCCAGAATCTTGGCATCCAAATTGGCCTCTTTGAAGAGACAGATGTTCAATTCCTAGGAACTGGAACCCTATCTCAAGTGAAACAAAGCACGAGATCAGTTGAATGCTTAAGGCCAGAAGGACAGAGAGGAAGGCTGAGGCCATATGTGGGTAAAATCCAGTGAATTAATTTATGGGGTTGTGACCTGCTGCAGCAATGGAATACCCAGATTAACATTCCTGCAATCCCAGAGACTCTGGAAAGGATAATATAAGGTACTATACACAAAAGTCACCAGCCATTCAGGCTGTACAAGAACACAAAGCAACAGCAAACCTTTAGAGGTACAGGTACCAACAGCCCTACATTTAAAATGGTTAACTGAGAAACCAACATGGGTTAAACAGTGGCCTTTAACAGAAGACAAACTGCAGGCTTTAGAACAGCTGGTATAGGAGCAAGCAGGCAGGCAGGGCCCCGTTGATCCAAGCCACACCTACTTAGCATAAAAAAAAAAGCAGTTTTGATCAGAAAAGGATTACAGATACACTATAGGACAGATTCAGACATAAAAACCTCTAAATGGGCCACAGTGTTTTAAAAAATGTATGCAGGCTTGTGAGGAGTATAGAGAGTCATAAATGGAAGTAAATGGTTTAGAAAAAAAAGTCTTTAAAGAGACAGATTACAGAGAGTCATAGATTAAAGAAGTAACAATAATAAATATTAAAAGTAATAGAGTAAAACCAGTAAGCCATGTAAAAAATGGAAAATACAGATTTTCTGGATTATGTATACTGTTGTGCTTCCTTTGAATTTTTTGATCATGAAGGAGCTAAATAATCAATATATATATACTTTAAAGGTATTATCGTGCCTTCAAAATTTGGGTGTAAGGATATGTTGCTTTGGCAAAGAGGTTCTTTTGTTTCCAAAGAGGATGAGAACCTGTGGAATCCTTCCCGACTAATATGGTTTGATGGTCCAAGACACCCGGCGCCCAAATTACTTTGCCCAACAAACAGCAGGAAGCAGTTTGGAGAGAATTACACCCACATTCCCCAATATTGTTTATAAATGTTTGCTTACATTTAAAAGATTTGCTATAGAGATTTTCATTTGTATGGATCTTGGTTTATTGATACAAATTTAAGATCAATTTTGTTTTATGTATATTTTTGATCTTGATAAGGTATTGTGTTTGTGCAGCTCATTTAAAATGCAATGTATAATTAAGAAATACAGGTTAATAGAGAATCATCTATAATAGTCAAACTTCTAATCATGTTAGATTTTCTAGATATATAGAGATAGATAGGAATTTTTCAAATCTTTCAGAGACCTTTAGAATATGGCATTTAAAATCTTTTAAGAAGATAGGACTTTTCATGACATGAGACACATCTGCTCCTGGCAGCACCAATTACTTCAGGAGGAAGACGGACATTGCAGAGGCTCCTTATGGCGTTGGTTAGCCATTTGGACAAGAAAATGCTCTTGCCTGAACTGCTTGACGGGACTTGCAGGACCCACAGAGAAATGACTGCTAAATTTGCCTAAAGGTGAGACAATTCTTTGGGGTTCCTGATTCCTGAAAGAGTCTGCCAGACAGTCTACAGGACACAGAACAAAGTTACTGACAAACTGCCAATATAGGCAGGAACTGTCTTTGAAATTTCCTGCTTCATGGAAAAGTTTGCTGGATATTATGGGGCCTGTAGGCTGAAAATAGATGCTCTAACATCACAGAACTTTGGGTGACTGTCCAGGCAGAGAGATGTTTCTGTCAATTCTAAAGTTTTGAAGTTGCTTATAATTAACTTCCTGTTTACTTAGGTATTATTATATCCTTCTGGAGTCTTTGATGGAGTTGAGGAATATAGTTTTCCTTGGATATGATAAAAGATAAAGTAGATATAAATATTATAACTAATTCTTGCTTGATACATATTTTGTTGTATGTAATTTTTCTATGTTAAAGTTAAAACCTTCCTTCTTATTTAAACAGAAAGGGGGAGGTAATATGGAATTCCCTTGTGTATGCTATGAATACCACTGGTTAATAAAGAACTGTCTTGGGCCTGTGCAGAGTAGAATAGACGTAGGCGGGGAAAGCTAAACTGAATGCTGGGAGAAAGGAGGGAGAGTCAGTGAGAAGCCATGGAGTCGCTGACAGAAACAGACACACTGTGACTGCTGGTAGGCCACGACCTTATGGTGATGCACAGATTAATGAAGATGGATTAAATTAAGATCTAAGAGTTATTCAATAAGAGACTAGAGCTAATGAGTCAAGCAGTGATTTAATTAATAGAGTGGAAGCCTCTTGTTTGTTCCCAGCTGCCCAGACTCCTGAAATAACCACACAGAAACTGTATTAATTAGATCACTGCTTGGCCTATTAAGTCTAGCTTCATTTTGGCTAGCTCTTATGTATTAATTTAACCTATCTCTATTAATTTCTGTACTGCCACAAGGCTGTGGCTTATTCGGTAAAGTTTCAGTGTCTGTCTCCAGCGGCGGGGCTACATGGCTTCTCCCTAACGTTACCTTCTTTCTCCCAACATTCAGTTTAGTTTGCCCCGCCTAGCTCTGTTCTACCATCAGGCTAAGCCAGCTTCTTTACTAATTAATGTTATTCACAGCATACATCTCTGACCTTTTGCTGTTGTTTTCAAGATAGAGTAGCCATGACTGTCCTGGAACTCATTCTGTAGACCAAGCTGGCCTTGAAACTCCCAGAGATCCACCAGCCTCTGATTCTTGAATACAGGAATTAAAGGAGTGCGCCACCACAGCCCAGCATCAACTCTGACTTTCTTAAGCCTTGGTCTTTACAATTTAAAAATTCCACCCTAGATGATAAAACCTAGCTTCAATTAACATTAACCACTTCCTTCCAATTTATAGGCTGAGGAATAAGATATGAGTCAAGAGGAAAGACTAATTTGCCTGGTGTAAAATAACCCTTAAATCAAAAAAATAAAAATAAAAATCCAAAGCAGAGAAAAGAACGTTTTTTTCAAATTTTCTCTTAGCTTATCCTCATTTTCCTTTCTACTAAGTTACAGCTTACTAGAGGTGTTTGTAGTAATAGCAATCCCATTCCATTGGTGGTTTTACAATGCTGACACACCTTTCAAAAATTGTGTTTTACCATATTAACTCTGATGTTAAAATGAGATGTGTGTATGCTGGTAGATTATTCAGCCAAGAAGTTAACACACTTTCAATTCTCTCAACTCTCACTCCCATTAGCAAATATTTAAATAACTATCATTTAGGAGCAGTGATTTTAGGAGTTAAGAATGTAAGAATCCTATTGTTAGGTTATTAAGATTTTTTTGAGTAGTAGAGGACAGATAATAGCATGAAATGTTAGAATTATGACACCAGATTTATATGAGAATCTACAAAGATTCCTCTATGTTATTTATTATCCAAAGTATCAACTGAAACCTGCATGGTGGATAGAGTGGAGCGGACTATATTTTAAGGGAAATACATGATATGTCAAGGGTCTTAGAGCTGGGGTGGTGGGGACTTTATATTCAAATAAGACATAGAACACCTAAGCAAAATTAGACCACACAGAGACATATGATGCATGTTTAAGCTTTGTGAAGCAATGTCAAGTAGTCTGTTCGTTTTGACCTCTGTGCACACATGCAAGAAAGCAACTTTTGCTTGAAGAATTGAAAAAAGTTAAAAAAGATGGCCATCTGCTATGTTTCATAGAAATGCTGCTATAAACAGCAATTTCTTCTAAAGAACATAACACTTATCAAAAGAAACCTTAACCAAGTTTTGTTACATGACCAAAAATGCTCCCACATAAAAAATCTAACCAAGGATGATCTGAGATAGGTTAACTTGTTCTTGCCTACAGGAATGCATATACATCACATGTATGCTTGGTGCCCAAAGAAGCCAGAAGAGGATGTCAAATCCCTTGGAACTGAAGTTACAGACTGTTGTGAACTATCACGTGGGTGCTAGAAATTGAACACAGATGGTCTGTAAAAGCGGCCAGTGCTCTTAACTGCAGAACCATCTTCTCCAGGCCTACCCTCACATTTTAAAATTCCTACAGAAAAAATCTCCAAGTTAAGATTCCTATTTACATAGCTCCTGTTATTTGCTTGTACCTGAGTGTTCTTTTGGCCTGCACAAATGTTAATCTTTTTCTCAAATGACTGCAAGTTTTAGAAGCTTTGGGGGTGGGATTAAGACGAAGATGCTTAAATTGTGTAGCCCAAGTTGTACTCAAACTTGAGCCAATTCTGCCTCAGTTTCCCAAGTACTTTGATTACAGGTATAAATGAGCCAGCACTCCCAACTAGAAGTCATTATAAAGACAAGATCCCAATCATTTTACCTGCAAAGCTCTTAATGATTACAATAAAACAGCAGCTGATTCATTCAGATCTGAACATACTCTACAGTTTAAAAACCATTTTTGTTCTAAAAAATTGACTCATTTTTATGTCTTATCTGCTGAAGTGATATGAACAAGAAACCCTATACAAGGTCTCCAACCCAAGTTTCTCATTCAGGAGCTCTGAGGCAAGGTTGAATAATTTCTATTAGTTTCTTAAATGATGAACCAGAGACATGTTTAAATTAATGACTCAATTTAGCCAGATAAGGGTCAACCATGAGACTCCTTAACAATATCAACAATTTAATTAATAGAGGATGAGAGCAAGGCTAGACAAAGAAGACAGATTAAGCAAACAAGTCCAATTCCTAATATTAAAAGGAGAATCACTGCTCTAAATACAGAAATATTTCTAGACTAAATTTCTTGCCCAATTTAAGAATTCTACATGCTCTCAGAATTTATGTATCAATTTCCAAGGCTGAATTACTCATTCTACACGCTACATAGACCAGTGGTTCTCAACCTTCCTAGTGCTGTGACCTTTTATCACAGTTCATGCTGTGGTGAACACCCCAAACCATAAAATTATTTTGCTGCTACTTCATAACTGTAATTTTGCTACTATTATGAACTGCAATGTAAATACCTGATATGCAGGATATCTGATATATGACCCCTAAAGGAGCTGCAATTCTTAAGTTGAGAACTGCTGACATAGACAGTAAGGGTTCCAAAATGGCTGCAAAGCATGCTACGGGCTCATTATTATATGATTAACAAATGTCTAACACCAGCCTCAATATTTCTACTGACTAGGCCTTTTCTTCTTCCTATTCTTCTCCCCCCCACCCCCTGAAACAGGGTTTCTCTGTATAACAGCCCTTGCTGACCTCCAACTCTCAGAGATCCACTTGCCTCTGCCTCCCAAGTGCTGGAATTACAACAACTGCACTACAGTGACAAATATTCAGAATTCCTTATTTCTAAAGAGAGGGGGAAGGAACAAGGAAAATGTGCTGTGTGTGTAAACAGCTAAAGCGAGAAAGAGTCTTACCAACAAATCACTCAAACATAGCACTCTCAGAGCTGTTCACAGAAAAAAAAAAAAAAAAAAAAGGAGGTGAGGCATCCTAATAGAAATATTTGGAAACTTGGGCTTGCAGTTATCGAAAAAAAAATTTAGAGACCCTATATCAACCTATTTGAAATCAAAGAATTAAAGCACTTTTTACATAGGATCTTAGTGTTTTCTATTTTGGTTAAAGCACCATAATTTTCTAAAATAATTTACACCACACAGTTTCACACAACATAGAGGGCAGCCTACCAGGGAGGTTTGGATGATATCCACAGCTATGCTTAAAGGTCTAAATGAAGGTGCCCTTTGTCTTGCTCTTTCAGGTCTGAATACATGGTAAGTAGCTTCATTGTTTTTGGGCTTATAACAAAGCAGTGTGTTCCAGTACAACACTGTGATAGAAAAGAGCTGCTCACTTAAAGGAGGGTAGAGAAGAGGGCCAGGACAAGGTCACTTCCCCAAGGACATGGCCTCTAGGTGGCTCTTCCTCTTAAAATTTCACCACCACCAGTTGAGGACCCTTCAACACATGTGCCTGTGGGAGAATTATCTTTTCTCTTCTTCCTCAATATTAAGTAATGAGTCTAGGACCTCACATCTTAAACAAGTCTTAAAGTCCCCATTTTTTGTTTTGAGAAAGGATCTTTATAAGTTACTTTGGCAGCCCTTGAATTTGCAATCTCCTGCCAGAGCTTCCTAACTAGGATGATAGGCCCCAACCAAGGCAGGGCAGCAAGTATGTGACATTTCATACTCAAACTCTAAAAAGTGACATATGTGTCATCCTTCTTCTATGTTTTTGGTATTTGAGAAGGGATTTTGTTATAATGCCAAAGATGGCCTCAATTTCCTTGCCTCTGCCTCCTGAGTGCTGGCTCATATCAGTATATAGCACGGGCTACAAATATTTCTCATGAAAAAATAAAAACATGAAAGAAACAGTACTTGAAATAACAGAGTTGAAGCAAAATAACTAACTGGAAGAGTTTAGAAGGCATGATTATATACAATTCAGAACATATTTCCTTCTCCCTACATTAAGTCTATTCCTTCCTTATTAAAATGAGGGTACTACCCTACTTCAAAGTGTTGTTACACCGGGCACTTGGCGGCACACACCTTTAATCCCAGTACTCAGGAGGCAGAGGCAGGTGGATCTCTGTGAATTTGAGGCCAGCCTGGCTGGTCTACAAGAGCTAGTTGCAGGACAGGTCCAAAGCTACAGAGAAACCATGTCTCAAAAACAAAAAACAAAACAAAAAAAACAACCAAACAAGCAAAAAAACCAAAGTGTTGTTACACTGACTTATTATTTAATGTCTCTAGTATAATGATAAGTAGATGCATTATACTTAAGTGTGAGCACAATCTCTAGACTTTAAGTTTGTGTGCAGGTATGTATGCACATACACATGATTGTGGGTGACAGTGGAGGTCAGAAAGTGTCTGATCCTCTGTAGCTGCAGTTACAGGCAGTTTGGAGTTGCATGATGGGAGTGCTGGAAATCAAATTATAGTCCTCTCCAAAAGCAGCAAGAGTTCCTAACTGCTGAGTCATCTCTTCAGCCCTTATCTCTAGATTTGAGGGGAAATAAGTTATTGTTTTAATGTATTACATTGGTGAAGATGATGTTCAACAACAATAGCACACAGGGCACTACATATGTACTTCTCAAATACACTGAATTCTGCTTGGAAATACTAGCAAGACCAAAGATGGAATCATAACTTTTTTTCTTTACTAATTTTAGTAATTTTTGTTCCAGATTAATAAACTCTAAGTTCCTGGCCCCTATATAAACGTCAAAATACTTTTAGCAAAAAAAATTTAAACAAACAAACAAACAAAAAACATGTATGGGGTTTGGAGTGACAGCTTGTTCTGGCAGAGGACCTGGGTTCAATCCCCAGCTTCCATATGGCAGTTGAAAACCATCTGGTTCCATCCAAGTTCCAGGGGATCCACTGCCCTCTTCTGATCTCCAGGAGCATCAGACATACAAGTGGTGCTCAGACAAACATTTGATCAAACAGAGCATGGTAACACAACAGAGACAAACAAGTTCAGAATGTGGGGAGCAGTGTAGGGTAAATGACCTATTTTAATAGATGGATGAGAAGAGGATTATTACTGATTAAATAAGGTTTAAAAGACATAATAGAAAAAGATAGTGTGTTTAGGACATTTTCTAGACCCTGATCTGAATAAATTCACTTTCACATATACACAAATGTATATGTAAATACATATAACAAAGAACAATAACTGAATGCTGGCCATTTATTACAATATGTAATGAAATAATTTTAGTAGGAAGAGTGTAATTTCAACCAAATGAACTACCATCCCTTTAAAATACAGGCTAGCATATATACAGGAAGAATAAAATAAAACGCATGAAATATGTATTTAAAAACAATACCGCAATGAGGGCTAAAGAAAATAAATGAAACATCGACTATATATTGATAACTACTGACACTTCCTAATGAGTTTCTGAAAGTCCAATTGTCTCTTTCTATACTTGTGAACCTATAAATGTCTATACAACTAGGTCATATGACTACAATTGGCTGGGCGATTTTTTTGCATTGCTTTGCTTCATTTTAAAGTAGAATACTTCTTTAAAGATGCCAGACCTGAGAGAGAAGACAGTGGTAGTGCCCATTTGCAATACAAACACCTGGATGGCCTAATCAGGACTTTCATGAGTTTAAATACTAAGTCAGACAGGGCTACAAAAATAAGACCTTGTTTCAAAACAACAGGTGAGATGTGTCATGCACCTATATGCATCCGTTCACATGCACACACAAGAAATGAAAATGTTAAAAAAGTACTGGATCCTGTACCTTCTTGCTAATTTTCTGACAGTTCTCTTGACAAACTGGACATTAGAATGGACATTCGAACATTTCTTCCTGCTCTATCTTCACCTATTACTGTTACCTGTTACTGTTGTCTATTACTGAATTATTTAGCTATTTTCACCCTATGTCCCATATTTTTTTTTAAATGCATGTCAGACTGGGCATGGCAGTACAGTGCCTATAATCCCAGTACTCAGGAGACAGGGCAGGTGGAAATCTAAGAGTTTCTGTCCAGCCATCAAAAACATGTCTCATATCCTTGATGACACTGTAATTCCACAATTAGATGATGGCTCTTTACTTTTTCATCCTCAAATTCTGAACTTTGAGGAACAGACAATGTCTTATTTTTTTTTAATATCACTGGAAGACCAGCACTTTAAACTGCAAAGATAATAAATAAATCTGCTACATGAATCAAGTGCCACAGAGGTTGTGACCATATAAAGAGCAGATTGCAAACAAGGCATAATTCCTAATATAAGATAAAGTATAACTAAAAATGATATAAAACACATTATATACTTAAAACTTCAGGATTGTTTACAGTAGTGCTACTTTACTAATTATAAAACCAACAGAGGTCAAGAATATAGCACAGCTGGCAAATACTCCCTGATCAAAGCGAGAATCTAGTTTCAGATCCCCAAGCACTCATGAAAAGCTGGGCATGGTGGTAAGCAGATAGCGGTAAGATATGAACTCATTGGCTATCCGTCCTTCACAAATCAGTGAGTTCCAGAATCAGGAAGAAACCCTGTTTCAAAAAACAAGGGAAAGACAGGGTGGTCCATCAGCACTCTAGGAGACTGACTGCTGCCTGTGAATTCAAGGTCAGTCAGGTCATTAGCAAATTTCAGGCCAGCCACAGCTTACCTTGCATCTCCCTGCATCTCCAAAACAAGTAAACAAAACACTAAATAAATAAAATGATAGAGATTTGGGAAGACTCCTAGTGTAAACCTATACCTTCTATACATCCGAACTGCCACACTTATAAAAACGAGTATAAATAAAATACACGAGCCAAAAATAAAAAGGGGGAGGATAGCAGACATTCCATTAGAATATTAATAGTCCACTGACTTGATTGTGTGACATAAAAATTGAAATGCATTAGCTTCTTCTCTTAACTAAAATATAACATGTAGGTGATCAGATAGTCCAAGAATAAATTTATCAGGATTACATAGTCTGGCAGATAAAAACCAATGGGAATTGTGGTGAACAGGCAAGAAGAACATGACACCACAATCATCTGACCACCTCATCTCACACAAGCCATTCTAATTACCTCTGGAATGATGAAAAGGTTCCAGTACCCAGCTTGAGGCTGATGTACTTTCTAGAGTGTAAAGGATTCTGGCTGGCTGAGGAGCACAATGCAGAGCTGTGTTACTACTAGTCTTAAGGAACACTAGCCTCTTTTGTAATAGAGTTTAGCAAAGTTTTCAAAAAATCTGGCATGCCTGCACATACATGAAGGTCAGGGAATAACTTTAGGGAGTCATTTCTCTATTTTTATTATAGGATCCAGGGATGAAACTCAGGTTGAATCCTTGTGTAGTGGTATATGCCTTAAATCCTAGCACTTGGGAGGCAGAGGCAGAAGGACCTTTGTGAGCTTGAGGCCAGCTAGAATTCCATAACAAAATTCTGTCTCCAAATAAAATAATCGATCAGACCTACACAGCAAGCTTTTCTTTCCCCCGTCCTGAACCCATTTGCCATCTCAGGGTTAATTTTTTTTCTTAAAGCTTTTATTCCTTGCAACATGATTTACTTGAGGCACATTCCATTTTACCCAAATTCAATCTTCACAAAAGAAGTATCATGGAAAGTGTGGTATAGTAGTACCACATACAGATCAGCACTTTGGGAACCTGAGTTTCAGGACAACCTTATGCATAGGAAGACCATTTCAATAAACCATCACGCACAGTAAAACAAAAGAAGGAAAGACAAGAATTTGTTAAATGCAATCTTTTAAGGACCATTGGTGAATGGCACACAAAGCTCAACAGACACTTAAGATGTATTAGTGACTGAACCAAAAGAAGAACAATGAAACTCCACTTCCAAACCAGTTATCACTACAATTTTGCTTCTTTCATGCCACTGTTTTTATGAGTACTTTACCGAGTAAATGAAAATGTACCTGTATACTCAAAAACAAAACTTTTGAGAAAGATGTTACAAAGAGGGACAATACTGTGACAAAGGAATAAACTATGAAGTAACTAGATAACCAGGAGGCGGTGGCACACACCTTTAATCTCAGCACTCAGGAGGATGAAGTAGGCAGATCTTTGCGTTCAAGGTCAGCCTGCTCTACAGTGAGTGCTAGGACAGCCAGGGCTACACAGAGAAACTCTGTCTCGAAAAAAAAAAAAAGAAATCAAAAACAAAACAAAAAACACCAGAAAAAAACCACATCATGCACTGCTGTGGTAGGTTTGTCATAGATATACTAATATTCATACTATTTTTGACAAAGGTCCAATTTACATTACAGTTCAATCATTTTGTTTCGATTCTGAAAAGCATATAATGATATACATTCATAACTGTGTAGTATGTTATCCCCCCCCCCCGCAAAAAAAAGCCAGAGAATGGTGTTCCAACAGTTCAGCATCTTTATCATAGGAATATGAACTCTCCTGCCCTTACCAATTCCCAGTTTTCTACCCTTTATACAGAGATACCTTCTATGACCAGAAAGTCTTTCCTTCTTTTTAATTTATATATATCCAGCCTATATATATAGGATATAATTTATATATATATATCCAGCATATATATATATATCCTTCCTAAAATATTGTCAAAATATAGCAAGCTAATTGTTATGTGTTAATTCACATAACCTCTATCATCACCTCCCTGGCCCAAGTGACTATTTTCTCACTAGGGTACTCCAACAGTCCCCTAATCCTTATTCCCCTGTTCCTGACTATGGCAATAAAGCATTCCTTTCAAACTAGATCAGTTCAACTTTAAGTCCATACTTAAACTAGTAATGGTCCTGACCCCAGGTTGACTAAAACATCGGAAAACACAAATACTTACATTACAATTCATAAGTTAGTCATGAAGGAGCAACAAAATAATTTCATGTCAGCACAACATGAGGAACTGTATTAAAGAATCACAGCATTAGGAAGGTTGAGAACCACCACCTTAGACTTAGGCCTACAATCCTAAAAACAAAAGCGCTGTAAGAGAAAAAGACGTACGCCAACAGAAACTCATGTGGAGCGGATTGTATTAGGGGAAAGAAAACATCAAAAAGGAAAGGGGAGGGGGGAGACTAGCCTCTGGGGACAGGAGCAATAGAATGGGACAGAAAGGGAGAGAGAGAAACAGAAAAAGAATGCAAGATGGGAGAGGTGGGCAGGTCCCATAAAGAATGTACACTGCAGCTAGTGGCTGCAGCTGAGGATGTTTGCTGTCAGAGCCCAAAGGTCAGGCCAGTACAGTACCTGTCTCAGCCTCCCTTTAAGACCTTTCTGATTCTACCTTCTATTTCCCCTTGACTTAATTGAGCATTGCTTGCTTGCTGAGACTACATGCAGGTTCCATCTCAGCGATCTTGGCACCTGCTGTTTCTTCTGCCAGAAACACTTTTTCTGTGTCTCCATGGTCAAATGCTTATCTTTTATTTGTTGTTGTTGTTGTTGTTTTGTTTTTTCATTTTTCTAGAGAGGGTTTCTCTGTAGCTTTGGAGCCTGTCCTGGAACTAGGTCTGTAGTACAGGCTGGCCTTGAACTCCCAAAGATCTGCCTGCCTCTACCTCCTGAGTACTGGGATTAAAGGCGTGCGCAACCACCGCCCAGTCAAATGCTTATCTTTATGCAAACAGTATGTTGTTAGACTTGAACCGTCCTACTTATCACCATATTGCCTATGGTTCTACCCTCTGTACATCCCTGCTTTATTTTTTCCCCATAGTCTTTATCATAAGAGGTGACTATTAATTTGTTATCTTGACAAACCCTCCACAAGAAAATAGGATTTTCTGTCTGGCCTTCAAATATAAGCAGTCAGTAATTATTTGTTAAATTGACAATTTAATGAATGAGTAACAAATAATGATTCTTTAGGATGACATAACTGAAAACTGGTGGAAACTGAAGCCAGAATAAAAGGCCTAGCCTTTGCTTATAGGACTGAAATTCCTCTTTTAGAAATGTTCACAGCCTGAAAGGCTGGGCTTCTGTTCTTGGGAAATTCCCTTATCTATTTTTCAAGGCCCCAATATAGCAACTAAGTACATAAATATATTTATTTTACATTTGATAATTATATATTTCATAAAAATACTTAAACAGGTATTCATACCATAAAATACAGCATTATTCATGTTTATAGCAAAAGTGCTATAAGTTAACTGGCTAAAAAATACTGTGTGTGGAAGGTCCCTATCTACCAGATTATTTAGAAATAATAATAATAAATAATCTATCCTAATCAAGCAACTTTATCTCATGAAAACGAAAGGACTCACATTAAAAACAAATGTCTAGCCCAAATATACTTGTCTACAGGAGCACCAAGTGCCAATACCTTGATTAGGGTGGGAGGAATGAGTGCCTCTCAACTCTGCTCACAAGACAACTTCATGTCCTAAGTGTCTGGCTCCTAATTCAACAAAACCTACTCTCACGGTTGAAAATGAAAGAGGTAGTCCCTGTTATCAAAAGTAACAGCCCTTCTTTTTTTTTTTAATATTTATTTATTTATCTATTTATTTATCTATTTATTTATCTATCTATCTATCTATCTATCTATCTATTTATTTATTTATTTATTTATTTATTTATTTATTTATTATGTATACAATATTCTGTGTGTATGCCTGCTGGCCAGAGAGGGCACCAGACCCCATTACAGATGGTTGTGAGCCACCAGGTGGTTGCTGGGTATTTAACTCAGGACCTTTGGAAGAGCAGGCAATGAATGCTCTTAACCTTTGAGCCATCTCTCTAGCCCCCAACAGCCCTTCTTTATTTTACTTACATGCAGACTTACTGTGTATTCCTGGTGGGCCTGGAATTTGTTATGTAGACCAGGCTGGCCTCTGAGAACTGAGAGATATTCCTACCTCTGCCTCCAAATGCTAGTATTAAAGGCGTGCACCACCACAGTGAGCCTAACTCCACTTGTATGAATTCTCTGTATCATTAGGAAAAGACGGTTTAAAGAAAAAGTGGGCCACTTCAGCAGTGTAAGTATTCGCTGGCAAGCCAAAAGTCTAAGTGTGAGCTCCAGAGCCCGCATGGTTAAAGGGGAGAACAAATTCTTGTTATCACTGTCTATTTCAATTCAGTTCTCAGGTTTTTTAAAAAATATTATGTATACAATATTCTGTCTGTATGTCTGCAGGCCAGAAGAGGGCCACTAGCTGTCCTCTGACTCTTACATATGCTCCAAGGCAGTTAGTTACCTAACAACAAAATAAATAAATGTTTGGTTTTTTTTTTATAGTTCAGGAGACCAAAACAATACCCCCCACATAAAACCCCAAAACAAATTACAAATATACTCGGACATAGAAACACACACCTGTAAACCTAACACTTGGGAAGATCATTGAATCTGAGATCAGCCTAAAACAACAGCAAGAGGCCTGTCTGGGAAAAGAACAACAAAGTAGCTAAAATGATAATTTCAATGTTTCAGATCCATATGGTTGTTTTCAGTGACAAATTCTTGTTATCACTGTCTATTTCAATTCAGTTCTCAGGTTTTTTAAAAAATATTATGTATACAATATTCTGTCTGTATGTCTGTAGGCCAGAAGAGGGCACCAGACCTCATTACAGAGGGTTGTGAGCCACCATGTGGTTGCTGGGAATTGAACTCAGGACCTTTGGAAGAGCAGGCAATGCTCTTAACCTTTGAGCCATCTCTCCAGCCCCAGTTCTCAGGTTTTAAAACACATAATGATGATAAGAGATGAATATACTTCATACTGTTGTCAGTAATACTAAAAGTGGCTACTACTTAGCAAAGTCTGAAGAACCTAATACTTGATATTCACTATTTTCTATTATTTCTAACAACCTAACAAAATAAATATAACATATCAAGGAAACATTTTTTTAAGAAATAAAATTACCAGCTGGAGAGATGGCTCAGTGGTTAAGAGCATTGCCTGCTCTCCCAAAGGTCCTGAGTTCAATTCCCAGCAACCACATGGTGGCTCACAACCATCTGTAATGAGATCTGGTGCCCTCCTCTGGCCTGCAGGCAGAGCACTGAGAATACTGTATACATAATCAATAAATAAATCTTTAAAAATAAAAAAAAAAGAAATAAAATTACCTCAACAAACACACACCTAGTCAATACAAGTAGAAACTCAGGCTCAGGTTTATATACTCAGTATGTAATGGATTCTGAATAATATCAAGGAATAATATCAGTAGACTACTGGAACAAATAAAAGGAGGGGGTGGAAGTCTTAAAATACTTTAGAAGAAACTGTAATATAATTTCTCAACTTCATGAGTTTACTTGAGTCTTCCCCGGTCCTTTACAAAACAGTTGAGTACTCCACCATAGGTATTTAGTTGCTTTGAAGAAAAGAAAAAAATGTGAAGATGTATCTGGAATATAGTCTAACAAAATGAATAATGGTGTTAATAAAAGAGAACAAGGACACTACAGGAATTTCAGTTAGCCATGTCTTAATTTTTAATTCATTGTTGTGGGGGAGTGAGGTGATGAGTGTGAGAGTGTGGGTGCACACATGAAGGTCACATGACAACTGTCAGGTTCTCTATGTCTTGGGTTCCAGAGACTGTAATCAGGTTACCAATATTATGCAGCAAGCACTTTGACCTGAGTTAATTTTTAACTACTTCTAGACAGCCTACTTAAGTGGACCTATTCAGAGATCAGACAATGTGACCACACAATGTGGTAGCATTATGGAAGCAGATAAATATATTTAACAAAGCATCTTCTACCAAACAAGTACCCCATATTTCCTGCCAGTGAGTTCAAAAAGTCATGTTCACTACTCATTAAGGGCAGGTATCCAATCACAGCTGAGAGGTTTTCTGAATAGAAACCTAACTGCACTATCTAAAAAAATTTCCTTTTCCAAAAATGGAAGTAAGTTCCATGGTTCAAAGAGAAAAACAGAAAAACAAAAATGGTGTGGAAAAAAAAAAAAGCCTATGTTCATTACCTTCAAAATGGGAACAATCTTTAAAAGCCAAAGGCTAGTAACTCAATACACCATTCTGTTAATTCTCAACTTCCTAAGCCAGTTGCTTGTGAAGAACCTAAAACAACACCATTCTATACAGACATACTTCAGACCAGAACACAACAACTGCTTCAGAGATATTGAAATTTCCCTTTCTGAGTCTTAACATAGCCCACAAAGTTCCTATTGGCTATGATTCCTACCCGTACACGATATTAAGGAGACACGCTAAACTTTCTTCCTTGTACTTATATAGTCTGGTCACACTGACAAACATTGGTAAGCCTTCTTTCAGGACGCTCAATTTGTGCTCTCCTAGACTCAACAGTAAGTACAATTTTAATCAGCAAATCAAAGCACTTTTTTGATGGCTATATTTCAAAGTGCTTTTGTTAGGATGGTGAACAAGGCAATCCAATTTCCCTAACAATAGATTTACCTTACAGACAAGGAATGAGACTAAAAAGGCCCAAACCATGTGTGCACGTATTAAAAAGTGTTTCTAATGGGAAACATAACGGGTAATAGGAGAGAATGAGGTGTCTTTTAAAGCTAGATATGAAGACCTACAGGTAATAGGAGAGAATGAGGTGTCTTTTAAAGCTAGATATGAAGACCTTCAGTTTTCCTTTTCCAACTGAAAGTGGCAGAAACATGAACCAGAGTAAAAGAGCTGAATCAGGATAACAAAAGATGTGCAGCAAAGCTTGTAAGCAGAGGGACCCCAAGTGAAGAGGAAGGGGATACAGCTTAATGAGCATTTCATTAGTTTGCCTGAGCCCAGTGAGACAAGTGATAAGAGGTAAGAATAGCAAAAAGCAGAGCCTATATCCTGTAGGAACTTTGTAGAGCCTCACTTTTAGGTTGTGACAGGAATGAAATTTGAGCAGGGGTACAACATGTTATCATTTAAAATTTGAGGTCATGTGAATGTTGTTGGAGAACACACTGTAGAAGATCAAGAACATCGGGGATATGTAGAAGGCAGAGGTTGTCCAAACACAAGATAAAAATAGGACGAAAGTAGCTAAACTGCACAGTACCTTCTGAATTCAGAATGCAATTTGAAGGGAAGAGTTGACAACATTCACCAGTGGGTAAAACACAAGATATGGAGAAGGTCACAAACAATGACCCTGACATCACAGGAATGTTTCTGATCACCACAAATATAGGAGCCTTGGATGACAGATAAGTCCTTGAACACAGAAATTATGCAATATGTTCTAGTTCAATGAATAAACAGTTCCCAACAGAACTAAAATGGTGTAATTATTTTGGTGAGAAAATATTAAGGCTACTGGGTGTGGAAATTAAGGACTTTTGGGACAAAGAGAACATGATGTTAAACATTCACAAAATTAAATACAGGCAAATGTTTAAGTATAGAAGCCTATTGAGGGGACACTTCTCATTCTAAACACCACACATTCCCCTGAACTCATGTATCGAGAGCTGGAGATGGATCCATGGCTGAGAGCACTGGCTGCACTGCCAAAGGAGCTGGGTCTGATTGCCAACACCTATATGGCAGCTAACAGCTGTCAATAACTCCAGTTCCAGGAGTTCGAACATGGTCTTCTGGATTTTGAAAATATTGTACACATGGTGCACAGACTTAAGTGCAAACAAAATGTACACATATAAAAGTAAATAATTCTTAAAAACTGCTCATTTACAAAGAGAAATCATTCAATTTAGCCAAGAGTGATTTGCTACAAGATTATAATTTTCTCCACATCTGGCAGGATGTTTATGTGCATATGCTTATTTTCTGAGACAGTATGTCAAAATGTATATTCTTATGTTTATGTACACAAAGCCAGAGACCAACTTAATATGTCATTTCTCATGTGTGAATCACCTTGTTTGTTTTTGGTTTTTCCTGACAGAAATTTCTCTGTGTATCCATTCTTAGCTATCGTGAAACTCATACATATAATAAAAAAATAAATAAAAATTTAAAAAAGATTGCTGAAGACATTAAGACAATCAAAAAATCAGAATTTAACTGGAGGTAATAGCAAATTAAATGCTTTCCAGTCATCCAACGTGCATACAAGAACTATCAACTTATGTCAATAAAATAGAGGATTTACATAAGTTTTTTTTTTTAAATACAGTGAGTGGGCATTCTGGAGCATAAGTAACAGGAATGGCAGCCAGGTATGGTGCCATATGTGGCTTAGGATTGTCAAAAAATACTTGAACAGCTATGACAAAGAAACTAAAACTAATTTTGGGTATGGTAACACAGCACTGCGCAGATCCAGACAGGAGGATCATAAGTCTGAGGCCAGTCAGGACTCTAGAGTAAGAGAATGTTTGAAACAAAACAATTTTAATAATAATGACATTACCACTGTTAACCCACCCACATTCATTCCCTGACCTTGCACTTTGAATTGTTATTATAGAGGACAACAGTCTTAAGAGTCAAGATGGCTTGGTGCCTTACTACTTACTATTGCACAGCTAAATCTATCTTCAGCCAAGTAAACCTTTAACGAACCTTTACATATGTAGATTCATACCATGTATAACAAGCAGTACATGATTAATTACTAGGGCTTAGCTACAAAATAAACATTTGAGAAATGTTATTAACAGGTACTAGCTTGACATTTTTCCTTTTCTTCTTAAGAGGATTGTCACAACAGCTCCACTATGCCCCAATAAATAAATAAAAGTCTTAGGTTCAGAGATTTGTCAACGTTTGTAAAAGTATCAGTTGGCTAAGCCAAAATTCAAGTTAATCAAGTATATGACCCCAAACCCTTCACAGAATGGACTGTTGTGAGCAATAGTATTGAAAGCACTAAGACTTCTCATTCTAGGGCTCTGTTATAATCTAGGGCATTCTTCAAACCAACTTAGCTACATTAATTTCAACAAGATCATAAATTATGACTCTAAGATACTCTTGGAATAGAGATGGAAAGCATGGCATTATGAAAAAATAGAAAGGAAGCAACACAGTAGAGGGAAGAAAAAATGGAAATGGGAGAGGCACTGGGGGTTTGGGTGGATGGCTATGCAAACCAGACTGGCCTCAAACTCTTTCTGCCTCTACCTCCCTAGATGTTGGCATTAAAGGTGTGCCTAGCTAAAAGGAGAGGCAATTTTAAGGAAATAGTCTACCATTCAGTCTCAGTGCTCTGTATTGCCAAGAGTCCCATACTCTTGTAGCTATTAGTTTATTAGTTTAGCAGTTCTGACTTTGTAAACGTTTTGTAAAAGCTATCTTTGGTCTGTAACAGCTGAAAACATTTGATTCTAAACATATTTAGGAAGCAATTCAGGCACCTGTCCTCTTTACCTTTCAACTCTAAATTAATAAAAACATCTCCTCCTAGTGAGCAACAACCCATCTCTTCCTCCAAGTCTTTCTGAATGCTGGAATACTAAAACAAAAAAAAACACATGCCTTTAATACCAGCAATGTGAGAGATGGGGGCAGGAGGATCATGAGTTCAAAGTCTCCCTCAGCTACATGATGAGTTTGAGACAACTGACATTGTTTGGGGTACTGCCTAAATTAATTAAAAGTATCAAAAGAAAAAGCTATTATATGTTCTTTCTTGGCTATAAGAGATATGCTAGTCACATCGGTTACTGCTGTATTCAAGAAAATAATCCACAGTAATCTTCATACAAATGATTTGATTTTGAAGATTAATTTTCTAACCTACACATTCCTTTTGTTAATTTTGGTCAGATCTGGGGGATGAAATCTTTTTTCTTTCCCAAAGATTAATTTTTTTGGTCTGTAAGTGAGTGCGTGCATGCCCTACCCGCCCCCTCCACACCACGTGTCTTGTACCTATGAGAGACCAAAGAGGGTAACAGATTCCCTGGAACTGAACCTATGAACAGTTGTGAGCCACCATGTGGGTCCTGAAAACAAAACCCAGACTCTGCAAAACTGCAAGTACTTTTAATAGCTGAGCCATCTCGCCAGCTCTTGGAACCCAGTGTCTTAACAAACACTAGGTAAGAGCTTACATGAGCTCCCACAGTCCATAATCTAGATATCCTATACACAGAAGTATTAGCTTCTGCAAATCAGGCTGATCTGATGTGCCTTTCTTTAATTGAATGTGCTCTTTTTCTGAAAGCTGGTAAAGTTATTTTCACATTACTATGTAGCATAAATTTATATATACAGGCTCACTACTTTTGGTAGCAATAAGTATTCTTGGTACCAGAGAAAATAACCAAGTGTCTTTCTCTCTTTTCTGCTAAAGTTATCTTCCCCTATAAACATTAAGGACTGATAAGATTAGCAAAAAGGAACAATCTGACATTATCACCATCGCATTTAAAAATTTTCCCTTGAACTGGCTATATGGTTAAGCTAGTAAAATCACTTGTTCTGCAAACCTGACAGTTCAACCTCCAGAATCAACATGAAGGCAGGAAAAAAGGAACTCACTTCACAAAGTTGTCATGGAAAAAAAAGTTAAAAAAAAAATTCTACTAATGTTAGCAAATACGACAAATATTAAGTAGACTCCTTCAATTCTTCCTGGCCTTTCCCATTGCCCACTACCCCAAAATTCTTCTGGTCATTTTTTGTTCTTTTTCAAGACAGGGTCTCCTGGACTCACTCTACAGACCAGGCTAACCTCAAACTCAGAGATCTGCCTGCATCTGCTGGGATTAGAGGCGTGCACCACCACTGGCTGAGTCTTCTGGACATTTTAAAAGCAGTGTCTCACTATAGGTCAGGTTAGGCTCCAACTCAAAGTTCTCTGTCTTAACAGGACTGCACTGGCCTTCTTTGTACTCACTAAACTCCTTCCCTTCCTCCAATACCTTCAAATAGTTTAAAATTTTTAAAACTACTTTTAAGCAATACATTTCTTTTTTTTTTCTTTTTGGAAGGTAGTGTTTTACAAGGCAGAGTTTCTCTGTGGTGTGGCCCTGGCTACCCTAGAACTTGCTCTGTAGACCAAAGTGGCCTAGAACTCACAGAGATCCGCCTGCCTCTGCCTCCCCAGTGCTGGGGTTTCAGGTCTGTGCCTCTGCCACCTGATTTTCATTCAAGTTCCTATGTTATCTCATGTGGCACCTTCAGTGAGACCTGTATCACAAATCATCACATAGCTGGCACTAAGTATTGAAAAACACTGGCCAGTTCACCCCTCCTTGATACAAAAATTATCATCACTAATTTCCTGTGTGACTTAATCTGAATGTAGCTTTTACTTTTTAGAAAATTTTGATAATTATTCTATTATATATCCATAATCAGTTCCCATGTTTGTGTACAGCATCAGGCTGTAGTTTATAAGCAGTCCCATGTACATACATCAGCAATGAACAGAAATACTCTGCATGAGAATATTATTCGCATATATGCAGAAAAACACTTGCTTTGAGATCTGTAAATCAAGAACACAACTAGTTATATAGAGTGATATCTATGTAGCAAAGGTTCCAAGTACTTTAAGTCATTAAGTCTGATTCATACAAAGATGATGCACTATTCCTTACCACTCTTTGATAGCAAGGACTGACACCAGATGATCATAAAAGTAACTAATCAACACAGACACACACGCTAAATTGCTAGAAGACAAAAAATAATAGACATGGAAGATAAACAAATTTTATCTCTAATTAAGAATTCTGCGATAAAAATTCGTCAAACTTTAATTTCACCCAACTGAGACTAAATCAATCCTGCTGGGCAGTAATGGCAAAGGTCTTAATTCTAGCACTCAGGAGGCAGAGGCAGGCAGATCTCTGAGTTCAGGGCTAGTTAGCTTAGTCTATAGACTTAGTTCCAGGACAGTCGGGTTAAACAGAGAAATCCTGTCTCAAAAAATAAAACAAAATCAAAGAATCAATCAAAAAAAAATAACAGAACATGAACAACAGCACACAATCACTATGGAGTATTGTAACTGTAATTATAGTAGTCTTGAGTTTTCAAAGAGAAGCCAGTGCCATTTTATTAAAAAGAAAAGCAAACATGTAAAATTAAAAGTATTGTTTTACATTGTAATCTCAAAACAGAAAACAATAGCAAAGATTAACAGAGGACAGATGGTTACAAAGCAGTAAATGAAAACAGCAGCCACAAAAACGTCAAGTCACACAGCCTTGCTTTTATGCCATGACTCTTGCATCCAAAGATTCAACAGCAGATATTCAGAAAAGGCTCGAGGGATCTTCCCTCAGTTTACTAGCCACTTAGTAGGCCTTTTTTATTCCTTAGTAACCTATGTCTATTCCATGCCTAACTTAAAAGACATGGCATTTTTTCCCACTTTTCCCCTGCTGACTGCCACAATTTTCATCTCACCTCAGTATTTTATCTCAAACTCTAACCTAACTTCCTACTTACATTGCATCAGGTATTATCTAAAAATGACTTTTTTATTTGAATTACAGGATGAATATATATATACACATACATACATACACACCTAAACATACATAAACTATGACATAAAAAAGACAGACTTGAGCATCAGCAGATTTTGGGTATGTAGGAACCCATTGGGTATCCTGAACCCAATGCTCTATGTATGGATACCAAGTGACAACTGCACTGCTCTTATTCAAACAGCTTTGCCACAGTTTTGGAACTGACTTTCAAATGTACCCACAAGTGAAATGTATAAAGGCTTAATATGTTTTATATACCATGTGAAATGAAATACTTGTTCTCATTAAATTCTCCTTATTCCCCCAAGTTAAAGTTATTCATTTTATACTTATAATAATTTACCCACCAATTATGTCACTTACATTTCTACAGGTGCACACCCAAAACACACTGTTGTTTACTGTTTACTACTGAATATGAGAACCATAGACAAATCCTGGCTTTGAAGCCAATACAAATCTGATTCTAGTTCTTGCTTTCAGCAAATTAATCAGCTGTGGAACCTTACTAAGTCACTTACTGATTCCAGTACATATTTTCCCCACTTGTAAAAAACCTGCATGGTTAATGTACATAAAAAAAGCATGCCTGGTCTATAGAGATGACCCAGTGGGTAAAACTCCTGACATACAAACCTGACAACCTGAGCTTGATCCCCAAAGGGATAAGAACGAATTCCACAAAGTTGTCCTCTGACCTCATATATACACTCCTAAACCACTTAAAATTTAAAACCATAATACCCGGGATAGGTACTGTGAATTTCCTTCCTTTAACCGTTCTGTAAACAACATTCCTTTGACTTTGGGAACTAACTCTCCAATGGAAAGAATTCTTAGAAAACATTAGCCAAAGCACAATAAAAATGGACTCAAATTTTAAAAAGCATTCAAGTAAAAACTTCCCATTAGTAACTTAAGGAAATAAGCTTAAGCTTGAATGAAAACACACAGCACACAAAGAGTCTGTAATACATTTTAAGAATAACATAAAAATCATCATTTCTCCTTCATTTTGAGATGGGTCAAGGCATAGAATAGCTCCGATACAACCATCTCAAATTTTAAAACACACACCTCCACAATCAGATTAACATTTATTTCTACTCTAGAAAACTTGCAGGAAAAAATATCTTTAATACAAACAGAAAACTCAAAGTAGATCACAGATCCATATAAATAAAAAAATTATTGAAGCACAAACTTCCTGAAAGAAAGCATGAAGCAAAAATTCCTCAGAATCTTAGATTAGGCAAAAATTGATACAAAAGGCAAAAGAAAGTCAAAGAATAACAAATGAGCCACAGGATGGTATTGCTAAACAATGAGCAGGCATTATGAGAAATGTTGTTAGGCTATTTTCTCTTGGCATAAATATCCAACTCTGTACTTATACAAACCTAGATAGCATAAGAAAATCAATTACTCAGTGTGGTCTTTTGAGGCAATTCAAAGGCTCGGTACATGCAAGATGTACTAGGATTCAACCAACATAACACTGCATACTAGGTTGTAGCAAATTATAATAAGTAAGAAAACACTAACAATAAATAGTATCAGAACCAGTAAGATGGATCAGCAGTAAGACTTCCTTTTCTGAGCAAATCCAGCAACCATAGCACATATGTTCACATACAACATGTGCACACAAACAGTAAAATAAAAATGGTTAATGATCTGAAGAGACATGTCTCTGCAGGCATACAAATAACAAAAAAAATACTTATTAAAAAGATTATCAACATCATTCTTCATTAGAAAATCTAAAACCCAAGCTAGCCACTTCCTACCCACTAGCATGACAAACAGCAAATAAACACTGGAAAGGCATGTGCAGAGCTGGAATCCTCATTCATAGCAAACCAGATTAAAAAAGGATAGAAAAACAGGCAGCTTCTAAAAGTTAAGCAGAAGTTACTGTGTGACTCAGTGATTGCACCTCTAGGTACATGAAAGTACATGTTTATACAAAGAAACTTGCACATGAGTCTTCATAGCAAAATTGTTTGCAGAGTCAAAAGTGCAAAACACCCAAAGCACATCAAAAGATGAACAAACAAAATGTCTCAGATCCACACACCAGAATACTATTGGATCAAACAAAAAGTATTATCGCTGGAGGTGGCACATGCTTTTAATCCCAGTATTCAGGAGGCCACACTGGTTTACATAGCAAGCTCCAGACCAACCAACACTATACAGTGAGACTGTTTCAAATCTCTCTTAACTCCCACACACAGAAATGACAAAAAAGTAGTAAATAACTGAGTAATAATATGTGCAATATTATGATATATGCTAAAAACATCCTAATTGAAAATAGCTAGGATCAGGGGCTGGAGGTATGGCTCAGTGGTTAAGAGCACTGACTGCTCTTCCAGAGGACCCGGGTTCAATTCCCAGCAACCACATGGCAGCTCACAACTGTCTGAAGATCCAGTTGCAGGGGATCTGACACCTTCACACCAATGCACATAAAATAAAGTTAAATAAACCATTAAAAAAAATCATTGTTAACATTGCTTGTGTGGCTTAAAAAAAAAAAAGAAAATAGCTAGGATCCAAAGAAAAATATCAAGATTCCATTTGTGTAAAATATCTAAAAGCCAATCTATACAGGCAGAAAATTAATCATGACCCGAGGGAAAAGAAAAGGAACAATGTTTTGCTAATAGGGCTAGTATTTATTTATAAATAATAAAAATCTTCTAGAATTAAGACAGTTGTAACAGAACTATACAAGTCTGCAAATATGCTTAAAAACAAAAAATGAAACAAAAATCCTCGTAGAAAGAGAGAGAGAGAGAGAGAGAGAGAGAGAGAGAGAGAGAGAGAGAGAGAGAGAGTGTGTGTGTGTGTTTTAACAAAAAACGGTGGGGAAATGTATGGAGATCAGAGAACAACTTGCAGGAACTGGATCTCTTCCATATGTATCCTGGGAAGCACATTCAAGCCATTAGGCTTGGGAATAAATGCCTTTCCCATTGAGTCACCTTGCTGGCTCCTACTACATACTTCTAAAAGGTAATAAAAAAAATGAATTATAGCTCAATTTTAAAAAAGCAGCCAGATGTGGTGGTACATGCCTGTAATTCAAGCAGCCAAGAGAATGGGGAAAAACAAAACAAAACAAAAACAACAACTAAGATTTAGGCTAGACTGTCGCTAATGAAGGAATAAATGAAATCTTTAAGAAAAATTCTGAATCAGTGTTAGGTCGTTGTGGCACACACTTTAATCCCAACACTACATGCGGGAGGCAAAGATGGGCAGATCTCTGTGAGTTCGAGGCCAGTCTGATCAACAGAGCAAGTTTGAGGACAGAGTTGTAGCAAAAAAGAAACCATCCCACTCCCCTCCCCCAAAACAGAACAGAACAAAACAAACTACATGGATAGATAGAAGAACAACAACAACAACAAAATCTGACTCTATGCAATCATAAAAAAAAAGAAGAACGGGGTGGGGGTGGGTGTCTTTAGCCTCAGCACTCAGGAAGCAGAGACCGACGGAACTCTTGAATTCAAGGCCAGCCTTGTTCTACACAGTGAGTTCCAGCACAGTCAGGGCTACACAGAGAAACCCTATCTAGAAAAATAAGCACACAAAACAAAAAACAAACAAGTAACAACACACACACACAAATATACCACTTTTAGGGGCTGGAGAGATGGGTCAGTGGTTAAGGGCACTGGCAACTCTTTACAGAGGTTCCGAATTCAACTGCCAGGATCCACATGGCAGTTCACAACTGTCTGTAACTTCTGCTCCAGGAGATTCAACACCCTCAAACAGACATACATGTGGGCAAAACAACAATATACATAAAATACAAATAAACGGTCATAGAATATTATTTTAAGATATGTTACTTTTGTTTATGCTCTGGAATATTTGTTTAATGATGTAAGATGTACTTGATTAAATAAAATTTACCTGTGGCCAGGAGGCTGTTAGCAACTAGCTGACAGGAAGTGGTAGGGAGGAGCCAAGTGGAGAAGGATTCTTAAGGAGGGGCAAGGAGAAGCTTGATTGGCTTTTTGAGATATGGAAGGAGGAAGCTACTTGCTATTCAGTCTCTGAAGAGAATTCCACCTTAAACCTTGAATCTTGAGTTATTTAAAGAGACAGAGATTTAGTTAAGATCCTTTTGTAGCTTTGAAAAAGAGTCATTGCTTGAGGGAACAGAATTCCCTCAGGCTTCAGTTCTAACCAAGGCAGGCTTGTGGAGTTGCTGATTCTAAAAGCCCCAGATTAAAAGGCAGCAAAAAGTTAAAGAGGACAACTGGTGTACAACATGGGTCACCAAAATGTTATGTGAAGTTTTACTCTTTTGACTTTTGTGAGGGCCCACCACCCAGCTCCCAAATAAGTCACACACAGAGGCTTATTCTTAGTTATAAATGCCTGGCTTTAGCTTGGATTGTTTCTTGCCAGTTTTTCTTATATTATCCCAGACTACCTTTTGCCTCGGGGCTTTCCCCTTTTCTTCAGTACTTCTTACTTTTGATTTGGCAGGCTGAGTGGCTGGCCCCTGACATCTTCTTCCCTTTGTTTCTCCTCTTCCTTGGTTATCCTTCTATACTCTCTCCCTGCCTGCCTCTCCTATCCTTGCTCCTGCCTATTGGTCGTTCAGATCTTTATTAGGACATCAGGTGTCTTACACAGGCAAAGTTATCACAGCCTCACAGAGTTAAACGACTGCTGCATAATCAAAAGTCACACCCTTAAAGTAATATTCGCCAACAATAAATGATTTTTAACAAAAAATAAACTGAAGGCCATTAGGAAAACTTAGCAAATAAACCTGCTTGCTACCAAGTCCCTGGGACTCACAAGGTAGATAAAGGGAAAACCAAATCTCACAAATCATCCTGCCTGCTCTCCACATTTGTACTATGCACACCGACACACACACACACACACACACACACACACACACACACACACACACGAATGAACAAATTAATGAGCAAATAGCTGTTTTGTTCTTAAAGTTGGTATCTGCAACTCACAGCCTGGGCTACATGTCTCAAAACAAAAAGGGGGTAGTGAGAACTATATATAAATTCATTTCAATAAGGCTGTTTTGAAAAACTCCAAGGGTTTTCCTCACTTATGGCTGATCTAGAAGAAAAAAGTGATATATAGTCTAGTAAAATGCCTATTCATCTTAGTTCCCACTCCCATTTATAATTCCCTTTAAGTATTTCCACTGTCCAAACACCAGAAACATCGTCACAGTATAAATTCTTTCTCTGACAGGATATGAACCAGTTTCTGGGTGACATCAGCTGGATCCACCGTTTCAAGGGCTACCTTCTTAGAATAACTATAATGTCAAATGGCATATGGTATAGACTAAATTTAAAATGTTGTCTTTGTTATTATTATAGTATGTTTATATAAATTCAAGTGTCAAAGTACTCACAGAGTGCAGAAAGGACAACAGATCCTCTGGCTCAGAATTATATCCCTGTGGTCAGAGTGGTAGGAAATCAAACTTCCATCCTCTACAAAAGCAGTCTGCATTCAACCAGAGTCATTTCTCCAACCCTATTATTGTTACTTTGGTGATTACTTAAGATAGAGTAAAAAGTTCAAATTAGGTTTAGTCTATGTTTAGTTTAAAAAATAAAGACATATGCTTAATACTATATATAGTTTAATATCTAGATAAAAGGTTAGGATGTGAAATTGCTCCAAATGTGTAATTTTTCTAGTAATGGTATATACCTAGTGTGTGTTGCCTTGGGAAAGGAAGAAGAAAAACAGGGAGGAAAAGAAAAAACCCAGCAACACTCACACCCGGGTCACTAACAACATACCTCACTATTTTCTTACTCAACATCACCGATCACTATCAACATACTTATTTTCTTAACTAACGACTCAACACCTTTTGATGTAGAAATGTTCAGTGAAATAATAACCTGGCCAGGTAGACCACAAAAAGAATCAATCTTTAAGGAAAGAGCAGGGTTGGGGGCTGATGAGGTAGCTCATCAAGTAATGAATGATGTTTGCTGCCAAGCTTTAGTCTGAGCTCCGTCTTAACGATTACTAAAAATTCACAATACTTAAAGATCACTAACTGCTTCTTCATGTTTGCAAAACTAGACAATGTATGCAGCTATTAAAGTACCTATAGTTCTCTTTAAAATACTTAAACTATTTTAAAGTGAAAAAATGGTTTTGTTTTCTGAACTAAAATTTCCTTTAGTTTGCAAATGTGAATGTATATAAAGTGAAACATACTTAAATCCAGAAGTGATCTCGAGATAAAGAAAAATCACATTTATGAGTGGAGGTAAACCTGGGAAGAGGCGTTGGGGAATGGGATGGTCAATATGATCAAAATACATACTGTATGCATATATGGAAATTTAAGAAAATGAATAAATTATTAAAAAGAAATCTGCACACTTAAACTCAGAGGTTATCCAACAGAAGAAAGTTCAAAGAAAAATTCTGTTAATAGAAAATATTTCAGAAACCTTTAGACTTAGCTTACCTTGGAAGAAAAGTTAAAGTGCTTTTCTTTCTGAAGAGTGCATATCAGAGTCAATGTCACTGGAAGTAGTGTGGCAGCTTAAAGGTCTAAGTCAAAGTCTTGAAATATTACACTTAACTGTTTCACTAAACTGATGGAAACAATAGGTTTGAAATAAGTTTCAATCTAGGCCCCCAAAACTCATAATATCTTTGCTACTATGGTTTTACTACTTACTACATAAAGTGTCCCACCACAAAAGTCAATAGTTTGGGGACATTATTTTGTTCTGTTTTAAATCAAACATCAATCTGAGGATGCAGCTAAGTGATGTGTGTGCGAACTAAAACCCTTGCTATACTACTTCCTGACCCTTTTTCAGACAGATCACAGTGTTCTCATAGCTAATTAAAATTTAGATGAAGTTGTCAACTTTCTTTAGTTTATCAAGCAAAACCTCCCCACTTCTAACTTGTCATAAAGATGATGAACCGCCAATTAAACAGAGGCAGAAGAACCTCAATTTTCCAATTTGCCTGAGCTGTAGCCTAAGACCCAGCGCAAATACAAGCAAACAACAAAATAAAACAAACCAGCTACAAATACATTATTAACAGTCTATAGAGTTTACAGATAGATAATGTATGTTTCCAAAAAACTGAAGATACTGGCCCCTCCTCCAGCAGTCATCAACAGTCAATAGTTCTTGATGGAGGATTAGGCCCTTATTTATGCCTAGTGTCTAAGCAGAGGAAGATGTTGGATTTCCTGAAAACTAGAGTTACTCATGGTTGTTACTGTTAACTGAACTCAGGTCCTCTTCAAATGTAAAATGTGCTCTTAACTGTGGAACCATCTCTCCAACACCACAATTTTCTTTTTCTTACACAACCAATTTGCTAATGCAGAATCTGGAAATGACAGTCAATTCCTCAATTTTTTCATCTAGAGCTTTGAAAGGGGGTTCTGAGAGGATACTTAACAAGAAAGTATGAGGATCTCAGTCAGAACCCCCAGCACATGTCAAAAGCTAGGCACAGTCGGGCAGTGGTGGCTCAAACCTTTAATCCCAGCACTAGGGAGGCAGAGGCAGGCAGATCTCAGTGAGTTCAAGGCCAGCCTGGTGTACAAAGCAAGTTCCAGGAAAAGCAGGACTGTTACAGAGAAACCCTATCTGGGGGTGGGGACGGGACACCCAAAACAACAACAAAGAGCTAGGCACAGCATACCTCATGATTGTAATGCCAAGGAGAAGGTGTAGATTGTAGGCTCCCTGGGCCTTGTTAGCTAGACTTTCTGGTCAATCATTGAGCTCTAACTTCGGCGAAAAAATAGGTAAGACCTCTAGAGAAACAATGGAGGAATGCATCACTGTCAGTATCTAGCTTCCATATGCATAAGACAAGGACAGATACACACGGTTTCTCTCTCTCTCTCTCTCTCTCTCTCTCTCTCTCTCTCTCTCTCTCTCTCTCTCTCTCTCTCGTTTTTTTCTAGACAGGTTTCTCTGTAGCTTTGGAGTCTGAACTGGAACTAACTCCAGGCTGGCCTCGAACTCACAGGGATCTATCTGCCCGCCTCTGCCTCCCAAGTGCTGGGATTAAGGACGTGCACCACCAACCACCTGGTTCATGCACACTTTCTTAAATAACTTCCTAAGGAATACTTTTGTGTTGTTAAAACAAAAATTTCCTTTTCTTAGGATTTAATAAAAAGTTACTGTTTAGCTCTTGATTTCCATCTGTACAATAATTTTATACAATTTTTAACATACATACAAAGTAAGGAGTCCAGAGGATCAAAGCCAGCCTGATCTAAATACAGTTCCAGGGCTACATAGAGATCCTATGGGGGAAAAATTATGTAGTATCAAGTTAGACCAGTTTATCAACTTTAGAAACCCTTTCTGTTATGAGCCAGGTATCAAACAAGACGTTACAGATAGCACTCAACTGTAATCTCAGTAGTCAAGAGAGGCCAAAGCAGAACTGTGAATTCAAGATCATTATGACTATCACAGTGAGTCCCTATCAAAATGGAAACCAGCAATCAAAAAGTTCCACCTTCATCTGAAACATGTCTAAGAAAAAACAATCTCTAAGTGAAACAAATAAAAGATGCTCCATCACATTAATTTCTCCCTTTTTATTTATTCCCTTGTTCCCTATTTGAGAAACCTAATAAGATGTTAACATACAATAAGCTTCCACAAAACATCTCAGAATGCACTCATTATTGTGAGACTTGATTGTGAAAAGCACCAGGATAAATGCTTCATTTAACCACAGGATTCTGAGACTTTCTCCATAGCACATATGAACAAGCTTTTAATTTTCACAACCATTTTATCCTCTTTAAACACCACAGGAAACAAGGAAAGCTGTCAAACCACATATCATGTCTATTTTGCATGGGGAAAATATTTTTAATTAAAAAGTATAGTATTGACAGGAATAGTGCTTTAAATCTAGCACTGAGGAGGCAGTGGTAGCTGTCAGTTCGAGGCCAACCTTCTACATAGCGAGTTGAAGGACAGCCAAAGCTATGTAGAGACCTGCCTCAAATAAAATAAAATAAAACAATGTAGTATTGCTTAGTCTAGCTCATAAAATTACTAACTGTCCAAGCTGTTACCCAGGGCTCTTTCCTCTCCATCGATCAAGGAAAAGCAGAAAAATCTTCAAAGAAATTTCTTATAATATTTTACCTTTTATGATTATGTAAATAATACACCTATTCAGCTGTCTAAATATATATGTAACATTGGACGAATATTTATATGGAAAAATGCATATAATAAATATATGGAGAAAGTATTACATAACTGTGTTCCAATAAAGATCTATTTACCATGTAACTTTCAGAATATAAACTTAGGAACAAAGGAGATCTATTTCTATTTTGTCAACAAAGAATTATGAATGCAAAAATAGGAGGGTCCCATAGACCCTCACCATAAAAACTCAGTACAATATAAATATAAGCCCTTTCGTGTTTGGGTAAAAGAACATAGTGAGTGCTAAGCTGCCAGATGTATCTAAAATGATAATCGTTAAGTATTATCCCTAAATAATCTCAAATATAAAGGTAACATTTAATTCTAATCAATGATGTCCCCACCAAATTAAAACGTCAAGGGTATTAGAGCCACACAGGACTCTGACTACCTACCACCCATTCAACTTAGTTTTCCAAGAAATGATTTATTAATTTCTTTTTGTTTTGTTTTTTTGAGACATGGTTTCATTGTGTAGCTCTGGTTGTTCTGGAACTCACCGAGATCTAATCGCCTCTGCTTCCCCAGTGCTGGGATTAGAGTCATACGTCACCACTGCCCAGTCAAAAGTAGAATTTCTAATCAGAGTAAGAGTAACCTTACTCAATATATTCTTTATGGCTAACTGGTTATTCATGGAGTATAACAAAATTTAAGTTAAAATTTTGCTTCAAAATCATAGAAAAAAACTAAGATCTAAAGATAAAAGCTAAAATTCAGTCACCATTCTTCAACAAAAAGATCTTCACACCGGATGTCATCCTTTAGTTTTCTTTCTCAAACATCAATGTCTTTTTTTTTTTTTTTTTGGCCAACTTTTTTAGTTTCCATCAGAATCCTGTAAGTTTCCTAAAACCAAAATCCATCCACGTCATCAAGTTTCTAGTGTGTTAAATCAAGGGAAGGTAGTATTGGGAGTCAAGACCTCTATTACAGTAATGACTTTTAACTTTAATAATCTTTAACAAGGAAGTCACCTGACATGTCTCTTTTTCTTATTTGCTTTTTTTTTGTTTTGTTTTGTTTTGTTTTGGAGACAGGGTTTCTCTGTGGCTTTGGAGCCTGTCCTGGAACTAGCTCCGTAGACCAGGCTGGTCTCGAACTCACAGAGATCTGCCTACCTCTGCCTCCCTAGTGCAGGGATCAAAGGCGTGCGCCACCACCACCCGGCTCTTTTTCTTATTTGTAAATGACAAATTTGTGCTTGTCCCCAATCTTTTCTCTAAAATTCTCCAGGACATAAATATTATACCTAGACCATTCTTTCTTCTAATTCTATGTCTGTCACTCTCATTCAAGGTCTTATCTGAAGCAAGGCTATAGCAATGACCCCTCTGTCTTATACTACATTTAGTTTTATACTACCAGAAAGTCACCAATTGATCCAACTAACTTTACTATCTTTTTAAAATAAAATAGACATAGGTAAAACCTTACATATTTAATACCATCTATTATCCATGAAGAAATTAAGTTTGACATTTCTAGACTAATATGGCTATTGATTTCTGTACAATGACAAGACCACAGATAGCTTTTTACTGATAACCAATACAACAGTCTCACTCTGAGTTCCCTATCCTTAGAACTGACCCATTTTATCTCTTATTGAAATTATGCAATATCCTTGACCCAAAGTCAATTTGTGTCTCTGTTCCAATCTTTTTCATCTTAGTCCAAAGTAAATCACTCCTCCCCATCCAAGGGTCCAGTATTATTGCCCATAATATGTAAATTCCTACTAGAGGTTGTAGTACACACACTTTTAATTCAGGAGGCAGTGGCAGGTGGATCTCTGCTGGTTCAAGGTTAACCTGGTCTATATAGAGAGTTCCAAGAGAGCCGGAGCAAAATATAGATCCTGACTCAAATAACAAAAACAAAACGAAAAACCAAACAACTACTACTTTATAAATGCCCATAATATATACCTGGTACTAGGCACACAATGTCTAATAAATGCTTCCTTTTTTACTACCATGATGGAGATGATAAAAATTAATAAAACCCAATACTCTTTAAAGACAAGAACCAAACTTTTCATTCTCATGTGTCATCATTCCTTACTTCCAAAGTGTTTCCATGCCCTTTTGAGGCAAAATTAATATGGATAACTAATCCAAAAAAGCTAGTCTCCAAATAATAAGAATCCACTGAAAGTTATTATTATTATTCTCTGCTCGGAGAATTCTGAACTCTTCTAGAATAAACATTGTGACTAACTTCAGGATGACATATTCGTAATGACTATTAAGGTAACTCCTCTGATCAAAGGGATGAGATAAAGCTTATGCATCATTCTGAATGAAAGCCACCATCCTGCAAGGAATGTAGAAGCAGTTCCAGGCTATTCCCTTCCATAAAGTTCATCAGTCAATCTTATTCATTGAATTAGAGATATTTGCTATCGATGGTATAATAATAGGACTTGCAGGGTAAGGATAAGGAAGGAGGATCAGGAGTTCAAGATCATCCTTAGCAACATAGTTTACTTGAAGGTTAGTCTCAAATTTTTAAAGAAAGAAATTATAGGGCTGGGTGTGGTGGCAGACAAATTTAATCCAAGCACTTGAAGGGAGAGGTAGGGAGACCTCTGGGAGTTTGAGGTAGGCTGATCACCATAGCAAATTCCACACCAATCAGAGCTGACTGATGCCATTTCAAAAAAAAATTTTTTTTCTATTTTTTTTTAAATTTTTTTAATGATTTATTTAACTTCATTCTATGAGCACTGGTGTGAAGGTGTCAGAGATCTTGTGGGACTGCATTTTCAGACAGTTGTGAGCTGCCATGTGGGTGCTGGGAATTGAACCCGGGTCCTCTGGAAGAGCAATCAGTGCTCTTAACAGCTGAGCCATATCTCCAGCCCCCTCAAAAAAAAAAATAATTTAAGACATTTGATGAACTAATACTCTAGCATGGTGTACTTAGAGCAAACCTCAGAAACATTTTTTAAACACTGTTTTAGACATTTATGGAAATAACCCATATTTAACACAATATAAAACTATGGGGGGGGGGGAGCTCACACACAAGCAAGCGCAAGCACACAAGCAAGCGTTCAGTGGTTAAAAGTATGTGCTGCTCTTCCAGAGGACCCAGGTTTAATTCCCAGTACCTATATGTCAGTTTACAACTATCTGCAACTCCAATTCTAGGAAACCAGACACTGTCTGGAATCTGAACTCCACAGGTACATGTGCGATATAGACATACAACTACATGTGTGGCACAGACATCTGTTGATGGAGGTGGGTCTTGTATCTATTTGTTGCTTTCATTGGTTAATTAATAAAGAAACTGCTTGGCCCTCTGATAGGGTAGAATTTAGATAGGCGGAGTAAACAAAACAGAATGCTGGAAGAAAGAAGCTGAGTCAGTGAGTCGCCATGATTCTCCCACTCCAGACAGATGCAGGTTAAGATCTTCCCTGGTAAGCCACCTCGTGGGCTACACAGATTATTAGAAATGGGTTAGATCAATATGTAAGAGCTAGCCAATAAGAGGATGAAACTAATGGGCCAGGCAGTGTTTAAAAGAATACAGTTTCCGTGTAATTATTTCGGGTAAAGCTAGCCGGGTGGCGGGACGCAGCCTGCCGCTCATATTACAACAATCTGTACAGTAAAAACACTCAATGATATAAAATATTTAAAAAAAAAAACCATAAAAACTATAGTAACAGATGAGGTGGCACATGTGTTTAATCCCCATACCAGGACAGACAACTACAGAGACACTGTCTCAAAAAACAAAACAAAATGCAAAATCATACATATAATATACACATACACAATTCATCACTGGGATTATACATTTACCTAAAAAATTTCCATGTCACATTGTATCTCAACTCTATAATAAATGAAGGACCCACTTCTTGACAGGTTATCATTTACAATAAAGTCTTAAGTATTCTCAACATGGAGAACAATCAACTATACTGAGCAAATTTTCTACTTACCCTTACAAGCCAAATTACTCCTGTGAATGTTTGACAGTATCTGCATATGAATTTCATATACACATGGTCAGAAACAAATGAATGTTAAGCAAGTTTCATCCTGTTTTCATCTTACATAGGCCTGTCCTCCCAGTTTTCTGAATAAGGATCTTGCAAAATCCACTATAGACAGGGTGTGCCGAAAGAATACTTGGAAAAGAAAAATCTCCTGGGAGAGTGCCAGTTTAAAAAGAATACTATTTTCATCTAACTGGACATTTATATAAACCCTGGACTGGGAGGAAGGAAGCTTCTTTACCCCAGACTAAAACTTCTAAAAGGCAAATAAGTCAACGAAGAAGTCAACTATGCTTACTTCATGCATCTGAAAAGCAGATATCAAGTTGTGTTGATATGGACAGATCAAATGGCTTTACATACTTTATTTGTTCTACATATATCAATTTTACAATGTCACGGCTTTACTTTTATTTCTATGGCATTTTTCAGTAACAGGGACTCAAACCTAAGGGCCTTAAGTTTCTAACTTTTATTTATTTGTTTTTTGTTTGTTTGTTTGTTTTGCAAGACAGGGTTTTATTGTGTTAACAACCTTGGTTGTCCTGGAACTTGCTCTGAAGGTCTCAAACTCACAGAGATCAACCTGCCTCTGCCTCCTGGGATGAAAAGTGTATGCCACCACCAACAAGGGCCTCAGATTTCTATCGGACTTTTAAAAAGTTACCATTTTGCAGGGGGGGGCACAACACTTGGGGCGCTCATTACTGTTTAAAGTGAGGGTGGGTCTGGAGTTGGCAGCCCAGCAGGGCTACATAAACAAAAAACAACAAAAGGTGGAGGGAAGCTAGACAGAGATAGCTCAGCCATTAAAGAATGACCACTGCTGCTGCAAAGGACCCAAGCTGGGTTCCCAGCCTGCACATCAGGCTGCTCATAACTGCCTATAACTCCAGATCCAGGGAATCCAATAACCTAATCTATTCTCTGCAGGAACTATATGTACCATGTGCACATACCCACACACATACAGAGTTTTATTATATGTACTTACCAATAAATACAAGACAGAAAGGAAATTGTTTTATCATTTTGTTTTTGGGGGAAGGGAAAGATTAAATGATAGTTTTCATTAGGGAGATTATTTTATCAAATATTATTATTCCAACAAGCAGTTTTACTAAGTGAAAAGGATTTTCATCTGGAACAAGATCTTTGTCTTTATTCTTATTATACCCCATCCTTCTCTTCCACTCAAAACAGCATAATCTTACGAACCGGTATTTTTCATTTCTGCAGGTGAACACACACCTACACTAAACAGTTACTGCAAGCACACATACAGAGCACCACCAGGCTGGCTGCCTCTTGAGAGAAACAAGAGGCCTCCAGCTCTGTCACTGACTCCCTGAAGCTCAGGCTGACTCCCTATTAAAATATAAGTGTTGAGAGTTAAGTAACCAGGCCCCTCAACACACACAACAAAATGCAAGAATATCTCTGTTGGAACAGTGCAGACAGTCTTTCCCAGACAAGGAGGTATGACCCAATAATTACAAAACAAGTTAACAATAATGAAAAAGGTGCAATCTCTAAGTGTTAAGTAAGGAACTCAAGCCTAGAAAGAATTAATTCTCAACAGCAGTTGATAATTCTTTTTACTATGCTATGCACTCTTGAGGAATAATTTCGCAAATTCTAAGAAAATAAAACTCTATTCCATCAATCCTATTTTCTGATGCTTGCAAAACAAGCTAACAAAAATAAAGCATCAGATGTTGACAATAAACCTAACTTCGGCACTGAAATGACAGAAATGCAAACTAAGCAATGAAAACCAATCAGGATACTCTTCAATGTTCCTCCATACCTTTCAAGTTCTTGTAGTAACTAGATTTGCAAGAAAAAGCTTTCTTTCTTGAGACAGGGTCTCTCTACATCAGTGGTCCTCAACCTATGGGTCCTGACCCCTCTGGGGTCACGCTATCCTTTCCACAGGAGTTACCTAAGGCCACTGTAAAACAAAGATATATTACAATTCATAAGAGCAGCTACATCTGCAGCAGTTAATGCCCCAAATTCTGGCTTAACTTTCTTCAAAATCCCACAAGCATTATGAAATTTTCCCTATTTACTATTAAGAAATAAAAAGGTAGTTCCACTGCACCCAGAATTATCCAAAATTAAAGAAAGTCCTTCACTGCCATTGAATTATTACATACCAGCAAGTTTATTTTGAAGAAACTGATTTGAAATAGGCTTTAGAAGGCTACTACACAAATAGAACACAGGTTAGCATAAAATTAAGCCCAAAACTAAAGCATGAAACAAGAAAGAAAAACAACATGAACCCAGGAAAGAAGTTTTTGAAAGGCTACTCATTCCTTTGGCCTGGGGAAGTAGTTCAGTTGGGAGTGTGTACTTATCCCTAATGCGCAAAGTCCTGTTTACTATCAGAAACTTATAAGGCACAGTAGCAATCACATGTTATCTCAGTACTCAGGGTAGAAGGAGGAGGACCCTATCTCCCCAGCCCCGCAAAAAGTATAATCCCTCATCAGGCAGCAGTGGCGCACACCTTTAACCCCAGCACTCAGGAGGAAGAGGCAGGTGGATCTCTGTGAGTTCGAGGCTAGCCTGTTCTACAAGAGCTAGTTCTAGGACAGGCTCCAAAACTACAGAGAAACCCTGTCTCGAAAAAAAAAATAAAACAAAACCCACAAAAAACAACAACAAAAAAAAATTGGGTTGGAGAAATGGCTCAGTGGTTAAGAGCCTGTTCTACAAAACCAGTTTCAGGACACCCAGAGCTTTTAAACAGAGAAAAACTGTCTCAAAGGCCAAAATATAAAAAGTAAAGATAGATTAATTCACCTTCAAGTAAGCTTAAGTATATGAATGTAGGGGGGAAAAAAAGTGAGCTGGGTGGTGTGGGTGATGATGGCACACGCCTTTAATCCCAAGCACTTAGGAAGCAGAAGCAGGCAGATATCTGAGTAAATTCCAGGACAGCCAGGGCTGCATAATTAACTTTGCTGAATATAAATAAATAAATAAATAAATAAATAAATAAATAAATAAACAAACAAAGAAAGAAAACAAAACAAAAAATACATCTAGCCGAGTATGGTGGTACACACCTTTAATCCTCAGAAAACTAAAGCAGGATGATTTTTAATAAAGGCCAACCAAAAGTGCATATTACAACTGATTTCACAAAACAAAAACAAGAGCTAAGAGTCAACTCAGTGGTTAAGAGTACTTGCTGTTCTTGCAAAGAACCAAGTTTTGTTTCCCAGTACACACACAGCAATTCATAACAGTCTGTAACTCCTATTCCAGGGAATTCCACACTATCATCTTCTGACCTCCAAAGGCAGCAGGCACATACATGGTTCACATGCAATTTGGGGATATGGGGTTAAGACAGGTTTCTCTGTGTAGCCTTGGCTGTCCTGGAATTTACTCTGCTGGCTTTGAACTCAGATATTAAGAACTCAAATTAAGACAAAACAAAAATTGAATCTTATACACACACACACTTGTGTACGCATACACCGTGCTTAAAGAACAGAATCAAGAAGTTAAAAGTGGACTAAAGAAAAGGGCAATGTTTAGAATATTCTGAAGCATTTTCTAGTTAGTTCTTAGAATATGATACTGTGAACTACATATTGGTCTTTTGTCTCCTGGCACCAAACTACTAGAAAGAATCCTTGGGGGCTCTCCAAAGTGATAATCTTTTTCAATGGTTGAACTGATGGCTGGCATCCAGAAGTAACTTGCAGATGGGAGCTAGTCACCAGAAAGACAAAGGTGGGCTTAGACCACTGATATTTTTGGTCCTACCCACAAAACAGAAGTGAAAGGTAATTATAATTTCAGATCTATCTAGCCAAACTTCACAATAAAAATCAAAAAGGACAGAATCTAGAACGTCAAGATAGTTGCACACATTAAGGGGTTTCTAGAGAATAGAATGTGGAGTAAAGACACTGAATCTCTGCACCTCCCTTCCTCATCTCACCCATATGCATGTATTCACCTGTTTTCTTTTTAATAACAACAAAAAATGACAAATATTAAGACAGTGCTTCTGCATACTGAGTTGCTAAAGCAAATCAATCAAATATGAGAACCAAATTTTAAGAATATTAATTTATAGCCAAGTAGTCAGAAGCACAGATAAAACAATCTGGGGTTAGCAATTGGTTTTCTGAAGTAGTACTGGGGGGCAATCTCGAAGACTATATTCTCCTACTGTGAGATCTGGCACAATTACCTCTAGAAATATCAGAATTAAAATTAAATTACAAGACAACCAGCTGCTATCCACTACAAGTGACTACTTCCTTGTTGAGGGGGGAAATTAAAACTATTCATATTCATGGTCATGGATGCCTTCTCTAGGTTGACTGTTAAAGACAGTTGAAAGCAGAAGGGAAACAAGTTTGCTTTTCTAACACAAAATAGCAGACCAGGTAAGGAAGTTGAAAGTGCAATGTAAAGCACTGTTAAATTTCAACCAAGTTAACTAAATCATCACTTGTCCCAACTTCCTAAAAGCAACAAAATGTCAAGTTACACATTAAGGCTTAAATCGTTCTATAGTTACAAAAAAATCTACTCAGTTATGTTTTCTAGTTTCTTTTCATAAGATTTAAAAACTTTTAGCACACAGCAACATATTATAGCAGAAATGCCTTCCATTTTTCCACTTCAAGTATATGCATTTACTTACCTTAAACTAGGAAAAGATTAATGCAACCTAGTGGTCAACATACAAAGATTATATTCTTTACAAAATGAGGATTTAATTAAATCTTGCCCCACTATTTTACAAGAATGACTGCATCATCATGGGTTCTACTCACAGGGGTACATGGCATTGCTCAGGATCGGCTCGAGTCAGCTCTTCCTCTTCAATATCGGACTCCCCTCCTGAACTACTGTCCGTGACATCTGAATCAAATGCTTGTTCACTGCACCTCAGATTGGCTATGCCACTAGCTGTAAATCTCTCCAATTCTTCTGAAATTGAATCACTTTTCAAGAAGTTGCTAAGTCCCTCTGAAGTGGTAGTCTCACTGGCAGCTTTTCTCAAGGCCGCTTCAGCCTTTCGGGTCAACATCAACTGGCTCCGGGACCTCAGGGATTCCAAGTTTGGCAGTTTACTCAATGTCTTTTCCAAAAACCCACCCAGTTGGTGCTGTAAATGCCTCTCCACCTGCTTGGCTTGCACAACCTGTAATCGCTTCTGTAACCTGCGGGCACGGATCTCAATATCAGCCTGCCGCCTTAGCAGAGCTGTTATCCTTGTGTCAGAGTCTAAAGCACTAAAATGAATGGAAGACAGAGGAGACTTTTTGACCTCTAACTTAACATTTGTCAGGTTAGAGCTGGAGTCTGTACTAGGTGATAACCTACTGCTTCCTTGAAGTGCCGGCTGTTCCATGGAATTGACAGAAGATTTGTTTGCAGTACTATTATTGCTGTATAGAGTTGTGTGTTCTATATCAAGGCTTCTATGTGGAAGAGTGCAATTGGTCATACCCCCCTTCAAGTTCCCAGAGTCAAATGCCCCCACTTCACCTCCCTGCAGAGCAGATGAAGTGAGAGACCGTTTTCCCCCATTGAGGGAACTGGAATTGTCATGATCCGAATGTGTTGAACTTTTAGTCAATTTCTTAGCCAACCCATTTACAGGCGCTTGTGGCAGAGCTGTCTGACCACTTGTATTCATGGTTCTAAGGTTTTCTAAGGAAAACTCCAAAACTGGCTGTCTCCCCAACAGCTCAGCTCGGAGTTCATAGGACTGAGATAAAAGAGGATGAGATTTAAGGACTGTCTGCTTGCTGAAAACCCCTTGTAATTTCAAAGACTCCTTTGCAGGAACAGATGTTACATCAGAGCAGAGATAAGATGCCACCAATGGTTGCAGCTTTCCCAAGTCTTCCTTGGTAGGATTATTTCGGAAGTCTAGACCGGAATCCTCTGCAGCAATGGCTTTTCTTTTGGTTCCGTTGGCAGAAATAAGGATATTGGCGTTGCCGTTATTCTCGGCACTGCTAGGGGACAAGGTGGAGGATGGGGGAGCCAGTTTGAACCGGATGTGGTGTGCTTCAGCTGCTGCGTCAGTGAGAGCGGGCGCCATCGCAGCCATTCAGCACAGAGAGACAGGAAGTCCAGCCTCTTCCAGTGCTGAGGCCAGCTCCACGGCCCCTTACTGCCTCCCCTGAGAACAGACTGAAAGAGAGAGAGAAAAAAAAAACAGAAGTCAGAAATACAAGGACATTCAAAAACAACACACATTTTCAACAGAAGCACCACTTGAGGCTATCATCCAAACTCTGTCTCCAAAAAACGAGAATTAACTATGAAACCATTCTGGAGTCTTCATATGTCTTTCACTTGGGGTAGGAGAGGAACACAATCCTTTCACAAGAAAATAATTTAACCCTTTGGGCCACTTGTTAACTACAGGTTGAATATTGTCAAAATAAAAGTCTCATTCTGAAATAATCACAGATGCTTACAATTATCTTCATTTAAAAAGAAAACCTCTTTGTCAGGTAGTGGTGGCACATGCCTTCAATCCCAGCACTCTGGGGGCAGAGGCAAGAAGATCTGAGCTACAGATGATCTACAGCCTGAACTACAGCATGAGTTCTACGACAGCCAGGGCTACACAGAGAAACAATGCCTTGAAAAACCAAAAAGGGGATGGGGGCAGGAAGAAAAGGAAAAATCTCTTTAAATGTTAAATTATTAGATTTAATGACCATATAAGAAGAATACCCAGTAATAGGAGAAAAGAAAATTTCTTATTCTCATTAAAAAAAAAAGTTATCCAAGTCTTAAGGATCTGTGTTATTTTTCTGCCTGGGAATCTAGCTTTCATAAACTTCCTCACAAATTTACATTGTTATTACCAAGCTAACTACAACATGATGTAACATCAATTTGCTTCATTTTCTTTTCTTTCAGATAGCACATAGTATCTTTTCTACTGGGCTATTTCTCAGCGCAAATCTGTGTCTTCAAATTAATAGTCCAACATAACTCCGTCTCCTTTACCCAAAAACACTTCAAAAGAAATTACACTCTTCACTTCTCTAGAATAGCTTCCATCACCACTGCACTCCAGGAGAGTTAACCAGTAATGCCATTATCAAATTATTATTAAATCAACAGTCCCATTCTGACTTTCTTCTAAGCATTAATTAGACAGTGTTAACTTTCTTGAAATTTCCTTTCCTGATATCCTTGGCATTGTAATTCTAACCTCTTCTTCCTTTTGAACCTCTTAAAATGTTGGTACTGCCCAAGATTTTTCTTTTGTCTTCTCCCTGAATTCACTTCCTTAGCAACAACTACTAGTATAAGAACCACTTACTCTTAGAAAAAAAATTCTGAGCTGCACTCATCAACTTTCTAATCCTCTCATCCTTGGAAGTTCAGAATTCACTTTCTTCTTTCAATGAACTTTTTCCTTTCTTGTCCTAGCTCATTTTCTTAATGACATACCTCAATTAACTGCTGCTTCTTCATTCCCGATTCATCTATCTGGGTCTGGAAGCAAAAGGAAACCTATATAAAGGGCTACATCAGCTACCCCTAAAAGCACAATCTGTACTGCTGAAGATCTCAAAATACATGTCCCGCCCCTCAATTATTTGGTTGCTGTTGCTGGTGGTGGTGTATGTGTATACTGGTGCTTGTAGGCACACTTATGCCTACAGTGTGAGTGTAGCCCATTAGAAAACTTTTATCAATTGGCTGTCTCCTTCCACAGTAGATTCTAGACACCGAATTCAGGTCATCAGACCTGCAAGTGCACTTTTACCTACTGAGCTGTCTCACCAGCCTTGAAAGACCATTTTGAAGGCCAATCTTTCCACAGTAATACTAAAACATCATCTGTCTTTAAAAAAAAAAAAAAGAATATAATGGGGAATAGAGATGGCAGTTAAGAAGAGTAATGTCTGCTCTTCTAGAGGACCGAGGTTCAATTACTAGCACTCACATGGCATCTCACAATTGCAACTCAAGCACCCAGGGGTTTGACACCCTCATAAACAGACATACACAGGCAAAATACCAACACACACTAAAAATCATTAAAAAATAATAATTTATTTTTATATTTATTTTTGGATGGGGGTGTGTGTGCATACTACAGCACACCTATAGACGTCAGAGGGCAATGTGCAGGATTTGGTTCTCTCATTGTACCACGTAGGACCAAGCAATGGCATGCAGGACATTAAGTGCCTTAAGCTCATTGAGCCATCTCTACTGGCCCTGCCCTTTACAGACTGTGTTAAACATTTGCAATCAGAGTCCAAAAACAAAGATAAGTGAAACTGCTGGTATTTTAGAACAAATCAAGACAATAGCAATAGCACCAAACAATTCAAGTAGTCACACTATTCCTCGTTTGTAGCTTAAAAAATAATGCGATCTACATTTAAGATGTTCTTGGGGCCGGTTAGATGGCTCAACAAGATGCCCACCACCAAACCTGACCATTTGTGTTTATAAGCAATTTCTTTAAGTAGTCCTGATTTCCACACATGCACTATAGCATGAGCCTATCTACACACAGTAACAAAATTAACTATCAGTAGATTTTTAAAAGATGTTCTTGATAGTTTTAAAACTAGTTTTAATTTTCCAGATAGTTACATCATTTACCTTTCCCTTCCTGCCCTCTAAACCCTCCCAAAAAAAAAAAAAAACCCTCCTTCCTCTTTTTTCAAAATTCATGGCCTTTTTATTTTTATTGTTACATTTATAAATATAACCGGCTCAGTCTACATGTTACTTTGTATACAGGGCTGACCATTTCGTATGGGGTAACAAATTGGTGTGGGCTCCCAGGATTTTATTAACTCTTGACTCCCAAGCGCATTTTTGATAGTCTGTGTTGAAAGGGAAAATATGTGTAAAAAATTTCAGCTTTATAAAATCTCAGGAAAAACTCTTTCCCATCTTAAAATCTTTATTTTTTGAATATTCTGTCTGCATGTATTATCTGTGCACCACAGTGTGTTACTGGTGCCTGAGGAATTCAGGAGAAGGCGCTGGATTTCCTAGAACTGGAGTTATGGATGGTAGTGAACCACTATATAAACACTGGAAATAGAACACCAATCCTCTGGAAGAGTTAAGAGTAATCTGTGCTCTTAACCACCAACGTGTAGTGATATTTTGTTTGTTTTATCAAACAAAGCTTGCCTGAAGATGAGAGTGCAAAGGTAAGCCACCAGAGGTCAGGCGGTGGTGGTTCACACCTTTAATCCTAGTACTGGGGTGTCCCAAACCTTTAATCCCAGCCCGGGGGGAAAAAACACTACAATTTAAAACTGTTTTCTTACTTTATTTTTAATGTATCAATTTTTAAAAAAAAAAAATTGTAATGGGCTTGTAAAACAAGGTATGACGGCACAAACCAGCAATCCCAGCACTTCATAAATGGAAGCAGGAGAATCAGAAGTTCAAGGCCAACCTCTATTACGTAGAAAGTCTAAGTTCAGTCACGATTTCAAAAGAATTTGCCTTAAAAACTAAAATTAATTTTTTAAAACTTTTTTTGTGTATGAGTGCTTTGCTTCATGGTAGGTGTACCACGGGCATGTCTATTCTCAGAAGTCATAATAGGACATCAGATTCCCTGGAACTGGAATTATAGCTGCTGTGAGGCACCATATAGGTGCAGGGGAACCTAATTCATGTCTGCTGCAGGAGCAAGGAGGGCCCTTAACCATAGACCCAACTCTCCAGCCACCAAAATTAGATTAAATTAAAAAAGAATGAGTAATGAGATGACCAAAGAATTTAAATTATTAACTATTCATATAAAGAAATATATGCAACATGGAATAATAATGCTATCTGTATTTACTGATATAAAAATGTTGTTAAACAAAAATAAGCACTACACAACTTAGAAGTCCATTTTGTTTTATAAGATAGGTAGTAAAATTTTGCCCTTTGTAATGTCTACATCATAAAAGAGTATTAATTATCAATAAAAGAGAGAGAAAATAAGAGAAAAAAGTTTTTGGAAGTCAAAAATACAAGTATAGCAAAACATGCACACTTTTCTTCCCTTTTTAAAATCAAGACATAGTCTCAACTATGTAACTATGACTGTCCTATAACTCACTGCGCACACCAGGCTGGCCTTGAACTCACATAAATCAGCCTACTTCTACCTCACAAGTGCTGGGATTAAAGGCATGTACCACTATACCCAGCAACCATAGTTCTTAAACTTAACAAACTGAGTGAAATGTTAATGAAAACAATCACAGCAATCTCAATCTTATAAATCCCCAAAAGCGCGACTTAACAATCCAAAACCAAAAGACAGCTCAGAGTTCATTCCTAGAACCAATGTAAAGGTGGAAGGAGAGAACCAACTCCACAAGATTGTCCTCTAACCTCCACATGCACAACGTGGATCACGTGTGCCCACAAGCCCCCCCAATATACAAATACAGTAACCTTTTTAATTAAAGGAGAAAAAGGAGATCAGAAATCCTTTAATAAACAAAACAAAGTCTGTTAAATTTGGGGCTGCAGAAATGACTTATTGGTCAAAAGTACTAGCTGCTCTTCCAGGACTTGAGTTTGATTCCCCACACCCACATCTCACAATCATCTAACTCTAGCTCCAGGAAATCCAATACCCTTTCTTCTGATCTCCACATGTATCCAAGTGAAGCAATAGACATACATGCAAGCAAAACATTCACACATACTTTAAGCGTATGATAAAGCACTTGTCTTCAAAGAAATCTAGGCATGTGGGCTGGAGAGGACCAGGGTTCAATTTCAAGCAACTACACAGCAAACAGCTCACAAATGCCTGTAACTCCAGTTCCAGTATATTTACGGCTGAGATTATATTTTCCAATTTATTGATGGAGTTAATAATCAAATTATATACACAGAATTCCAGTCTAATGTATGTTTAGTTTTAGCTAATCAAGTAGAATACAATCTGACAAGAACAGATGGCTCGGATGGGCACTGGGATGGGAGGCAGAAGCAGAGGCAGGCAGATCTCTATTCCAGGACAGTCAAGGCTATACAGTGAGACCCTGTCTCAGAAAAAAGCAACAACAAAGAACTGTGTAGTACCTGACTATGTAGTACCTGCTGACACTGATATAATTAATTTTGTGAATTGAGCTTGTAGATACAAAAGGATCACCAAAATCAAGGTATTTTAGCTATAGAAAGGAGAGCTGGATAATAGTTTCTCAATTCCAAAGCAATATTTTTAAAGACAGGAAGATGAAAATTCATTCAGAAAACATTTTGGGAGGGCTGACAAGATGGTTCAGACAATTAAGGAGTGAGCTTAAGCCTGACCACCTAAACTTGATCTCAGAACACACATGGTAAAAGTAGAGAACATAACTCCTATGGGTAATCCTCTGGTCTCTACTCAAAGACTGTGGTACACATGTACACAGACATATACAAGCATACATAAACACATGCAAAAAGTTTCAATTAAAAAACTTACAATTACTAATACCATGGACAGCATCGTTCTGAGGAACTAAGACTGGATGGTGTTAGTTACATGGTTCTGTGTTGTGTTGTGATTCTATTGCTCTTACTTGTGATAAAGTTCCAAAAGCAAACTAAAAATCAAGTGGCACTTGGAAAACAAAAAATATATGCCCGGAGGGCAATTTCTCAACCATAGCTTTACTAACATCGTGGATTGGAATTTTTTGGCATGGTGGGAATGAAGGACAATTCTATGCATTGCAGAATATCTGACAGAATCTCCAATTTAATAGATGCCAGTAGTACAAGTGCACCAATGACAGCAAAGCAAAACCACAACTCCCTAAGAACTTTTAGCTAGACGTGAAGTTTTCTCTTCCTAGAACCTACATATAAATACTTCATTTTTATTCCTTTTATGACCCTAGTCAGCAACTCAGGTGAAGAAAACTTACCTGTAAACATGTATTCCAAGGGGAAAAAAGAAAAAAAAAAAAAAAAAAAACAAGAAAAAAACATGCACTTGAAGAGACCCAAGCAGAAGGCTTAAGGCCACCTGGCTAGCCATTGAGGCAAGTATTACAATCAACCAAACTTATACTGAAAATAAAAGCAAAAATCAAATAAGAAAATCCTACTGTCCCTAACAGGACTTCTACTAATGGAATTTTCAACATTACTTTATTTAAAAAAAAATAAAGCTAAAAAGAACACTTTTTAAGCACAGGAAGGTTAAAAAAGCATATATAAAGCTGGCAAGATTTTGGCTGAGCTCTAAATCTAAACAACGTTAAAAGTTCAGTATGGAAACTGAAGGACAGAGCCGGGCAGTGGTGGCACACGCCTTTAATCCCAGCACTCTGGAGGCAGAGGCAGTTGGATCTGTGAGTTTGAGGCCAGCCTGGTCTCTAGAAGAGCTAGTTCCAGGACAGGCTTCAAAGCCACAGAGAAACCTTGTCTCGAATCCTCCCCCCTACCCCCGCAAAAAAAGAAAACACAAGGACAAGAAAATGGTGATGTCTTTTCTAGTGAGAGGCTCTAGGAAACCACAGGACATACCAACACAGTTAATATAAAGAAAGAATGTTCTTGAATATTTAGCATATTAATAGAGAAGGCAATTTTAAAAAAGAGAAGGCAATTTTTTTAAAACACTGGGAAAGTACTTTGATGTGGGACCATGAATGGCCAACATTTACTCAGGCTTAAGATAACCAGATTACCATTAAGTTTCTCAAATGTGAGCTGAGTTCTGAGAGAAATCAGTTGGATAGACGGATTACAAGTTAAAATAGAAAAAAAAAGTCTAGAGATCAAGCATTAATGACTAAAACAATGCAATGAAAACATCTAAGATTGTCATCAATGATGTGGGATGTCCTTCTATCTATGAGTTGCTTTTACTAGTTAATGAATAAAGCTACTTTGGCTTATGGCAGGGCAGAATATAGCCAGACTGGAAGAGATACAGAGAGAGTAGCAAAGTCAAAGAGACATTACAAAGCTGCCAAAGGAGACAGATGTCATGCAGCTGCCCAAGAAGCAAGAGGTAACAAACCACGAGCCTCATTGTAAATATAATAATAAAGAATATGTTCATTTAAGATAGAAGAGTTAGCTAGAAATACGCCTGAGCCATCGGCCAAACAGTTTGTAATTAATATAGTTTCTGTGTGATTATTCGGGCCTGGGCAGCCAAGAAATGAACAAGCAGTCTCTATTTACAATCAAAGTAAAATACTCTCAAAGCTTAAACTGGGAAGGTGAAGGGGCTGAAGTCTACATAAAAGTCAAATATATAGTATATACAAAAGTGTGATATTTACAAAGACAAAATACAGAGAAAGTTCTCTCTATCCATCCCAATGTCACTTTCTTTATGATCAAATTCTTTCACTGATTATTTCTCAGGCTCAGGTTTGGCAAATCCTCTCTATTACTAACCCTATCAGTGCAGCCCAAGTCCTCACCAACTCACACCTAGGTCAGCATAACAGTTTCCTGTTATTTCGGTAGTGAAAACTATGGTTTACTTTTTTTTTTAAAGTGATTTGTTTTTATTTTATGTGCATTGGTGTTTCACCTGCATTTATGCCTGTGTGAGAATGTCATATTCTCTGGAACTGTGAGTTACAGACAGTTCTGAGTTACCATGTAGGTGCTGAGAATTGAATCCCGGTTCTCCAGAAGAGCAGACGGTGCTCTTAACCACTGAGCCATCTCTCCAGTCCCCTATGCTGTACTTTTTGCCTTATTTCCATACTCTTGAAGTTGCTATATTCTTTTCCTCACAAGTTCAAATTCTTCAAAATGAAACTTAAAAATAAGCATCAGAGCAAGTATACAGCAGGATATCATGGACCTAGAAACTTCCATCCCACAGACTTATTGTGCTACCTCTACCTGAAAGACCTTTCTGTCTTTTTAGTCCAAAACATCATCTCCAGAAACTCCATAGAATTTCTCTTCCAAATGTTCCAACTGCCAATTTATTAAGTCTAAGAAAAGCAGAATTCCTTCACAGTTTTCTTCTTTTATCCGATTATCACCTTTATCTAGATAGTATAATCATTAAGTACTATCATGGAGACAGTTCCCAGGCATGCCTTCAAATACAAACTAGTTTTGTTAAAAATCTAATTAAATGACAGAGAACTTGGGAGATGACCGGAAGAGTAGCTGGAATAAATCAGATGATATACTATAGTTTCAGGAGACAGCAACAGCAACAGTGATCTCTGATCAAGTAACTAGNATATTCTTTATAAAGTATGAGATTTTGTGTGTGTGTGTGTGTGTGTGTGTGTATGTGTTTTGTTTTTCTTTTCTCGAGACAGGGTTTCTCTGTAGCTTGGGTGCCTGTCCTGGAACTGACTTTATAGACCAGACTGCCCTTGAACTCACATGAGATCCACCTTTCTCTGCCTCCTGAGTGCTGGGATTAAAGGCATGTACAACCACAATCTGGCTAAAGAGTTATTTTTTTTTAAAATCCATGTATATATGGGTATACCTATAGCTTGTAGGCCTAAGGAAGCACAAAAGGGTGTCAGATCCTCCAAGTTCCAGACAGTTGTGAGCAGTCTCATATTGGTGCTAGGAACCACGCTCCAGTCCTCCAGAAGAACAGGAAATGCTCTCAACAGCTGAACCATCTCTAGCCCCGGGCTCATGCTTACACGTTTGTAACTATTATACTAAACAGAGTTCAAGGCTAGGTTTAAAATGGAAGGTTTAACATGGAAGGGCCTTAACTGCTTGACATTAAAACTTGAATTTTAATTTTTAGAGGAAAGTCAATGAGAACACCCAACTATCTGTTATTTCCAATATATATTTATTAAAATATATATCAAAATATTTTACTAAGCACCTACAAAGGATAACAAGACCCAGTAAAGGAAAACACATTAAGAGACTCAGACACAGGCAGAGAAGTAGTCAAGGTAGGTTTTGCACAGGAACAGGTCTAAGTAGAATTCAGCATTACACAAACAAATGCAAACAAGCATACAGATAGAGAAAAAAAAAATCACATTCCATCATCAAACTCAAAACTAATTTCTGTCCTTCAATAAATATTCTTTATTCAAATGAATTGTGATTTCAATCAGTGGTTTACGTTCTAACAAACACCTCATTACATGTCTACTAATGTCAAGTCTAAACCACAGGAAGAATAAGACACTAAAAATTGAACAACCTCATTAATGCTAAAAATAAGATATAAATTAGGTGTAAAAACAGATTTCTGTGTTTTGTCTGAAGGAGTAAGGAAAGTTTCTAAGACAGAAACATTCTGAATGATTCTAAGAGTGGGTAGTTTACTCCACTTCATGCAGACACCGAGTACGAAACTCATAGGCTCAAGGACCCTGAAAGTATTGCAATAGATACGCAATCTGTTTACCCCACTTTCCCAGAAGATAAGACACTTGAGCTGAACAAGTGGGTCAAAAACCAACTCCATCCTGAAACAAAGAAGCAGTGTAGAACAATCTAAATTTTTATAAGCAAAGTGAGGTGTTCCGTGGGAAGAATGATCAGCACATTCACTGTATCTCTAGTGACACTGGCCTTACTTCAGAACCTCATTAGGTACAATAATTAAGGCAGTAGCAGTAATAATCTCCAGCTCTTCATCCTTCTATCCATTCTCAACAAGTCTCCAGTCTTGCCTATACATATCAACAGCAAGAAAGGGAAGGAGGAAGATCAGTTTATGTGATGCTTAGATGAGTAATAAATTCCAAATTCTGTACTCCCTTAGCATTCAACATTATCTGAAGCTCTCTACACTCTGCTCTCACTTCACTCATCAGAACAGGCTCCTGCTCCTCCTTTGTTTACCCATTCTACCATTTCAAGGTTCAGCTCCAAATTACAAAGTCATGCAAGTATCCCTCCTTCCTTCGAGGTTGAGTTAGCACTCTCTCCCTCCAGCCTCATAATCTGTACTACCTTGACACTCTGAGCAATAAATAGCAGTCAGTATAATATAAACGCAGATTTCATTTCATCACTCAGTAGGCTATGTATTTCTTAAATAGACAATATGGTTTGTGTTAAATCTATTTCCTACAAGCAGCACAGTGCCAGCAGACCAATACATCCTAAGTAACCCAAGTGTTTACACTGAAGAATAAAATGTAGATCTACTAGAAGAAAGTTAATGGAAATGTCTGATCATGAGGTGATACAATCTAATAAGTTATTTACCAACTGAACAGAGGGTAAACCTCATCAATCTCAAGTTCCCCTCATTCATATAGCCAACTACCTATACCCAGATTGGAAAGCTTAAGACAAGGAGGTTTCACTACGTGGTCCTGGCCTATATGGAACTCACAGAAAACTGCTTGTTTCTGCCTCCTAAATGCTGAGATTAGAATCTGTTTCACAATCATTTGGAAAAATTTTTAACTATATTAAAATTAAATTTGTCTACATTATACTTTGAAGGCAATGTCTACCAAATCTTAAATGCAATTACTCAAACTTTTTATCTAGCAACTATACTTCTAGGAATCTACCCAACAGAAGTACTTTTATTGGTGCAGAAGATATATGTAATCTTTTCAATGAACTGTAATATTTAAAAAAACTTTAAATTTTAAAAATATAAAACCATCTAAGAAGTATGATCCAATTTATGCATGTTTAAGACATAGAAACAAAGAAAGAAAAGAATGTGAGAAAAATTTAAGATTTGTCTGTGCATACCCATAAAGGCCAAAGGGCAGCACTGGATTTCCTGGAGAAGGGCTTACAGGTGGTTGTGAGGCCACCTGGCATACATGTTGAAAACCAAACTTCAGGCTTCTGCAAAAAACAGGAAGTACTCTTAAACGGCACCCCCCCATCTCTCCAGCCCCAGAATGCTTTTTTTTTTCCCAAGGATGATTGTAGAGTCAAACTATTAACAGTGTTTATCTATTTCTACACTATCATGAATTCAAATTCCTTACCAGTCTTTAGCTCACAGACGGAAACACACAGAGCCTTTTATCTCTAACAAACTTGGTGGTTTTGAACAGTCATAAAATTAGAGACTTCTTGAAGAGCCCAAGGATATTAAAAAAGAAACAGGTTATTCTCCAGGACTCAAAATCAAATTCCAGAATTCCACCAAAACCTATTTTATCCCTTTAAATTGAATTAATGATTAAAAATATTTTCCAAGCTGGTTGGTGGTGGCTCACGTCTTTAATCCCAGCACTTGGGAGGAAAAGACAGGGAGATCTCAGAGTTTGAGGCCAACCTGGTCTATAGAGTGAGTTCCAGGACAGCTAGGTCTACATGGAGAAACCTTGTCCTGTTAAAACAAAGAAACTTCTCCAATATCAGAGAATTGTTAAAAAGTAATACTATTAGCCTTCTTTTGTTCCATTGAATTACTACCTAAAAACAAAACAAAAAGCCTGAATTACATACAAATATACGTATACACATATATTTAAGGTCTTCATATAGTCCCTATTCTCCACATAAAAACAACTTAGTGAAACTTTCAAGACTTAAATATTTCTTTGTGCATATGTACATGGGTGTTGCTAGAGATCCCCCCTGCAGAACCTCACAAGTGCTAAACAAACAAACAAGCATTCTACCACTAAGTTACACTCCTGCCACACAATACACTTGCATTTATTTAAACATTTTATAAAATCCCTGCACTAGTAAACATCAGAAACTAGCCCTAACCCTCCTCTTCACTCTCTTGAAGTACTAACAAGTAGTCAATAAAGGCCAAACAGCAAATAGTGAGAGAATCTAGAGTTCTTATCTTAGCAAAATTATTACTCAACCTTAAGGAAAACCTCAACATTCCCCAGCAACTGAATTTAATCAGGTTTGACCTTAAAATGTACTATTTTCTGTTTTTTTTTTTAAGAAATTAAAAGGGGAGAGACCTTATTGTTTATGCCCCTGAAGCAACTTTTTCTAAAGATCAGAAACTAATATTTAAATTTGTAGCTAAAATCTCAGTTCAGAGTCCTGGTTCAAGTAATAATTGTTGGTAACAAAAATTACACTGAATTTAGCTCTACTTTACATTTAACAATGTCATCAATTAGAGAAGAAATTTACCTACAAAAACTTAGAACTAGCAGAGCACCGCCTCAGGAGGCAGAGGCAGGCGGATCTCTGGGAGTTCGAGGCCAGCCTGGTCTACAGAGCAAGTTCCAGCACAGCCAGAGCTTACGGAGAAACCCTGTGTGGGGGGATGACAGGAATGGGGATGTGTATGTGACAAACCAGACAGACCTTAGAACTGAAATTTAAAAACAACAAATTCAGAGGCAATGATTACATAAATAATTCTTTGGCATAGTCATTCAAATGCTAAAATTCTATGAAGCTGGGGTGAAATCTTAGAAAAGCAGACTTGAGGAAAATAATTTTTATGTAGGGCATGTTGTCATACACCTATAAGCCCAGTACCCAGGAGACTGATGCAAGGTTCTTAAGTTAGCTGGAGTGAGTTGGAGACCTGCCTAATAGACTATGTTTTGAAAAACTCTGAGTTGGCATTACAGTTTAGCACCACCACCACCACCAAAAAAAAAAAAAAAACCTTTTACTAAATAAGTAGCATTTGCCAAGCTATGGTAGCCAACACAGGATTAAGAGTTTAAAGGGGGAATAAAGAAATGGATTAGACAGTTCCCAGTACCCGTATCAGGCAATTCACAACCAACCTGCAACTCCAGTTGCAGGGGATCCGATGCCACTGGCAGCCAAGGCATCTACACCCCCTCTCAAAAAAACAAGCATACACATAACTAATAAAAATAAATCTTTTTTAAAACCTAAGAAAAAAAAACCTTAAAAGGTACCCCCTCACGTAGGTTCATAAAGGTTTAAAACAATGATTACAATCATTAAATTTTTCTTGCAGACTATCCCTGTTTGCTTTTCTTTCGAGACTGGGTCTCACTATGTAGCGCAGGCTGTCCTGGAACTTACTATGTAGACCAGGCAGGCTTCAAACTCAAGAGATTCACTTGCCTCTGCTGGGATTACAAGGCTCATGCTATTTCACCTGGCTCCCAAGTTTATTCTTCATTCATGGGAAATTGGTTACCTCACCCTATCAAAATTTAGAAAAATCTTAACATTAAAAAAAAAAGGTATCTATTCCAGCATTTGTGAGTACAAGTTTTTTGGTAAATCACAACTATTATCTAGGTAAGTTTTTCCAATAGCCTATATTCAAAAGCCAGACCTGTAGCTAAACACAAAAACAAATCCCAGAGTATTGTCTTCACTGTTAGCTTTTAAAGACCTGTCTTTGTATCCTTTCTTCATTTTAAATAAACCCCTACCTTCATTGGTTAGGCTGTTTTGGTCTCAGGAGGGATATTTTACATTAGTGTCCTTGTTCACAGACAGTGCAGGTGCCTCAATAGAAAAAAAAAAAAAAAAAAAAAAAAAAGGACCCCGACACCTTGCCTGCAGACTGTTTAGTAAAAAACAGATTTGGATCATTTCCTTTACCTAAAAGAAAAAAAAGGAAAACAAAAAATAACTTCTTTTTATTGTATTGCTTTTGAATTTTCTTTAAATCTACATTAAGAATAATTTTTCAATCTGAACATATTTATAGTTTCTAACCTAATAAATTCCATACTAGTTCACAGACACTAAAATATGTGCAAAACATGATCAGAGTGCATGAAGTAATTTGTCACACAAAGTAGGACTCTTATTGGTACTTCCCATTCCCCAAAGGTAAGCACAAAACTCAGATGGACAACTAAAGACAGCATGAATTAGTAAAGTCCTGTGAGTAGAGGCAGGAAGCAATATATCTGAATATTACCTGTAGTCTGAGGACAGTTATCACTGTCACATACTTATCTACACTATTCCTTTCCATCTGGATCAAGGAATAAACAGGTCCTGGAACTGGAAGCAATATTTTATATCTATATCTATCTATATAGATATAGATATATTACACGCAAAATTTTTTCTAGAAACTCACCTGCATTTCTGTGTCTTAACCGCCTCACTAGAAAGGTGGTGGAGAAGATGATCCCTAGGAACCCCCACCCAAAGAAGGTGAATAGGAAAAGGTAAAGATTCCCATTTAAACCCAAAACTTTCTATATACTGTATAAATTAACGTTTTAAAGAGGATCTTGAAAAAATTTTCCAAAATAAGGAAACAATTTCACTCACAACCACAACTACTCAATATTAAACTATCTTTTAAAACAGGCATCACCAACCACAAAGGCCACATGCTTGCAGAATAAATGAAACAGGCCATATCAAACATACCAAACCTAAAATTTGTTCACTTTAATAGTGATTAATGCTGGGTGTGGTAGTGCACCACCTCTAGTCTCAGCAGAGAGAGGTGGGGCTCTGTGAGTTCGAGGCCGGCCTTGTTACAAAGCAAGTTCCAGGATAGCTAGGACTGTTACAGAGAAATCCTGTCTTGAAAAACCACCACTACCACCAATCATCATCATCACCATCATCATCTGTGGTCAAACCAACAAAATTCAAGCTGGGCATAGTGGTGCACACCTTTAATCCTAGCACTATGGAGGCAGAGGCAGGTGGATCTCTGTGAGCTCAAGGCAGCCTGTTCTACAGACCTTGTTCTAGGACAGCCAAGGCTAAACAGAGAAACCCTAAAACAAAACCAAAAACCAAACAAGAACAACAAAATCCAGGGTCTGAACTATAGAAACACTGATTACAGTGTAGCACTACTAGAGATGAAAAGATACTGGCAATGATTCAAGGAGAAAAAAATACAAGGTTCTTTCCTTCTCACCTTGATAAAAATTCACAAGTTAAACGTTTTCTAGCTTCCAGAATTTTCCTCAACAGAACAATAAGTTATCAAAGAGTGCTCTTCAGATTTTAACATTATGGCAAAACATGAAAGACAGATACTAATGGTCTGAATATGGTTTTATGAAAGATGCAGCAACCCAATACTTCAGATTCCTATAGGTGGAAAGTCCAAATTCTGTAATATGTAACTGACGACTCCGATTATGTATAAAACAAACCACAAATATTTGCTTCACATATACTTGACTGTGGTAGTTATCAAAGATAAATAAGTTCACCAGAATAAAGATGTTAAGAACTTATGTGATAGCTGATATTCCCCAAGTAGTTCACACTTCAAAAGTAAAGTCAAACCACTCCAAGTTCTGAGATCACAACAAATCACAACAAATATTCTAAAGGTCAAAAGATCTGTACACTCTGTTAGCTAAACCTGGTGGAAATCCAATTCAGAATTCCATGACTAAGGATCGTTATCTCATAATACATTTTCAAAATTTCCAAGGGATGAGCATTTTTACCTTGCCTTATTTTTAGAACACATCACATTGCACCTATCACATGACATGATGTAACTGTTAGCAAAGAAAATGGTTCAATCCATTGATAACATACATGGCAGGATAAAACAGATCAATGATACCCAAGAATCACATTTCATATTTATTTTTTAAACTTAGTAACTTACAGGGAAGAAAATGTACTTTTGGATAATTAGAGTTTATCCAATCATGGGAAAAACTGTCATGAGAAAATAGGAAACCTAGTAGCATGCTTCTAAAACAAGAATTACAAACAACTTCTCTATCAAAAAGGCAACAGAGAAACAATCAAAAGTATCCACTGTTGGGGGGGGGGGGGAAGCCTCAACAGACAACACCTGCAATTAATTGAAAATTTCTAAATTGGTGAGAGTAGTAAGACGAGGAACTAAGTACAGCCCATAGGAGAGGGGGAAGGGAAACACGCCCACTTTATGCCTTTGTAAATACTGGTACTTTAAATAACCTTTAAAAGAAAAACAAATACGGGAGGAAATACAAACTACAGACCATTCTAAGAAACAGAAGTCACTTAAATGTAACGATTTTCCTTACTTGAAAGTAGTTTTGGGAAGAAGTTCTGTAACTATATCATGATTATGCAAGGCAAGGATTATGTAATTTTATCGTTTATTTTAAAATGTTCTCGGAATGTATCAAAAAAAAACCCACAAAACACTAAAGCATTGTGATCTCTCCAATGGACAAAGGACCGCTTCCTTACCTACAGCTTAAAATATTAACATATACCCCCCAAACAAACAAACAAACAAACAAAAAACCCATGATGATTGCTCGCCACGTGACGAAGGATATGGCAACACTAGGATTGTGAATGGAGGGGAGGGAAGCTAGGTTGGAGGACTAGCGAGATTTCTCTTAACTTTGGGGACTGCAGGATTCGGGTATCTCGATCCTTAAGGTACCAAATTCTAACCCCCAGGAATTGTACAGCTAACACCCTCAAGTGCGGTTTTATTAATAGGTCACGGGAAAATGCTCCAGTGACCTCCAGGATAAAGGAGGAAAAAACGGGCGGAGGAAAGAGCAATTTAAAGTGGCGCCATCATGTCACCCCTTTTCCCCTAAGGCAATCAATAAGCAATAGTTAAGTAACGAGTTTCTCTAAAAATCCACTTTGGGATTCCAACATTGGAAAACAAAAGGATTTCTAGGTAAAACATAGGGGGGTAGGACTGTTTACAATATGGAAAACAATTATAAACTATTTGCTGAGAATCGAAAGACCGTCAGCCGGAAAACAGGCCCCCCCAAAAAAACAGTAAGATTCCAACTCAAAAACAAATAAATGCCTCTTCCTCTTTAGTTACAAAAAAAGTCTGCCTGAGACTAGATCGAAAATGCAAATGACCTCAATATACAAGCAACAAAAATGTTAACAATCAGAGTTGTGATTCAAACCGTGAAACAGACGTACAAGACGTGTTCAAGCAAAGAAAGGCCTTTTGCAGTCAAGAGAAGTTCAAGGGAAGAGCAAGAGTTTGTTTTTGGTCTTTTTAAAATATATATGTATATATACGGAAATAAACCATGTTCTCCGGGCCGCCTTTTTAAATAGAACGCCAAAGGAAAGCCCGGCGAACGAGGCGGCAGCTGGTGGGAAAGGGCCCCCGCACACCCCCGCCCTTGGGGCGACTCCCAGCCCGGACCCGCAGCGGGGAAGCCCGGAGAGGCCATTTAAAGTTCCGGGGATTTTTCGTCCCCTGCCCTGCCTTTCTAGTTACAACTAACAAAGAGAGGGAGAAATGGGAGCCACAGGGAGAGCGAGGAGAAGGAGAAAGGGCAGCGGGAGGAGGAGAGGAGCAGCAGCAGAACCTACCACGTGATGGAGGAGCGTAGCCCGGGCGGATTCGGCCCCACAAAATGGGCGCAGTTTGCAAACAGCCCCCCGGCCTGGGCGCCGAGGACCAGCGGGCGGAGGCGCGCGGCGGCGGCTCCGACCCGGCCCGCCGCTCTCCTCCCCCCCGGCGCCCGGAGCCGCCCTGACTTTCCGGGCGGGGGGGCGAGGCGGAGGGGGAGGGGAAGGCGGCGGCGGGGAGCGGCCGCTTTTTCTTCTCTTTTGAGCCCTTTCTCCGGCCTTCCTCCGTTCCGGCGGGTCTGGGCACGGTCGGGCACCGCAACCCCGGAGGGCGGGCGGGGGCAGAGGGTAAAGCCGCCCCCCCTGCCCCACACAAACAAGCGCCACCGTCTGCAGCCCGCGCCCGCACCCCGACCGCCACCCCGGGCTCTTCTTCCCGGCCGGGGAGCGCGCTTCGGCCGCCCCCCAAGCCGCCGCGGCGAGACGAGTCGGCTTCGCTAAGGCGCTTGGTTCTCCCGCCGGCTCGGCGAGCGGTGGCGGTGGCGGCGGCGGCACTGGGAAAATGGCGGCCGAGCTCCTTTTCCCTCCCCCCCTTTAATCTGAAGCGGAGGGAGAATGGAGCGAGCAAGCGAGCGGGCGAGTGCCGGGGACACGGGGAGGAGGGACAGCAGCGCCTCCGCCGGCTGCGGCTGCGGCGGGCCGCTCCGCCCCGGCGCGCCGCCAGGGGGCGCCCGCCGCGCCGCCCCCGCGGGCTGCCAGGAGGCGCGGCCGCCGCCGCCTCAGTCATGGCTCCTCGCCGTGGCCGCTGCTTCTGCACCTCTGTTTGCGGAAGCCGGAGCCCGCTGCCTGGTACGTGCGGCAGCGGCACGCGGCACTGCGGCAAGCGGCGCGGGGCCCTCGCTCCGACCGAGGTGAGGCTAACCTGAGGCGCTGACGCCGTCACGTTCCCTCCGCACCGGGGCTGGCGGTGCCGCGCGCCGGTATGAGGGGAGGGCAGACTGGCGCGGCAGGGCGAGAGGACGTGAGCGAAGAACTGTGTGTACAGTGAACGAAGGAAGCTGCTGCCGCCACGCTACCCCAGGGCCAACCGTGCTCTGAGCGGGCAGGAAGCTCCCTGACCAGTGACGCGGTCCCTGCCACCCGCCCTTTGTCCTACACCCTGCTCTGTACACTGCAGCACACGGCTGGCTGAGAGCCCTAGCTCCACGCTCCGCAGCCGCCAAACCAAAAAATAAGCGGACGCCATTGCGCAGGCGCGAGCTACGGTCGACTTCGGGCTAGTCCGGGCAGGGGCAGCTGGGACCAGAGGGGAAGTGATGGCCCACCAGCGCCGGGCCCTCTGGGAACTGTAGTTTTCGTTAAGAAGCCCGCGTCTTGTTTTAGGTTTCGTGGTTTGCCAGATCCGCCAAAATAGGCAAAAAGGCATTCGTTACACAATGATATTTATGTTTCCTGCTACCACCAAATTAAAGTTCACTGCCCCGCTTAAACTTCAGCAATGAACAACAAAAACAAACTTGTCATGTTCCTACCAACGTTGACTTCCAAGTGGTGGCACCTTATTCCTCTTGACAACTAGTTTGTGGGCACGATATTGATTCTTTCCTCCCAAATAAGGTCTTAACATAAGATATTTGTTTTTCTGGATTTAAGAATCTCAGTATAATGCAAAGTGCCACATTACACAAAGTACAAATCTACCACACTTTAAAGCTAAAGATGCCAAAAATCAAATACCATAAAACTGGTTGCAACAACTAAATCACCAAACTCAGCAGATGAGAAGGATAAAGTCTATCAAAAAGGAAGATGCAAAATGCTCAATACTTTTTTTGTGTGGTTTACCAAAACCAGTTTCCGGTGTTAGTGTCACTTAAGCATCTCAGGGAGGAAAAAAAAAAACCCTCCCTATAGTTACAGAGCTTTGTCAGCCCACAAAGTCACTAACTCACCAGGTTTCTGCCCAACATCTCCATCTATATTTCTCTTGAGTTTCCACCTGTATTCTTTTCTTAAAATTATACTCTCAAGCATAATCTTGGTTCTCAAATATACAGGAGGGCAGAATAGAGTCCTAAGGTCAAATTACACATGGATAAACTGATATGCATATATATGTACATATATATATATTTACATACTCATCCAGAAAAGATCTTTAGTTTGGGCTTTTTAATTCAAAATCTAGGTAAGATTTATTTAACTATATACATATATGATATACACAAATATCCACATAAGTAGTAATGCTACAGAAGATGTTTATACATAATTCCAGGACCAACAGATAGCAAAGGAGAACCCCAATCTGAAGATTATGAAATCCAAATTACAAGAATGGCAATACCAAACAAGGCAAAGCTTTCTTCGATGTATACTTAAATATTAGTGAAAGAAACTCATCACAACATGATATTGCTACTATCCCAACTCTTAAAAACTTGATAATCTAGCTAGCCAGTTCATGGTGGCCCACTCCTTTAATTTTAGTATTAGGGAAGCAGAAGCAGGCAGATCTCTTGAGTTCAAAGCTAGCCTGGTCTACATAGTTCCAGACCAGGTAGTACTACATAGTAAGATCTTGTTTCAAACAAACAAACAAAATATAGACATTTTAAACCTAACTTTTAGAATAGTCATAGTTGGACTGTCCAGTTGGCCAAATATTTTACTGGTGATTAATTAGGACTGAACAAGAAGAGTGGAAGCCACCTAGGAAGACTCTGAAAGAACTGGGAGAAAGCCATCCATCTTAAAATAAAAAACTAGGTCTCCTCCCCAACTGTTAAGTTATCTTACACCATTAAGATGCCACCAACACCAAAATAGGCAGAATGGATAGCTGGCATTGACTTTGGCCTTGATGACAGTTACATACTTGTAACAACTAATTCTGACATCTTGATGACTTCTGACTTCCGGCTATATAACAACAATATAATATTTGCTTATTTAAACCAGCTGGAGTTACATTTCTCACACCTTAAGTTAATAACATAAGGATTTATTTCTAAAATTCTAGAGTATGCGCTCCAGGAGAACCTGTTCAAAAAAAAAAAAAAAAAAGGTATAGTCTCCCTCCCCCCCCTCCTTTTTTTGTTTTGTTTTGTTTGTCAAAACAGAGTTTCTCTGTGTAGTCTTGGCTGTCCTGGAACTTGCTCTGTAGACCAGAATGGCCTCAAACTCAGAGATCCATCTGCCTCTGCGTTCTGAGTGCCTTCCTAGCTCAGATTGGTAGAGCATGGGACTCTTTTTTTTTCTTTTTCTTTTAAATTTATTAGATTTTTAAAAAACTACCAATCCAAGTTCCCACTCCCTCCTCTCCTCCCTTTCTTTCCACACACCCTCCCACCCCATCCCCATCTAATCCTCAGAGAGGATGAGGCACTTTGTTTTGTGGAAGGTCAAGGCCCTCCCAACTACATCTAGGCTGAACAAGGTATACATCCAAATTGGTGACACACATCACTGCCTGACTTCTAGTGGCTTAGTTTTGCCCTTCTGATCTTTAGGCAAGCTTTATTTATTAAAACATAAATAAAATATCACTACACCACCTGGTTAGCTTTCCTTTTATAAATCCCACCTAAAAATCAAGACAATTTTCCTATTCATACTAATACCACAACTCCAGAATTACATAAATATATCCTCTCACTTCTAATATGAATATTAATTAGAAGTAATCTAATATTCGTAAAGAAAAAATAAAGCTGGGTTTGGTGGTGGCACACACCTTTAATCCCAGCCCTCAGGAGGGCAAAGGTAGGTGGATCTCTATCAGTTCTAGGCCAGCCTGGTCTACAAAGTAGATTCCAGGTCAGTCAGGGCCATTACAAAGAGAAACCATATCTCAAACAAACAAACAACTTCTAAAGCAACTTCAGGATTTAACTATATTAGCAACTAAAACAGTAACATTCAAAACCCTAACTGTGAAAGCACTTCTAAATCTAGAAATAACCTGGGAATAATTCAAAAGATAGCATTAAATTCAACCCAAACCATCACAATAGCACATTGTAATCTCAGCCATTCAGGAGTCTAATGCAGGAAAATCCTGAATTTGATGCCAGCCTGGGCCAGGAAGGGTGACTCCACATTGGCAGAGAGCTTACCTAGCAGGCACAAAATCCCAGCCAACCCATCATTGCATACTCCAGACGTGATTGGCCAAACCTGTAATCCCAATACTTAGGTAGAGGAAGGCATTATCTTCTACTATACAGAATTAGTTCAAGGCCCGCAAGGGATACATGAAACCGTGTCTAAATAAGTCAATAAATAATTTTTCATAAGTTAGTTGCCAATTCTAAATATACAAAAAACAGCCTGGCGGTGGTAGCACACGCCTTTAATCCCAGCACTCAGGAGGCAGAGACAGGCAGATCTCTGTGAGTTCCAGACCAGCCTGGTCTACAGAGCTAGTTCCAGGACAGGTTCCAAAGACACAGAGAAACACTGTCTCGAAAAACCAAAAAAAAAAAAAAAAAAAAAAATCTGAAGCTACTGAAAAAAAAAGAAAAACTAACTAGGGGTGGTTAAAAAAAAAAAAAAAAAAAAAAAAAAAAACAAGAAAAAAACATNCCTGCCTCAAGGGAAAAAAAAGGGAGAAAATTTGTTTGGGTATTAATTTAAACAAATATTGTAAGAAAATCAGCAATACTTCTGCCAAGATAAACAAAATTATGTAACAAAACACAAAACTGTTATCTTTTCCAAAACAGAGAAGTTTTCTGTTTATTGGTAATCATTAAGAGATTTTGTTCTGGGGGCTGGAAAGATGGCTCAGAGGTTAAGAGCATTGCCTGCTCTTCCAAAGGTCTTGAGTTCAATTCCCAGCAACCACATGGTGGCTCACAACCATCTGTAATGGGGTCTGGTGCCCTCTTCTTGCCTGCAGGCATACACACAGACAGAATATTGTATACATAATAAATAAATATTTTTAAAAAAAAAGAGAGAGAGAGATTTTGTTCTTTGAGACAGGGTCTTCCCATGTAGGTCAGGCTAGCCTTGAGCTCATGAACAGCCCCTGCCTCTGACTCCGAAATGGTAGGTTCACAGGCTTGCATTACCATGCTTGGCAGAGAAGGTATTTATAAAAACAAGATTCTGGGAGCACTTGGATAGAGGATAGAATTCAGACTAATTCAGACCATTCCTAGAGAGACGCACACTGCAAAACCCACACAAAAAAGCCACATGTTCAGATGATGAAACCTGAAGACATCCAACAAATCATCAAGGGCACAAAATTATCAAAGAGATGTTCTGTTACTGAGAACATAGGAACATGACTAGAATTCAGGAAATGCTTAAGTCTCTATCTTACCTTTGTAATTCAGTCACTAAAAAAATCCTATTAATTTCCTCAATAGGTTTTTCATTTTTGAGTTAGACTAAAAAGATAAAAAATTCAGTATTATTTTCAACCATATTCCACATTAATTCCTACAATCACATTAAGACAAATTTAGCCGGGTGGTGGTGGCACACACCTTTAATCCCAACACTGGGGAGGCAGAGGCAGGCAAATCTCTGTGAGTTTGAGACCTGCCTGGTCTACAAGAGCTAATTCCAGGACAGGATCCAAAAGCTAGAGAGAAACCCTGTCTCGAAAACACCAAAAAAAAAAAAAAAAAAAAAAAAAAGACACAAATTTAACAAAATTATCCCAAATAAACTAATTTCAAGCAAAAACAAAAACCATATAATAACAAATTGAAACTATTTTCTATGTTAAAAGAAGAGCAAAGTCAGGCATGCTGGTGTTGTGTTTATAATCTCAGATACAAGAGGCCAAGGTAGAAGGATCTCAAGCATAGGCCAGCCTCATCCACACAGCCAGACCCTACCTTGAAAAAGGAAGAAGATGGGCTGGACACATGTCTGCAGAGGACCCAGGTATGATTCCAGCACCCACATAATGGCTCACAACCATCCAGAATCCAACACCCTCTTCTGACCTCTGCAAAGCAATAGGCATACATATACACATATGCAAGCAAAAGATAGTTCTAAAATAATTTTTAAAAAAATACTTTACTAGGCAATATACTACACACCTGTAATCCTAGTATTGGGGAGAACAAGACAAGACAGAAGGATCAAGAGTTCATGGATAGTCTGGGTTATATAGTGAGTGACTTTTGGATCTGCCTAGGGACAAAGAAAACTATGCTAAAAGAAAGAGGGGGAAAATACCTCGCAATTCCTAGAATATCTATGATAGTACTATCAAAACATGACCTTGTCCAGCTGAGCAGGACAGCACAGACCTTTAACTTAAGCACTTAGGAGCTCTAGAGCCAGTCTGATCTACATAGCAAGTTACAGAAATGCCAGGGACACAGAGTGTAAGACCCTGCTTCAAAAACAAAATAATTTTTTTAAAATTAAAACCTTGGGCTGGGCGGTGGTGGTAAACACCTTTAGTTCTGGCAATTGGGAGACAGAGGCAGGCAGATCTCTGAAAGTTCGAGGCCAACCTGATCTATAGAAAAAAAAAAACATTAAATCTATCCAATGTTATTTTTAAAATGGCAAAAGAAAAAAGATGAAAGCTATCAAAAAAAGATGAAAGCTATCAATTGACAAAGATCAATTAGTAAGATGTTAGTCGCTTCCAATTCTCTCTTCTGGCACCTTTTTCAGAAGACTGTCTAAATTATTATAAGAAGTCCAAAATGAAGTGTTACTTAAAAGCATAACCAAAATGAGGTAGCAATGCAAGTACCCCAATTAAAAGAAAAGTTAAGGGAGCCAAGTAGGCGACAGGGACCAAAAGTATTAGACTTGTCACCTCTACCCTAAGTGTCTCAAAATAAAAGGTTTACAAAGGGAAATTTTGTGACCTAATCAAATCATATTTAATTCTGCCTTTTCCATTCTCAAGTGTTTGCTGTTGCCCCAGGAGAGATTTCTAGGTTTCTTCCGTCTTTAACATACTTTTAAACATTAGTTATACCTTTAACTTTTTTTTATCTTCATTGAGTTATTAGGAAATTAGGCACATCTCAATTAAAGTCATTATCACTCTGATACCAAAATCAGACAAAAACCACATGATAAAATTATACAGATCAATGTCCTTTATGATATAGTCATAAAAATCCTTTAAAGCAAAAATGAATTCAGAAACATCCAAAAAAAGGATGACCTTTGCTAAGTGTGGTTTTTCTCCCAGTAATTCAAGGTTAGTTTAACAGCTGTTGCAATACACAATATTATTAGAGGACAAAAACCACATGATTAGAGCTGGAAAGATGGCTCAGCAGTCAAGAGTACTAGCACAGGGAGATTGATTACATTTCCAGTCAACACCCTCTTCTGGTTTCCTTAGGCACTGCGCACATGTAGATACATGACATACATACAGGCCAAACACCCACACAAATAAAAATCAATCTTTAAAAAAAAATCAATACCCATGTGACAATCTAAATATTTTTTTAAAAAATCACTTGGCAAATTATAATAAAAGATAGTTAAGAACCTGGTAGTGGTGGTGCACACCTTTAATCCCAGTACTTCAGAAACAGGCAGATCTCTGTGAGTTCAAGGCTAGCCTGGTCTATACAGGTAGTTCCAAAACAGTATCCGAAGCTACACGGAAAAAACCTGTCTCAAAAAGCAGAACAAAACAAAAATAGAATTTAACAAGCTAGAAATTGAAGGAAACTTCCTCAACTTGATTAAATGGTAACTATGAAGAATTCATAGTTGAGTTTGTTTGTTTGTTTGTTTGTTTGTTTTTTGGGACAGGGTTTCTCTGTGTTGCTTTGGAGCCTGTCCTAGAACTAGCTCTTGTAGACCACGCTGGCCTCAAACTCAGAGATCCGACTGCCTCTGCCTCCCTAGTGCTGGGATTAAAGGAGTGCGCCACCACTGCCTGGCTGATTTTTTTTTTTTTCTAAGATATGTAGCTTAGGCTGGCTTGAACTTGTAGCTAACCTCCCACTTCAGACTCTTGAGTGCCAGGAATATAATAGATCTACACTGCTATAAAACCAGACCTAGAGAGCGAGAGCAAGAGCGAGAGCGAGAGCGAGCGAGAGAGAGAGAGAGAGAGAGCGAGCGAGCGAGCGAGAGAGAGAGAGAGAGAGAGAGAGAGAGTGAGTGTGGTGTGTGTGTGTATGTACGTGGGTTTAATATACATACTTTGGGGGGAGGGAGGTTGCAGGGAGGACAGGGTCTCACTGTGTAGCCCTGGCTTGTCTGGAACTCACTATTTAGACTAGGCAAGCCTTGAATTTACAGATATCCACTGCCTCTGCTTACAAATACTGGAATTAAAGCTGAGCAAGACCAGATTCGAAATCTTGGTAGAAAAATTCTTTCCTCTAAGATCAAGAATAAAACAAATTTGTACACTATTAACTACTTCTAGTCAATATTGTACTAAAGGTTATCTAGCATATGCAAATAGTCAAGAAAAAAGTAAAAACATCTGATAAAAAAGAAAAAATAAGACCACTTTTATTTGCAGAGAATATAATCTTGTATATAAAAAAAATCCTAGGGCTAGAGAGATGGCTTAACAGTTAATAGCACTGATTGCTCTTACAGAGGACCTAGGTTCAATTCCCAGGACCCACATGGCAGCTCACAACTGTCTGTAACTTTAGTTCAAGGGGACCTGGCACCCTCATACAGACTTATATGCAGGTAAAACACCAATGCACATAAATTAAGTATTTAAAAAAAGAAAAGAAAATCCTATACAGAACTAACTGGGTGTGGCACATGCCTGTAATCCCCTAGCACTTAGAAGTGGAAGCAGGGGGCTGGAGAGATGGCTCAGTGGTTAAGAGCATTGCCTGCTCTTCCAAAGGTCCTAAGTTCAATTCCCAGCAACCACATGGTGGCTCACAACCATCTGTAATGAGGTCTGGTGCCCTCTTCTGGCCTGCAAGCATACACACAGAAAGAATACTGTATACATAATAAATAATAAACAAATGTTAAAAAAAAAAAAAGAAGTGGAAGCAGAAGGCTAACCATACTACTACATAGTAAATCTGAGTCCAGCCTGGGATGCATGACAGAGATCCTGTCTAAAGAAAAGAAACATCAGAAAACACAAGGAGGAAATCACAAACTATTGGCACTAATAAATCCAATAAGGCTATGTCATGTCAATATACAAATAATACGACCGGGTAACAACACTTACTATCCTGTGGAACTTGCTTAGTAGACCAGGCTGGCCTTGAATACAGAGATCTGCCTGCCTCTGCCTCTACCTCCCAAATACTGACATTAAAGGCATGCACCACCACTGCACGTATAGTAATTGTATTTCTACTGAGGAGGTGGCTCAGTGATTCACTATATAGCCCCAGCTGGCCTCAAACTCAGGTTGATCCTTCTGCCTCAATCTTCCAAGTGCTGGTATTTACAAGTATGTGCTACCTACAGAGCTCAAAAAAATACTATTAAAAAATAAAAGCCTCAGGCCAGCAAGTGGCCTAGGAGGTAAATAAAGTCCTGTTTCCAAGCCTTATGATGGCCTGAATTCAACCCTGAGGACCCACATAGTGAAAGAAGAGAAACTAACTCATACAAGTTGTCCTGTGATCTCCATACAATTTCCATGGTATGCTTCTGTGATCTCATACATACACAAGCACATATAATAAATAAATGTACAAAAAATTTTAACAGAAAAATAAAACCAGGGATAGGATGTTGTTTAGCTAGCACAGTGCTTTTGTGATACGCTTGAAGTACTGGAACCCATCCCCAGTACCACATACACCATCCTATAGTTCCAAAACTCATAAAGGAGAACAGGAGAATTACACGTGAGTTGAAGGCCTGCCTAGGCTCTATGAGCCCCATCTCAAAAATAAAGTAAGTAAATGAATACCAAGTGTGGTAGCATATGCCTGTAATCCCAGAATGTGAAAGCTAAAGCCAGGCCTTGTAGTTTACATAGCAAGACTCTGTCTCAAAATAAGATAAAGGAAATGAAAAGGTAGGTCTGGGTGATTATTATAAATCCAGGAGAGGAAATCAAGCTGTCAAAGACCCAGAAAAGGCCAAAGGAATGAAGAGGCTAAGGCAAGTTTTCCTGAATATTAAATTTAAAACCATGCATCTTCAACTGAGAAAATATGAAAGCCAAGGGACAATGTGATTTATTAAAAGACAGAAAAATCCAGTGCTGGAGATATGGCTCAGTGGTTAAGAGCACTGATTGCTCCTAAGAGGACACGGGTTCAATTCCCAATACCTACACTGGCATCTCATTTACTGGCTGTAACTCTAGTCCCAGGGGATCCAATGCCCTCTCCTGTACTGTATAGGCATAGCACACAGACATATATGCCGGCAAAACACCTTTACATAAAAAATTAAAATTAGGAGGGCAGTGGCGGCTCACACCTTTAATCACAGCACTTGGGACATAAAAGCAGGCGGATCTCTGAGTTTGAGACCAGTCTGGTCTACAGAGTGAGTTCCAGAAGAGTCAGGAAACTCTAAGAAACCCTGTCTTAAAAAAACAAAAAACAATGGGAGATGGCTCAGTGGTTAAGAACACTGCCTGCTTGTCTAAAGGTCCTGAGTTCAATTCCCAGCAACCATGTGGTGGCTTACAACCATCTGTAATAAGATCTGGTGCCTTCTTCTTGGAGTGCAGGCATGCATGTAGGCAAAATACTGTATACACAATAAATAAATAAATCTTTTTTAAAAAAAAAACAAAACAAAGCAAACAATGGAGGGAAAAATCTATGGGTTATCAACAGAAGGTATGCGAAGTTAAAAACATATTTCAGGAACTACTTACAAATATGGATAAATTCACCCTAGACTCCTACAGGATAGAAATCAAATTCAAGAAGCCCTAAGGTTCTTTTTTAGGCCAATGTAACAAAACCTCACCCCAACATTCCTTAGTGCCAATCCAGTCAGAGACAGTTGAGAACCTCAATGAAGCTTCTAGTTACTACATGACAAAGGGTTATCAGCAAATGGTTCTGCTTTTCCAAAAGCAAATAAAGTTGTTGGCAAAGTTCCTCCCATTCTCTTTATTTTTATAAGTGTAACAAATACATAGCCTTCTATTTCGTACTTACAATCTTTTATATAGCCTTGCATCCTGACATTCTTAAGATTTAAAAAAAAAAAATCCTCCAAAAGGCAGACGTGGAGGTCAACACCAGGAATCCTAAGCACTCTGGGGGTACAAAAGCAGAACCATCAAGCCCCGCCTAGTTTAAACAGTGCTGTAGGCAGTACAGGCCGGCCGGCAGAGTGAGAAGCTGTTTCAAGAAACAAAATCAAAACAATCTTCAGGAGCTGGAGAGCTGGTTCAGCAGCTCAGAGCACTTGTTCTCTTCCAGGGGACCCAGCACTTACATGGTAGCCCACAACCAACTACAACTCCAATTTCTGGAGCTCCAACACCCTCTGCTGACCTCTGAGATCAATAGGCACTTAGTATGGTGGTGCATATACATACATGCAGGCAAAATATCCATACTCTTCAAGTAAAATAAACACAACTAAAACCTTTTTTTCTTAATCTTCAAAAAATTTTATTTCAGCTAGACATGTTGGTTCCTGCCTTCAATCTCAGTACTTAGGCAGTTAGAGACAGACAGATCTCTGTGAGTTCCAAAAGAGGCAGGACTACACATTGAGACTTTTGTCTCAAATTAATTAATTATTAAGTTTCAGCAGCACATGGTGGGGCAAGCCTTTAATCAAAAGCAGACTCTGTGAGTTCAAGGGCAACATGGTCAATACAGAGTCCCAGGCCCACTACCACCAGACAGTGACACCCTGTCCCAAAAAGAAACTGGAGGGGAATGGCTCATCAGTTAACAGTGCTTGCTCCTCTTTGAAAAGACCTGAGTTCAGTTCCAAGCAACTGGCTCACAACTGCCTATACCGCCAACTCCAGAGGATCCAATGCCCTATTCTGGCTTCCTTGGGCACTGCACACACATGACACATATAAATAACAATAAATCTTTAAAAGTAAATAGAGGCTGAAGAAATGCTTCAGCGGTTGGAAACACTGGTTGCTCTTCCAGAAGACCTGGGTTTAATTCCCAGTCAGCTCACCACTGTCTGTAATTGCAACTCCAGGGGTTCCAACACCTCCACAGACACATACAGGCAAAAATACCAATGCACATAAAATAAAAAGTAAATTTTTTAAAATGTAAATAAATATCCCTTTACAAGTCACAGCACTAAAGGTCTACCACAGTACAGCGGTTCTGTAGTCTGAATTTTTATCTTGCCCTTTAATCCCAACACTCAGGAGGCAGAGACAGGAGGATCTCCGTGAGTTCAAAGACAGCATGGTCTACAGAGTGAGTTCCAGAACAGTCAAGGCTACACAGAGAAACCCGGTCTCGAGAAGCAAAAAAAAAAAAGAAAGAAAGAAATTTACCCTTAAGCATAATTTATCTTTATATTCCCATTCATCGTGTTGCTCCATTTAGATGTAGCCTCAATTTTCTTTAATATAAATATATAAATATAAATAATGCTACAATTAATATTTTATTTATAAATTTTTATAAATATCCTTTTCCCCTTTGGATAAATTCATAGAGCTGGAACCCCCAACTGAAGGACATTTTTAAGTTTATTGATATGTGCTACCCAGTATCTTGAAGAAAAATCTGGTCCAGTGCACATTCAGTGTTTAGAGAATTTTTAGCATCTCTGGCGGTTTAATTTGCCAATTTAATAGGTGAAAATCATTCACTTTGTATACCTTTAATTAGTTATCAGAATAAAAATGTTTTTCATATGCTTTTTGGTGATTTGTTTCTTTTTGTGAACTTTCATCATTTTTACTTTCTCTTGACAAACTTGAAAATCAGTTGAGATAATCACATAAATTAACTTTGGCTCCCCCTGCTGGTCATATATAACTATGATCAAGAAGGAGATAAATACAACTATTGTTACAAACACCACATACACAGTGTTCTTTGTCTCTTAAACTTATACTGAACATTTTCTAGAAAAGGTGAAGGCAAAATCACTCAATGTTTAAGAACAAATGTTAACAGTTCCCTACCAAATATACTGCCTGACTGGTACATTATAGGTCTACATTATTAATTTTGCTATACTTTAATCATGTGAAAACATTCTGGTTACTTTTTGACACTGGAGTGTCATCAAAAGCAAGCAGAAGCAAAGGGCTTGAGATACAGCTCAATGATAAAGTGTATGCCAGCACAAGTCATAGATCGAATCCTCAGTACTGGGAAGAAAAATAAAAAGAAGAGTGGAGGGGAGCTGATAGTATAGTCTGGCAGTATAGTGCTTCCCTAATACACATTAGGTCATAGGTTTGGTCCCCGGCATCACAGAATGTAACTCTAACTACTGCCAGCCCTCATCCCAAAGCTGCTTACACTTACCAACCTGGACTCTACTGGCAAAGAGTTACGCCAAGACTGGCAAGCAGATACAGCTGGTTCAGCTTTTCCATTTCTATTGTCCTAAAGATGTATATCTCACTGTTCTTGGAAGACCCAAGTGGGAGGATCACTGTAAGTATGAACTACATAGTGAATTTCAAGCCAGACTGGGCTACAGAGTAAGATGGTCTCAAAAACAATAAAGAGGTATGTCCCAATGTCCTTAAACAATCTACTCCAAACATATTTATTTACTAAGTGCAAGCAAAGAAAATAAAAAACACTCAGGAAGTAGAGGCAGGTGGATCTCTTAAATTTGAGGTGCAGCCTGGTCTAAAAAGTGAGTTCCAGGACAGCCAGGGCTGTTACATAGAGAAACCCTGTCTCGGAAAAAAAAGGAAAATAAGAAGAGCCAGCCTTCACTCCAGGAGAACTTGGGAACTACACAAAGTGAAAGAGAAGTAAACTAGTGGCCACTCAGCATTAGATGTCCTAGGTGTGGAGACCCACAGCAAGCAACACAAGCGCTGCACACTGAAAGACCAGGGTTCACAAGATACATTCAGTGACATCTTGTGCTATTGTTAATGCTACTGTGATAACTGTTATTAAAGAAGTAGGAGGAGAGCTAGGCGGTGGTGGCGCACACCTTTAATCCCAGCACTTGGGAGGCAGAGGCAGGCGGATCTCTGTGAGTTCGAGCCCAGCCTGGTCTACAAGAGCTAGTTCCAGGACAGGCTCCAAAACCAGAGAAACCCTGTCTCGAAAAAGAAAAAAAAAAAAAAAAACTGCCAACACATCTATACCTCTGAGTGTGAGATGATGTAGCCAGGCTATCAAGAACATTTGGCTAAAGCAACTGAATTGTACCTCAAAAGCTGAAGAGCCAAAATAGAAAAAGAATATGATCATTTAATAAGATCTACATTTACCAGGTCACTTCTGATAGAAGCTTAGAAGATAGGTGGCAATCAAAGAGAATAAATGAGGTGACTGAAACGTTATGCAGGCAAAAAAAAAAAAAAGTCTGAACACAGAAAGCAGAAGTGAAAATGAGCAGGAAAACATTTATAAAGAAGGCGATAGGCCAGAAAGATGGCTCAGCAGGTAAAGGGAACTGCTGCCAACCTCGACAGCCTGAGTTTAACCATGGTGACCCACACAATGGGAGTAAAAAGTGGATCTGATCCCTGAAAGTTGTCTTCTGATCTCCCAATGTGCACTGTAGCGGGTGTGCACATACACACGTATACAATAAATAGTAACTAACAACTTGAAAATGAATAATTCAAAAATAAGCCTCAGTTTAAAAAAATAAACCTCAAGTGATTGAGGTGGCACAAGAAAGACAGTGGAGGACATTGAAACCCACCTTGAGTGATGGGTTGGATAACAGTACTGTCCGTAATCAGGATACAAAGATAAAAAGAAGTTGGACTTGCAAAAGTAATGAGAACATTTAAGAGTCCACTTTGTTCTGTCATAATCATATCTAATACACTGATTTTAAAAACTTAAAATATAAAGAGATAGCTACAGGAAGATATCAAGGAAGTAACTGTGATTGAAGATTAGAAGACTAGGCAGAGCCAGAAAACACACACCTGCAAATCATCAGCATACAGAGTCATTTAGGGCTCACTACAGACTCCCCCAGAGCTCCCACACAAGATGAGGAAACAGGGTCAAGGAAAGCCAGATGATTCTTAGGAGCAAAAAAGGGAAAAAGTCTACAAAAAAACTGCAAAAGACTCACAAGAAGTGGCACTAATGACAGGATCACCCACTTTATTTATTGTACTGTGTAACAGACGTTCTTTGTTAGTTTTTGATTTTTAAGACAAGGTCTAATATGTAGCCCTGGTTGGCCTGAAACTCACTATGCAGACCAGGCTGGCCTTGAATTCACAAAGATCTGCCTGTCTCTGCTCCTGCGAACTGGCATTAAAGGCTTGTGCCACCACGCCTGGCATGAGTTTTTTAGGGCTTGACCTTGCAGCCCTCTCCTTAAAAAAAAATCATCAATCAACTCAAAATCACTGGCCAGGAATGGTGACATAAGCTAGTAATCCCAAAGGGGTTCAGGCAAAAGAATCACCAGTTCAAGGCCTGCCTGATCTACCTAGTGAGTGCCAAGCAGCCAAGATTATGTACCAAGAATCTGTCTTGGGGGGAAGGGGAGAGCCTCTGGACTAGCATGCAGCTCAGCTGGAAAAATGCTGCCTAGCATGCTGAAGCCCTGGATTTGGGATCACTAGCGCTACATTTAAAAAAAAGGGGGGGGGCAACCTAGAGAGATGGCTCAGTGGTTAAGAGCACCCCCTGCTATTCTTACAGAGGACCTGAGTTCTATTTGCAGCACCCATAAGGCAGTTAACAACCATCTGTAGTTCCAATTCCCTTTGATCCCCTTTTTTTTTTTTTTTTTTTTTTTTTTTGGTTTTTCGAGACAGGGTTTCTCTATGGTTTTGGAGCCTGTCCTGGAACTAGCTCCTGTAGACCAGGCTGGTCTCGAAGAACTCACAGAGATCCGCCTGCCTCGGCCTCCTGAGTGCTGGGATTAAAGGCGTGCGCCACCACCGCCCCGCTGATCCCTTCTTGAGAATGCCTTAGACACCAGGCAAACATGTGGTACACATATATAGATGCAGGCAAAACAATCATACATAAAATTAAAAACAAACAAAAACACCAGGCATGGTATGGCTGCTTATGCCTATAATCCCAGCATTTAGGAGGTGAAGTTCAAGATCATACTCAGCTCCATCATGAGTTCAAGACCAGCTTGACCTACATGCTACCCTGTTTTTTTTGGGGGGGGGGGGGGCGGTAATTCTTGGAGACTGGAGAAATAGAACAGCAGTTAAGATCAAAGACCCACATATGATACCCAACACCCATCCAGGTTGAGTGATGCATATCCATCACCTATATAACTCCAGCTCTAGGAGATCTGACATCCCCTTCTGGCCTTCCTGGGTACCCACACACAAGCAGCACACATAGACACATACATAAATTAAAATTTAAAAGAATTTCTTTTTAAACTAAGATTCTGACAGGCATGCTGGGTGGTGGTGGCGCACACCTTTAATCCCAGCACTGGGAGGCAGAGGCAGGCAGATCTCTGTGAGTTCGAGGCCAGGCTGGTCTACAGAGGAAGTTCCAGGACAGGCTCGACTCTACAGAGAAACCCTGTCTAAAAAAAAAAAAAAAAAAAAAAAAAAAAAGATCCTGACAGTATACTCCTTTAATCCTAGCACTTGGAAGGCTGAGGCAGGTGAATCTCTATGAGTCCCAGGACGGCCAGAGTTATACAGTGAGACCCTGGCTCAAAAAAAGAAAGAAGAAAAAGAAAACCAACTAAAAATAAAATAAAATTAACATCCCAAACAACATACACTAAATTATTGGACCATTTTCAGGTTATCACTTCAGTCACTATTCAAACCCAGCCTTCCTTGCATCCAGACACAAGGGGGGACAGAAGGAACCATGTGTTTTACTTATTTTTAAGTGTTGTTTTCAAATATTTGGCTTTGACTCAAACAACAAAAGGCATAAAAAGCCAAATATAGTGGATCATGTCTTTAATCCCAGCACTCAAGTGGCAGATGCAAGCAGATCTCTCTCAAACAAGGCCAACATAGTCATCGAGTGTTTCACGCCAGGCAAAGCGACAGTGAGAACTTGTCTCAAAAAAAAAAAGTTAAAAAGGCAATAAGAGGGTTCAGCAGGGAAAGACTCTTGCCATTCAATTCACAGAAAACATATAAAGGTACAAGGACAGAGCAAACTCAATAAAGTTGTTCTCTAACCTCCACATATACCCTGTAGCAGCATAACAGACATAATTATAACAAAATTCTTTGTGTGAAAAGAAATAATATTTTAAGCTTGTTTTGAACCTCCCCTGTGTTCCCCCGCCCCTAAAAAGGCCAGAAACAACAGTAAGTACTACAGCGCAAGCATTAGGAGGTGGAGATGAGAAGATCCCAAGCTCACTGGCCAAGTAACAAAGCCTATATGGTAAGCTCCAGGTTCAGTGAGATCCTGTCTTAAAAAATATGGTGGACAGTGATTGAGGAGGACACTCAACATTGACCTCTGGCCTCCATATGTATATATATGTATACCTACCTATATATACAGATGCACCACACACACACACACACACACACACACACACAAGAAGCTAGGTGGTGATACACAACTTTAATCCCAGCACTTGGGAAGCAGAGGCAGGTGGATCTCTGATTTTGAGGTCAGCCTGATCTACACAATGAGTTCTAGGACAGTCAGAGGTATAGAAACCCCGTCTCAAAAAAACAAACAAATAAATATATAAATACAAAGAAACAGGCTGGTGAGACACCTCAAAAGGTAAAGACACTTACAAGCCAAGTCTGTCAACCTGAGTTTGATCCTCAGAACCCATACAGCAGAAGGAAAACTGTCTCCTCCATGTAAGCTATGTGTACACACAGACACTCAGAAATAAGAAACATTAAAAAATAAAAATTTAGGTGAGGTGTAACCATACACACCTTTAATCGCAGCACTCAGGAGGCAGAGACAGGCATGGATCTCTGTGAGTTCAATGTCAGCCTGGTCTACAAGAGCTAGTTCCGGGACAGGCCCCAAAGCTACAGAGAAACCCTGTCTCAAAAAATTGTTAAGGGGCCGGAGGGATGGCTCAGAGGTTAAGAGCACTGACTGCTATTCCGGAGGTCCTGAGTTCGATTCCCAGCAACCACATGGTGGCTCACAACCATCTGTGATGAGATCTGGTGCCCTCTTCTGGCCTGAGGGCATACATGGAGGCTGAACACTGTGTACATAATAAATAAATAAATCTTTAAAAAAAATTGTTAAGAAGCAGAAACAACAACAATAATAATAATAAAACGTGACTTGACTCACCACTGGTGGTAGCAGCATACGCCTTTAATCCCAGCACTTGGGAGGCAGAGAAAAGGTGGATCTCTGTGAGTTACAGGACAGCCTGGTCTACAGAGTGAGTTCCAGGATGGCCAGAGACACACAGAGAAACCATGCTTCAAAAAACAAAGAGCTAAAGAGATTGTTCAGTGGTTAAGACCACTGGCTGCTCTTCCAGAGGATCCACATGACAGCTCACAACTCTAACTCCAGTTCCAGAAGATCTGACACCCTCACATAGACATACTTACAGGCAAAATACCAATATACATAAAATACTAATAAATAAATAAATAAAAATGTAACTCCTATCTGAAAATACAGAAAAAAAGCACAATTTCTGTCAAATTAAATATATTTTGANTCTCCCTTCAGAAAAGAGCGGGGCTCTCAGGAATATCAACCAAACATGGCATAACAAGATTCAAACCCCTTATATCAAGGCTGGACAAGGCAACCCAGTAGGAGGAAACAGGTCCCAAAAGCAGACAAAAGAATCAGAGACACCCCTATCCCTACTGTTTTGTTGTTGCTGTTGTTTTGGTTTTTTCGAGACAAGGTTTCTCTGTAGCTTTAGTGCCTGTCCTGGAACTAGCTCTTGTAGACCAGGCTGGCCTCGAACTCACAGAGATCCGCCTGCCTCTGCCTCCCGAGTACTGAGATTAAAGGTATACGCCACCACTGCCTGGCCATACAGCAAGGTTCTATCTCAAAACAACAAAGTTTAGACTTAGCACGTTTTACGATGATCAAACGATTGGTAGGGAACATAAAAAAAAACAAGACAGCTACGTAACTACATTTTTCCAAGTAGTTAATAGATAATAATTCATACACACTAAAGGACACTGACTTTTGGTCTGTATTTTTGTCATGCCAAAGGACTCTGATCTAACAGTAGAAGTTATAGTATTATAATACCCCAAATTTACCAATAATAGAGGTAAAACATTAAACACTACACACATTTTTAAAAAGTAGGCCTCAGTATATTTAATATCTTAATGCCAAAGAAATAGCAACATGAAATCTAATATACTAATCATAGAAGTCAGCAAGTCCTAGCACAAAACAATTGTTAAGAAGCGGAAACACAGGGGCTGGAGAGATGGCTCAGCAGTTAAGAGCACTTCCAAAGAACCTGGGTTCAATTCCCAGTACCCACATGGCAGTTCACCATTGTCTGTAACTCTGGCCCCAGGAGTTCTGAGACTTCACACAGATACACATGCAAGCAAAACAACAATGCACATAAATGGGGCTGGAGAGATGGCTCAGTGGTTAAGAGCATTGCCTGCTCTTCCAAAGGTCCTGAGTTCAATTCCTGGCAACCACATGGTGGCTCACAACCATCTGTAATGAGCCACCATTATTGTAATGTAAGAAGGTGCCCTCTTCTGGCCTGCAGACACACACACAGACAGAATATTAAATAAATAAATTTTTTAAAAAATGCACATAAATAAAAATAAATGTATTTTTTTAAAAAAGAAGTGGAAACACAATTACACAAGGTCTTCCAGTTCCTAGGCACTCAAATTATAGGTTGCTTCCCCATTCAACCCCTCGAACTGTAGCATGAGGAAAAGGCTGGAAAGAATGTGTCGCCTTGTACCCTTATCCATTCTCCAATAATATTCAACTCATTATCCAACAACAGCAGCCAGAACATACATGAGGATAAGATTCAGTCTACATTATCTAAAGATTTCCCCAAAGTCCAAATATTTAGGTTGCACAGACTGCATTATTTTGATTTCCCCGGTACACTATTCAGGCATTAGCTAAGCAGATCACCACGAAACAATCTTAACTCTATTGTTATCTGACTCTCAAGGAAGGCCAGGCTGACAAAGGACTTCTAGCACTACTCATCAGTTCTTGGTCCTTCCTCTCACTTCCTCACTCTCACGCCTTAAGTTTTGTCCTCTTTTAGTCCTAACCAAGAGTTCTTTTGCCATCTCTAAACAGATCAGAAAGAGCCATAAGAGACACAAAACAATCATAGAAAGTTTTTTTTTTAATCAAATGGTCACCGTCCACATGGCCCAAGTAAGAAAGGTCTGCCCTGTGAGAGAAAAGACACAATGGCTACCTGTTGAAAAACATTAGTGTAAGGGTTCACGCACTGGCCTAAGAAGCAGCACAGCAGTCAAAGAGCTGTACACATAAACCTTAACATACTATATGAAACTTCATAGTAAACAAATGGTTAATGACACATCTTTTGTAACACATGAATCAGCTACTGATTTGCAAAAGTGGGACACACCCAAGTTCATATGACTCCAAAGTACCTGTTTGAAAATGGACCTCGAAGTCTGAATTGACAACCCATCTACCAGGTTTAGAACAGAATTTTACAAATATGTAAGCTGTAATAATTTAAAGTTTAAAAAATGGACTCATCATTACTATAAAAGTTAATTTGAGAACTTCATTAATATTTTAACATCAATAACCAAGAACAGCAATAACACAAATTCTAAGATGCTAATTGTTCTGAGGATGAGTACAATGCAAGGTAATTGAAGAACAGCAAATTCAAGAACACTATAGATAGATCTGGTCAGAGGCCAACACCTATAATCCTATCTTTTGGAATGTTGAGGTAGGACGTTCATGAAGTTAAGGCCAAGCTCAGCAACATAAAAAGTTCCAGACCAGCCCAGGCTACAATGCGACCCTGTCTCAAAACACAAATAAATGAACAAATATTCTTGCTTCTAAAATACACATATGAAGTAATAAGGAAAAGCCAATCCATCTTACCTTAAGAGGCATCCAGATAGCATTCATAGTGTCAGGAATAGTTTAGACGAGACTCAGAAAGAAGCAGGAAGAGACTAAGGAATTCCCTCAGTTACCACGGATAAGGAAGTGGGAAGATCTGAAAAGGAGGAGTTTTCATTTAGATGGAAGAATCTAGAATATGTAAATAGCTTATTCTATCTGGGAAGGATATTAAGTGCCAACAGCCTACCCATCCTAAAACGTGTACAAGTGCTAGGTGTGGTGCACACCTTTAATCCCAGCACAGAGGAGGCTGAGGCAGGCTGTTGTCTAGGAGTTCAACACCGGCCTCGTAGACACAGTGAGTGTGTGTGGGGGGGTACTGTCAGGTAAGGCTAGAGATGGTATCAAACAAAGAAAAAGGTAAAATATACAATTCACTTTGGGAAGTGCATATGTGTATCTCTAGATATGTGTAGAAATATTTTACACCAAAGGACATAAATTTTAAATAATCAGAAACTACTTATCAAAGATTCAGAAAACCAAAATCCCAGAGGAAAAGTTATTCTCCCAGAGAATTTCATAAGCACTTCTGAAAATTATTTATTAACTAACCACCTGAAAAAGTCTACAACTACTTTTAATAAACCTAAAACCTTTCTGACAATTCCTATGTCCTAACTTTTCTTAAAATTGTTTCAGGGTTGATTCTAAATAATAATAATAATAACTATTCTTCACTTTAGTACTACAAGCAAAAAGAGGGGGGGAGGGGAGAAAAGACCCCTTCTTGCCCAGAGATCTTTAAAAGCAGACCAGAGGAAATGATTTTGAAGATGGGGGGGTGTTAGGTTTGCAGGGACTCAGAAGGATGGACTAAATGGCCCTTGTAGGAGCCTTAAATCCTAAGCCTGAATGAAAATTCCAGCTTAACCAGTTACTGCTTCACTTAAAATGGAGACTTGCCCGAGTAGGAACACAAAATAACACACTCACCTCTTTAAAAAGAATTTCTTAAAATCAGAGTCAAAGCCCCCCGTTTTTTAAAATAAATAAATAAATAAAGCTCTGGAGTGGGTTTGCTCCCTCTCCGCGTTTTGTCACTTCGGTTAGGGAGACTTGGCATCACTTTGCTAACCGCTCATCGGATTTGGGGGGTGGGGACCAGAGGAGTTTGACTCTTGACCCGACTCTTAGGCAAGCCTGAGCGCCCCCCGCCCCCACCCCGTGACGCGACGCGACCCCCGGGCGGCGAGTCCGCGCCCCTCCCCCGCCTCGGACCCGTGTCCCGGAGCTTCCCCCACCCCTCGCGGCCCGCGACTCCTCCGGCCCGGTCCCCATTGTTAGGAGGGGGCCGCCGGGGCTCGGGGCCCGGAGCCCGTGGTCGTTGCCCGACTTGCCTCAGGAGGGGGCGGCCCGAGGGATGCCGCTTCCCGTCCTGCCCGCCGCGGTCCGTCCCACCTCGCTCGGCCTGGCGCCCCGGGGCTCCGCTCGGCGACCCCCCCCCCTCCGCCACAGGCCCGCTGACCGCCAGTCTCCGGGTCCGCCGCGGCCCACGGCCCGAGGCCCAGGCTTTGCGGGTGGGCGCCGGCCGGGGGTCTCCGCGCCCCACACATGCGTCCCCGCGTCCTCAGCCCGGCCGCCTTCAGGGCCCTCGGCGGCGCCCGCGCCCGCGACCCCTTGGCCTCCCTCCGCCCCGCGGCGGCGTCTCCCGCGGCGTCCCCGGGACGGGACGCCCCACTCTGCGCCACCATCACCCCGACCCGCCGCGCCCCCACCCCCCGGGGCAGCAGTGCCAACGGCAGCTCCCCCGGCCCCGGACCTACCTGCACGGCTCAACCAAGCCTAGAGTGGGGGGGCGGGCAAGCTTCCGCCCTCCTCTGTCTCTCATTGGCCCGTCTAGGGCAATTCGCGTGCGCCATTGGCTAAAAGTGGACGTCCGTCAGAGCTGTGGGGCGGGACGATTGGGTGGGGGGGGAGAGATGCTGGTGCCTCGGCGTCTCTGTCTCTGTATCTCTCTATCTCTGTCTCGGCCTTAGGAAAAGAGAGGCTTGAGCTGGACGGAGCTGGAAGAGGGCCTAGTGAGAGAAATAAGACTAGGAATCCCCACAGAGCTTCAGAGCAATCCATCACTCAACCCTAGCCTCAGTCCCTCAGGTCCTCTTCTCTGTCACCCCCAACCCCTTGCCCCTCACCCTTCCAGGTTCTTCATCCAGGAAGCAATGTGATGAAAACCGGCCCAGAAGGCCATAGGGAGAAAGATGTTGTATATGTACATTAAATACACACATATAAATGTTTATTTATAAAGTCAAGCAGATTTGAGGTCATGAGGGCCTGGAAAGGCCACACATCTCACAGACAAGGAAGGAATTGAGAGAGCTGATAGACAAAAATCACTCTCAAAGGTAGTGACAGTGGTTATCTCCTGGAATGAAATGGACTTCCCAGGAGACCAAGAGAGAGAAAGACTTAAGCTCAGGCACATCCTTTGTGGATACTGATTTTCATACCGTTCATAAACATTCCAACTAAAAAATATATTAATTAGCCAAGCGTGATGGCCTACTCCTATGATCCTAGCACAAGAAACTAAGGTGAAAGAGTATTAAGTTCAAGAGCCAGCTTGGGCTACAAAGAGTATTTAAAAAAAAATTTTTTTTTTTTAATTTTAAACCTGGTCACAAAATCAGAAGCAAATCACAAGAACATGGTCCACAGAATCAACTAACTGGGGCTCACAAGGACTCAAGGAAATAGAACCAACAATCGGGAGCCTGGTTAAGTCTGACCTAGGTCCTCTGCATGTATCTTATGGTTGTATAGTTTGCTGTTTTTGTGGGACTCCTAAAAGTGGGAGAGGGGGGTGTCTCTGACTCTTTTGCCTGTTTGGGGGACCCTTTTCCTTATTGTATTACCTCGTCCAGCCTCGCTATTAGGGTATATGCCTAGTCTTATTGTAACTTGTTATGCCAAGTTTGGTCGATACCTCCAGGAGGACTGTTCTTTTTTGAAGGGAAAAGGAAGAGGAGTAAATATGGTGGGGGGCAGGGGGAGAAAGGGGGAGTGTAGGGGAGAGACTGGGAGGAGAGGAGGGAGAAACTGGGAAGTAATATATGAGAGAAGAATAAATTCAAAGAAAAGAAAAGAAAATCAGGACAATGTCCAGATTTAGCAAGGAGTCTTACTTTAATTCAGCTTCAAATACCAGTAATAAGTGACTGTGTCCCAAGGAATCCTAACACGGGAGAGAGCAAGCAATCCCCGGATGAGGAGTTTGACATGCTAAAGGATCAATTTTTCCAAATCGTAAAAGGAAAAACACAGCTAAAATTAGGATGAGAAATAATGGCGAGGCAGCAAGAAGGCAGAGGAGCACGGAAGAGTCTATTGCAGAACACCAAAACTACGAGAGCCTTAGGTCTTGAAGCTACTTAAAGGATGCTTTAGTCCCTAGTAGACACGTGACAACAAGAGCCGAAAAGGAAAGACCCATAAATCAGAAATCTTAACTGTTTCGGTGTCAGTGACACACAGGGACTCTTCCTCAGAAGGTCTCTAAATCATATCAAATGCATCTAGGGTCCCAGGAGGATCACTTGGGGTACAGAGAAATTAAAAGAAAGCTAGTTCTACTAATATATGTAGAATGTGCTGGGTATGTATCCCGTGTCCGGGGAGGCCAGGCACTGATCCCTGGAGTAACTGGAGTTACAATCTGCCGGAACCACTGTGTGGGTGCTGGAACAAGTCTGGGCCCCATGCAAGAACAAACAATGTGCCCTCTGAACCTCCAGCCCCTAAAATTTTAGGACATTTAAGCATGGTGATACATATTGTTAATCAAGGGCCTGGAAACTGTGTAACAAAAAAAAAAAGCAAAGTTTTCAAATTATTGTTAAAACTATATTATAGCAATATAGGATCCTCTTAATAATCAAGTAATAATTAGTTGAGTGACCATTCTAACTTCGAAGTCATAAATAAGTTGCATTTTTAAGAAATCTGGAACAGCTGTCAAACACTATGAAGTCACAACACACTGGTGACAAAGTCACAGGTACTGCTAAAGCTACTAAGGTTTGTTGTCGACATTCCCAACTGGAGGAAATGTTAATTTTTTCATGATTTGGAGCAAAACTTCATGGAGTTCTTAATGTGTGGACCAGAAACAAAAAAAAAAAAAAAAAAAAAAAAAACTAAAGAAATTATCCACTTCACCCTCCATGTACTCCCGGCCCCTCCTCCTTGTCTTGTCTTTCCCCTGTTCCTTGCCTCCAAATACTTTCTTGTTCCCTGCATCCCTGCAGATGTCTGACCACGCTGGGACACAAAGAACAAGGGACTAGAAGAGAGCTGGAGAAAGGATATATATGTATCCTGTCTCTCTTCAAAGGAAAAGAAAGGGCCTGGAAGAGCTGACTGGGAGTACTTGTCCAGCATGCCCAGGGACAGAACGGGAGAGAAGGCTTGAGGAGTGTTGCAGATCTGTGACCGTGAGGAAATAGAGGCTTGGGTGGGAGGGATGTCATGAGTTATGTCGTTAGTTACTCTTAAGACTCACAATAACATGAGAAAACATCCTTAGTCAGGTGTGGTGGTGTTGAAAACCCTGCACTTGGCAGATCCCGATGGGAGGCTACCTTGGGCTACACAGCAAGACCTATCTTTAGTTTACTTCATTCTGGATCCTGCCTCTTAGTTGGGGGAGGTTGTGAGACTGAGTGGAAGTAGAAGGGACACAGAAGAGCTTGGAGGAGGGGGATGGAGGGGTGGAAATGATCGAAACACAGTACGCACATGTGAAATAATTTTTTTTAATTGAAAAAAAAAATTCTGCCTCCTCCCAGCCTCCCATTTCCCTCCCATGTGAAATAATTTTTAAAAAGTTCTCTATCTGTTGACATTTTCTCAGTTGATTAATTCTGCTTGATCACCTTCAGAGTAACTCCCTACTTACTTTCTACAAAATGGGCCAGCGCAGGGAAGAGGGAGGTGGCTCCGTGGTTTAGAGTGCCAGCTAATCTTGCAGAAGTCCTGGGGCCAGTCCCCAGCACCCACATGGTGGCTCACGACCACCTGTAACTCCAGTTGCAGGGAATCTGATGCCATCATCTGAATTCCACAGGCATGCACGTGGTGCACATGTGTTCATGTAGGCACAAGCTCAAACATATAAGACACACTATTTGCTTGCTTCTAAACCAGGTGTGGTAGTTCACACTGCAATCCTAGCACTCTGGAAAAAGAAAGATAACCCCAAATTTGAGACTAGTCTTGTCTTCCTAGTGAGTTCCAGGCCAACATGGGCTTCAGAGTGAAATCCTCTCAGAAAGCCCCCCAAAAAAAGAAGCCAGGCTTGGTGACAGTTGCCTTAATCCCTGTACTGAGAGATATATGCAAGGGGTCACCCGCAGCTACATTGAAAATTTCAGGCAAGCCTGGACTACATGAGACTCTGCCTTAAACAAACAATAGAACCTCCTACAGAAAAGGGAGGGATAATAAATAATAACAACAGCAATGCTTTCCTATTAGAGCTATTATGAGAACTTAGTTAATATATGTAATAGGTGTGCTATTTGTTTTTTAGAGACAAGGTTTCACTGTGTAGCTCTGACTGTCCTGGAACTCACTCTGTAGAACAGGCTGGAGCTCACAGAGATTCCCCCTGTGTCTACCTCCCAAGTGCTGGCATTAAAGCTATGTACCACCTTTAATGGGTTTTTATCCCAAAGGTCTAGGTGATGTAGTTCAATGGCCCAGCATTTGCCTAGTAAGCATGAGGTCCCACATCTCTTCTCTAGCACTGCAAAAAAAAGTGCCCGATACAGTCAACATGCTCAATCCTTAAATATCATTATTGCTATATTTTTAGTATCTTATATTCCAGACCATCCCATGAAAATTCTGTGATGATTATTTGTATTAATGATAATGAGAAACAGCAAATTCGATAAATGAGAAGGCTTACCCCGACTCTTGTTTCTCACTTAAATATTTCAAGGCTTGACTGTCCCATTTTTTTCCCAGTTCTATTTTCCATTCTTCGGAGAAGGAAGACCAGCCTTTCCTTAAAGAACCTTGCGTATTCACTCAGTGGGAAAGGAAGGCTGCTCTAATTAACGAGGGGCTAATTCCCAAAGGCCATGCGTAAGTCGATGCGTATCAGTGAAGATCAGCCAACCCTGTCACTACTGGAATGGCCCCTTTAGAAGTGGCCCCTTTGATATAATCCTGGGAAATGAAGATGGACATGCTCTATGTCCCAGCAGCCCCACTACTAGCTTCATAGAGAATGTGGAATCATAATGGCAGTGTTTCCTACAAGGACATTTTCAGTAGCAGTGCGCCTCCAGCTGGAAATGCCCCAGATGGCTTACCGTAGCATGGCTAAATCGTGGGTTAGGTTGGGCAATTTGTTTGGTTTGCTTTGGTTGGTAGGCTGGTTTTGGCATTTGGCTGTTGTTTGGGGGGTCTGTTGGTTTTCGGTTTGATGTTTGTTGTTGTCTGTTTTAAGACAAATTCTTCATATGCAGCACAGGTTAGCTTGGAATTCATTATGTGGTCCCAGCTGGCTTTGAACTCCTGGGCATCTCCCACCATCTGCTTCACTAGTGCTGCAAAAGGAGGTTTGCAGTGCCATGCCCAGCTGTAAATTGTAGTTTTCTTGTTTGGATTATTACTGCACATGAGAGTGTAGGCCATAGCCCAGATGTGGAGGGCAGAAAAAAAAAACATTCAGGAATTGCAAGCCTGGCATCTTAAGTTCAATCCCTGGAGCCCTGATGAGGTTGAAGGGAGAAATCCAAATCAAAAAGTGGTCCAGGATGTCCACAGGTGTGCCAAGTATGTACACACACTGATAAATAAACATACGACAAGTCATACGTTTTGTGTTATATTTAACAACAAAAATAATTTTTAAAAAAATTTAAAATTTCTACAGAAAAATGAACAAGATATGTAACAAAATATAAGAAGCAAAATACAAATGTGAAGGCGTAAGTCACGAACAAGGCCACACCAGTTTGGAGTTATGATTAATAGGGTGTTATTTATTTAAAGGGGAAAACTTACAGATCACCGTCCCAGACAACAGCCATCTGCACAACCAGGAAGGGAGTCTAGTCTCCGGCGGAGCAGGAAGTGAAGAGAGCGAGCAGAGGAAATAGCCGCTTTTTTAAAGGGAG